>NC_141693.1:975562007-975944119 GCF_964263255.1 Lissotriton vulgaris
ACATGAGGACCATCATTGCAGCGGGCAGAAAAATAATTCTCTGAATTTGTGTTACATAAGTGTCATTATGTAATACAAACAAACCAAATTTGAAATTCCCTTAACTGTTATAAGGGCACAGATTCATTAAAATTCCTGTAACGTAAAGTGACTTACATGGCTTATCATTGTATGGAACACATACAATTATGTTGCTTTTTTTGTTATATGTTTGAATTGTATATTATTATTAGGGCTCCCGGTTTTATGGTATTTATTTTTTGCCATTTCTGTCAACTTTATCTGTATTTATCATGGGTGTTGTGAAAAAAGTAAAGCTGAAGCTGGTATATTTCCACATTTATTTAACCAATAAATATGCAGTCATGCTTGAATGCCTGACAGATTTCAGTCATATGAACATCAGCAGAAGATAAATCAATTCACTTATATGAGAATATGCACATTTCAGTATCAGCCTCGTGCATAGCTACTGCTGTTTAAGCCTCTTTACTAAAGTTACTTTCTTTTTTAACCCCCTTACCTATCAATACACACATTTATTGACCTGGCAGTTAAGGCAGGGTGTATTTAGAATCACTCTAAAAGCACCCAATTTCCACTTTCATCCACATTTAAAAATAAAAGCAGAGAAGAAAATAAATGTTTTTCTGTCTTTATTTATCTGTAAAAATCAGTAAAAATGGAAAACAGGGAGATTTCATTATTATTCTGTTTGGTTCAGTTTTTTTGAGATGGGACACTATGCAAATGCTATATATATATATATATATATATATATATATATATATAGATTTGCTGAGTGTAATGTGGTCAATATATTTTTTATGCACCCTAGCAACTGATTTTGAATGCATTTAATAATGTTTAAAAATGCATAGGCGTTGTTTTGGTATTCAAAGCAAAAGAAAGGAGATGATGGACGGAGCGCTGTAACTTTTCAGACACTCACCCCCAGTCACAGATCTGGTTTGAATCCATCATTGTTATTTAGCTCACTTCGCCCCCCCCCCCCCAGTTCAGACAAAGCTGTATGTAAATCAGTCTTGACCCTGTGCCTCATGGGAACAGTCCAACCCAAACTGCCAAGCCATGTCTTCACTGGACCAGAAACAAGCATCCTGGGACTGGTTTCGGGCTAACAGCCCTCATCAGCCAGTCTAGCTTGAATCCAGTGGCAAAGTGAGCAAGGGACTCACGTCTGGGCATACCCTCCACACTTAGGGTGAACAAAGCAAACACAAGGAGATGATGGACGGAGCACTGAAACTTTTCAGACACTCACCCCCAGTCACAAAGCAAACTCAAGGAGATGATGGACAGAGTGCTGAAACTTTTCAGACACTCACCCCCAGTCACAGATCTGGGTTGAATCCATCATCGCTCTTTAGCTCACTTCACCAGCCCAGTTCAGACACAGCTATATGCAAATCAGTCTTGACCCTGTGCCTCATGGGAGTAGTCTAGCCCGAACTGCCAAGCCATGTCTTCCCCAGACTGTAAACAAGTATCCTGGGAACAGTTTAGGGCATGCAACCCTCATCAGCCAGGCTAGCTTGAATCCAGTGGCAAAGTGAGCAAGGGACCCACATCTGGGCATACCCTCCCAACTTAGGATGTGCAAAGCAAACACAAGGAGATGATTGACGGAGCACTGAAACTTTTCAGACACTCACCTCCAGTCACAAAGCAAACACAAGGAGATGATGGACGGAGCGCTGAAACTTTTCAGGCACTCACCCCCAGTCACAGATCTGGGTTGAATCCATCACCGTTCTTTAGCTCACTTCGCCAGCCCAGTTCAGACAAAGCCATAAGCAAATCAGTCTTGACCCTGTGCTTCATGGGACCAGTCCAGCCCGAACTGCCAAGCCATGTCTTTCCTGGACAGGAAACAAGCATCCTGCAAGCAGTTATGGGCTAACAGCAAGGCTAGCTTGAATCCAGTGGCAAAGTGGGCAAGGGACCCATGTCTGGCCGAGTGAGGCCAAAACGTGTCAAACTTGACCCACTGGAGGGTTTAATTATGTAGAATTGGACTGCAGGGACCAGCGTGCATCTCAAAGAATACCTAAACTGGGCGCACACCGGAGGCTAATAAAGCTCATTTAAATAGTTGGCAGTGGTCTGTTGGCAGCAAAAACGAATTACTGATTGCTTCTGAGGAATATATGTATATATATATATATATATATATATATATATATATATATATATATATATATATATACATATACATATATATATATATATCATATATACCTCAAAACATCTTCCGCTCATTGAAGTCACAGTTTGAAGACACAGAGCCCGGACCATAGAATTATGCAGAAGGTAAGTTTATTTGCAGCTCTCGCAGACCGCAGACATATATGAAACATTAAGTAGTTGTCCCCAAACGAAATGCACTCTTTGAAACAGACATGTATTCCATCGGAGCCGCTATGCTAAGTTGCACAAGTGGAGAGTTAGTGGGATCAGCAACATACATAGAATGCATGTCCAGGCCATCCACACATCCGTAAGAACAACTGTCACCATCAACACCGAGACCTCCAACCTCCTCGAGCTGCCCTGCAGACACCATCTGGTTCACCACACCTCTACCTTGGCCCATTGCTCGACAGGGAAGGCTTCCAAGTAAGTGACTTCTCTGCTCTCACCCGCCTCCAGCACAGACTGAGAACTGTAGTTAGAACACCCTTTGCAGCTCCACCCATGCCCAGCTGTAAATTGACAGCTCTGGGACCAGGTATATGAAGAAAGATGGTGGTTGGGTAGAAAATGGTGGTTCATTGCTGAGCCACTCACACCAACTCCTCCTGGCCAGGCAGTGATACTACCAAAGGCAGCAGTGGAGCACCACCAGTCATGAAATTGAAGGTGGAGAATCTCTAATCCTCCGAATGGTTGTACCCCCTGCCAAGCTATTTATAAAGTCCTCTTAAATCTCTGCTGACTCGCCACTACCAGGGAATAGCGCAAGTACAGGTTCTGCAGTTTCAGTTTAAGCTTGTATATACTTGATTATTCTTTATAGTATCAAATCTGGCAATATTTTTATTGTGCACCTCTTGTATATCAAATGTATTCTACATCATTGCTATACACAACACATATTACTTTTAAATTCAGAAAGATGGTCATACCTCTTGGAGTATGTTCTCTGTGATAATGTCATAAACCAAGAGGTAAACTGTTTTCTATGGTAGAACATACAAATGTACCTCACTTTGCCTTTTTCTATTCCATGCTGCCTGAAATGCGTTCATCCTCACATATGAATTTGGTGGCAGCTTGTTCTATGAGATATCTTAGAAGAAAAGGTTCACCAGAGATCTCTATGCACTTCACAAAATAATGCATCGTATTTGTTTGCAGTCCATTTACTTGAATTCTGAAACAGTGCTTTGGTGAATATCATCACAAACCATCGCAAGACTTCATATTCAAAGCATTACATATATTTCTACTTTAGCCATCCTAATTTATTCTTTCAAAAGTACTTTCACTAAAGACAAGATTTTCTTATGTTATCATACCTTTACAAGCTTATTGAACTTTAGAAAATTAGCAATCGGTAAAGCTGAAAATTAATTTTGATACATTTAAAGTTAATATCTCGAATGTTACCCTTGAAGCAGTTTCTGCCAGTTATCCACTTCCAATCGCAGACATATATTAATATGAGATAAATATGGAACATCAAGTGACATAGTCAACAATCATGACATTCCCTTGACTGCAATTTCCATAGCAACAGAGAGTAACAGATCACACTGACAATCTCATTTAAAGAACATTGGAAAATTAACTGTAACAAAAGAAACAATAACTTTGCTGCAATACACGTACTCTTATTATTAAAAGAGTCGATGCATTCCTATGTGTTGTATGCAATATTTTTTCCTCATAAGGGCAGCGAAAGGGTTTCCTCATGTTTAGTGTTCAATGGACAATAACATGTTCTACATATTTGTCAACACTGAGTGGTGTGGGCTAAGCACCAGTTTTGCGATGGTGCTGGTGGCCATAGTTGCTTTTTTCTATGATGCAGGACTTTTATTTACATTTTGGGGGCGGTATCCTCACATTTTCCTAGTGGTCAGAAGATGATCTCTCTGACTCAGTGAATGAGCCCACAATATTTCCAAAACACAACCTTCTGTGCCTTACACAGTGTAATGGCCATCAAAACCAAATATTATAGTCACAGACAGAACAGCATATGAAAATCTGGGTGAGCCCCAGAAAAAATGTACGCTTGCCCAATAAGATTTCTTTATTTCTCAAATTTTGATTGACAGACTTGGCAACAGGAAGAATGTAACCCAAATGTCAGGCTACCTAAATATTTTTGTCTTCACTTAACCCCTATTTTTTGGCTTTTTTGTAAAAAATATGTTTGTGCACTTCTGTCAAATTATGCCAGATCTAAAAAAAGATTATGGCATAAAATGCCATCCGCTGGTGAGCATGATCTAGCTGTAGCCACACAATTGATATTGATTTTGCTTTTAAAACTTTGCTGAGATAGCCCAATTCCATCTTCCCCATTTTTACTGGGTAAATATGCATGTAATTACTCTTCTCTTATAAAAAAGAGTAGGCATACATTTCCTTTCCTTGCCAAGTCAATTTTCTGTGTAATATTGCTTGGGTGTTTGGTGTAAATGTTGCAGACTGTATGGTGTAAAAGTCAAAAATATTTGAATATTGACTATTGCTGTGTAAAAGTGTTTTGCTGCTGCAAAGGAACATTGCCTTACATATGCTGTTTTGAACTAGGTGTTTTCACGTTCTCCTGGGTGTCCCACCAACTGGGTGTACTGCTGATAGGGGCACCTGAGGTTAAGGGCCATACCCTGAATTATCACCCGTTTTGGCCTAGTTATGGCCTGGGAAAGCTTTGGTCTGCAACCCCTGCTCTTGCAATGGCAATTGTGTAGTGAGAAACGCTCACAGCAATAACACAGGAAGTCCATCATCTTCAAGCCCTACAATAAGCAATCCTCATCTGCCCCTGAGAAATATTCCTCTTTGGTTCCCCGGTGGGGCCTATCAGCATATAACCAGGCCGCATTGAACCAGTGCACACCAGAAGCTGCTACTTCTCTTTTGCTACTGGAGATTGAATTGGGAATTTATCGAGACTGCCTGCAAATAGTGCCTTCTTGATAGTTTATGAGAAACCCAGCCAACTCACATGACTTGTGTTAGCACTTTTTCTGTATTATCTAACAAAATAACGCAATCACGAAAAATAGGCGTATCCTCACACCTGGGTTAGTGCCTATAACAACCTCTCTTTGTATTTAAGAGAAGCTCCAATATCAGGTCTAGCAAACAAACCATTCTTTGGAATCTTCCAAAACTTACTAGACACCATCCAAGGAAAACGGTAGCATTCACACCCAAATCACCTTATCCGAAACTCTGGACCTTGGTTTACCAAACCCATTGCAGCAACATTCTTCACAAATTGTAACAACACTGAGGTAATTTCATTCACTAATGTTCTTGAGGACTTAAATATATAGGGATGACAGCAAGGAACATCAAGACCAGATATTGGAACACAAATCTAGCTATAGATGCGTCAATCTAACCACCAAATTGATTATACACTTCTCTAAGCAACCCCACATGGCTAACCACTTAAGTGGAAGACTATAGATTTTTTTTAGAATATCTGCAGATAACGGGTTCTGAATGATGAGGTTGTTGTGGTAATCATTAATATTAAAATGTAATGTAGGTAACCAGTTAAACATATTAACGGTTCATGCTCCTGATTTCCAATGGTTGTGTCCTGCACTATGCTGTGTCACACAAGTATGCAGTGCCCTTAAATTATACTGGGCCACGGGCTGAGGTTGTAATGTGAGTTCAGTATGAAATGGACCCTGCCACTGCTTAAATAGAGTGGCTTGCTTCCAGGTGTTTGGCTTAGACAAAGAATGGGAGGATGTGATTGGATGAGAACCACTGGAGCACACCAAAGTTCGGATGCAATGGAGGGACATAACTATAGAGATTTCTCCTTTACTTGCCTCTCGCTGTACTATTACAACCATGATAAAATGGGATGTTTCTTATTACTAGAACATGTATATTTTTTATCTGAATTATGTTTATATGACTGAATCCAGCAGCTGAACTGACAAATTGATCAATTTATGTATTCACCTATACCAGATAGGGTGGATAAATAGGTTACACTTCTCAGAAGGGCCATCTCGGTGCTGATGAAAACCCAGTGATGCTGTCGCACACTAGAAAGGACAGACACATGTTGACATTTTTATAGAAATGGAGGCATCCTAACAATTACCACTCACTCCATTCTCTTTAGAGTTATTTAACCTTGTATATGATAGAATTCAGCCTTAATAAAATGCCATTATCCATCCTTTTCTTAGTACAATTATATATTCATCCACAACGCCTTACATAGAAAAGCATTTAGGATTAGCCTGCTTAGCAACAGCTAGTGCTGGTAAAAGAGCTTTTCACTGATAAAGCAGACCATTTAGTATGGTTGAGGTGCTCACGTCCATTTAAAAATTAAATCCAAAATAGATTTCAGTGCTTACTATGTCAGAGGCATATATTAGCATATGTTTAGGTAAATAAATATTTTTTCTTCACACATAAGAAGGCCAGTTAAGATTATGTTTTACTCCATAAGTAGGTAGGTCACACAGACATTGCCTCTATAAAATCTCCTATCTCCCTCTTGTTTCATCTAACCAGTACATGCCATGAGTTATTTCTCTGTCTCATCCCTGAGGACTCTAGCAAGCAAAGTCTGAAATCTTCCAGGCACTGCCAATTGTTGCTTACAAAGGGGTATATGTCACTTACAAGCAGGGCCGGCTACTATGGCGGTGCCATCGGTGCGACAGCACCGAGCGTTGACTTGGGGTGGGGACGTCATTTTTGAAAATGTATATTATCATTTTAAAAGCACCTGCTGTCACGTTCCTGGTCTCCAGCAATTTTTAGACATCAATTAAAATATCAGTATAACTCCAGTGATTAATCGTTTTCCTGGAAAGAGACCGGAAGTTTGTATAGTGGAAGTTTTGACTCATCTTATGGTAGTGCAGAGAGTTAAAATGCCTGGTGCTAAGAACGTGTACCATGCGGATAACAAAATGCATATAATGTAGATAGGTCAATGTAGATAGGTCAGTGGGTACTGCTTCTGTAAGAGAGCTCATTTTGTTACTTGTCGTTTGTTTATAAGTCAAAATCCTAATATAGAACATTGAGCTATTAACTGTCATCCTAGAGCTGCATGCAAACTGCAAGGTATATGATAGAGCTATATGTTTTTTTGCCCAGTCTTTCATTATCCTAATCTTGTGAAAAGGGTTCATTTGGGTAGAAAACAGTTCTTATCTTGAAGGAGAACCCCTAACAATGATGTTACATATTAAATTCTGAATTTGTGCTTTTCCAGAATAAGGACTCAAACTATATTGTCTACCAGTATTGATGACATGTCACTCCTACACTACACCTTGTAGTCCTGTCTGAAGTAGCATTTCCTATACACTGATTCACACGCATATGATTGTCTCTGTGCAATGTGTGTGTGGTGTAAAGTGCTCTGACACATTACACTGGTATGAGTGGTGCTATAAAACTAAATGAATCTGAGAGACAGTGGCTATGGAGACCTGAGAGGCACTGTTAAAGGGTGCTACTGAGGGAATCCGTGGCAGAGGTAGTCAGTGGGGGGGCGCCAACAGGCATTGTCTCACAGGGCGCGATCAGCGCTAAAGCTAGTCCTGCTTACAAGCTTAGAATAAGGCCATAGCTTTCTTTTGTCCTGATTCTGGTCCTTTCACCTGTTACTCTCTCACAGTTTTTTCACTTATTGTAACCCCCACCTCCACTTAGCTTCTCAGGTTAAGTCAGAGATCTTCTAGGACGATGTCTCTGTCTCACTCAACTAGACATCATGGTATGAGCTGACGGCTTAGCACTGCTGCCAGGAACTTTACTTATGGGGCACTTCGGTTGACTCCATATTGTACTTTCTGGTGGCTTCACACTTTGTTCAGAGGCTAGGATTCTGTTGCTCCTCAGTTGAATGTATGTTGTACTTCGTAGTTTCTGAGCACCTCCACTTAGGGCTAGGATACTCTTACTCGTGGAATTACTTCTTCATATTGTTCTTCCAGGTGGCTCAGTACTGCACTGCGGCTAGGATTCTGTCCCTCCAGGGTTGACTGCATCTAGTATTTCACTGATAACATTTTTGCCACCTGATAGGTGTACACTTGCATTACAAATCAAATGGGTACTCAATGACCACTCGAATGTCTGCTTGCATGATCAATAAGCAACTGCATGTGCAATAACCTAAATGACCGCTTTATTTGGGTTGAGTAATGTCATGGCAAACGTGTTGAAAACAAACTGAACATTGTGTGATAAACAGCATGACATATACTTTAATATGAATGCTAATGTGTCTAATGCTTTAAGTTTCCCACTCAGGGCCATATGTATGAAGCTAAATCGCAGTCGCAAACGCCAAAATTCGCAGAATTTCTGCGTTTGCGAATGCAAATTAGCAAAATGGCATGTATGTAGGAAAATATCGTGCTAAAGAAGGAATCGCTAAAAATGTGATTCCTAAAATTGCGAGAATGAAAAATGTTGCGATTTTCCTGCAATTACCTATTTTTGCGAATTCGCATTGTGCGAAACTCGCAAACGGGAAATCGCAAAAAAAAAATCGCAATTAAATGAATGAAAAAATCGCAATTAGCGATTTTCGGAAATTCGCAAAATACAGAATCGCAATTACCACCAAGTGGGAGCAGGTGGTAACCAGGTGCAAACTATATAAGGAGTACCAGAATCCAGCAGACCGTTTCCAATAATGGCGGGGCTTTACTTGATAGCCAGGAGGATGCGACTGAGAGCTGCTGGCCAGAGGAGGAGATGCCAGGAGAGGATATTCCGTGCGCGCATCACTATCTACCAGCGCACTGAGGAGGACATCTACACCCACTACAGACTGGAGGAAGACAGTATACTAGATTTAATTGAAGAACTCAGACCCTATCTTGAACACCCCGCACGCAGGACACACGCCATTCCCACTCACATCCAGGTCCTGTGTTCACTGCACCTGCTGGCCTCAGGTAGTATTCAGGGGGTGATAGCCACAGCAGGAGGGGTGTCACAAAGTGCCCTTTCGCGCTTTTTCCGTGCGCTCCTCAATGCCATGGCACAGAGGATGCAACACCACATTTACTTCCCCAGCATCCCACAGGCACTAGACCTGATCAAGCAGGTCTTTTACCAAATTGCCCAATTCCCCCACATCATAGGATGCATAGATGGGACACATATTGCAATATCCCCCCCCTCAAACAATGAGTATGTATTCAGGAACCGGAAATGCTACCATTCACTAAACATACAGGTGGTGTGTGATGCCAAAAACATCATCACTGACATAGTAGAAAAGTATCCAGGCAGCACACATGACGCTTTCATATTCCGTCACAGTGGGCTATACTGGAGACTCTAAAAAGGTGATTTTGGCGAGGGATACCTACTAGGTAAATGCATTTAAACATAGGGCACATTTCTGCTGACTACCATGTGCAGTTCAGTGACTAACTATTGACATTTCAACCCACAGGTGACAGTGCTTATGCAGTCCGGGATTTCATCATGACACCCTACCTGAATCCTGCTAATGCTGGGGAGCGGCGATATAACCGAGCACACATTTCTACAAGAGGCACCATTGAACGCACATTTGGGATACTGAAGAGCAGATTCCGCTGCTTCCATAAAAGTGGAGGTGCACTCCAATACAGCCCACAAACATGTTGCAAGATAGTGGTAGCATGTGCCATGCTGCACAACATCGCCACCAGGAAAGGCACACCAGTGGAGCTGAGTGAATCTAAATCCTCTGACGTGGAGGGGCCTGGACCTGGACGCATGGCAGCTGGTGTAGCTGGTGCTGCAGCAGGGCGCCAGAGGCGTGATGAGATTATGCGCAACTACTTCTAGGTAAGAAATAATGACACAATGGCAAATCTTATGTGCATGACTGTGTTTTATTTCCTTAATTGCAGGAGAAACAATGCCACACGTCCTTCATGCCAACTAGGCACACTCCTATTGTCATGCACATGTCTTTCTTACAGTGCTACAATTAAAACAGGAGTGATTGCAAAGTCAAGTCTGTAGTTGACCTCTCCCAATGCTATTACAATGAACCCCCCATATGCGGCGCAGCCTAGCTAAGGCCCCAGCAGGTTGTTGCACGGCGTAATCCTAATTGTACGTAGCAGGCCTATTGTTCCTGCCACTACGGCGCCTCTCCATGATGGGTGGTGGGGTGTTGCTGCTCCGCACTGACTGTGTGTCCTCTTCACTGGGAGTTAGTACTCTAGGGCCTGTAGTACGGACTGCCTGCAGCTCATCAAGAGCAGGTGTTGCCTGCACAACTGCTGTAGCGATGTCCTGGATGCCATGGGCAAACTCCCGCTGCATCACAATGCTGCGCCTGGTCTGGATGTTTGTGGCAGAGGCCAAGTGGTTGATGGTCCGTGTATATCGGTCCATGCACTCCAGCTCTCGCCGCCTAGCAGCATGTTCTGCGTGCAGCTCAGCACAAAGCGCATGCATGGCACCCCTCAGTTCACCTTGTATTCCCCTGAGCCCTGCCCTCACCTCTTGTTGTAATGCTTTATTGTTTTTCGCTTTCAGGCGCTGCACCTGCAACATATTCAATTCTAGGCCGGCAAACACAGATTCATCACCCCGATCTCCAAAATTTCTGGTTGTGCGATGTCTGCACCTGGCTGTGCCATTGTGGGACTTGGCTGTCTTGTGGACGGGACTCTTGCTGTGCCTGTGTGTTATCAGAGTGCAAATTTCCATTGCTGTCCCCTGCCTCGTCCTCCATTGGTGGTAGTGGTCCAACTATGTTTCTCCTCTGTTTTTTGTGAGCATTGACAGGGCTGTCCTCCCCATCTGTTTCTT
The DNA here is from genome assembly GCF_964263255.1 of Lissotriton vulgaris. Lineage (NCBI taxonomy): Eukaryota > Metazoa > Chordata > Amphibia > Caudata > Salamandridae > Lissotriton > Lissotriton vulgaris. Next base: position 975,573,039 of record NC_141693.1, read on the forward strand.
GCTCCTGCCCTGCGTCTCCAGAGTCTGGACGTTCTGTCAATGTTTTCACTGCCTGTAGGCTGTGTCGTAGCTTGTGCTGTGGACAGAACAGCACACATTTATTACCTGTACTCATTTGCAATGTGATAATAAAATATTTCACAGTTTTGGATTACATTACTTTTTAATTTCCCTTTCCTGACCTGCACAAGCAATATTTGACTAGCGTGGCTGATAAACACAAATTTGAATTTCATGTGACTACATCTCCCAAGATGCATTCTTGTGTCTGCCTGTGTACCTGATCTGGCCTGACTTTTGTTTTCCCTGACCCTAGGTCGCTGCTAGGGGGTGTCTGGGGGTGTTAGGGGTGTGATGGCAGGCTTCTTACATGGTCTAGATGCTGGTTGATCTGAGCTGTCTAGGTCAGCCATGCCCGTCACGCTTTCTGGTAGCAGGGTACCCTCTACAAGTTCCTCCAGAGGTGTGGAGTCCGGCACAGTTGAGGCCCCTCCACCGGTGTGCCGTGACTGCTCCAGCCTGGCTGCTAACTTCTCTTTGGAGCGCTGGCGCAGGTCGTACCAGCGTTTTCGAAGTACATCCACACTCCGGTGTGTCACTCCCAGCGCATTCACTTTTCCCTGTATGTCAGCCCAAATGCGCCTTTTACGGGTCTCTGGCACCTTCAGGGAATTCTTGCCAAACAGTAAGTCATCTCCTGGGTCAATGTCTCCAGTTCAGCCTCTGAGAATATTTGCTTTCTTTTTCTGGCACATTCTCCCTCCTGCTGCTGCTGTTGCTGCTGTGTTTCATGCATGGGCATGTTTCCACTTTCAGCCATGTTGATTCTGTAGCACTGTTCACTCTCCCACTCTCCCTCACTGTGACTCTCACTCAGCAACTCTGGTGCAGCATGGGTAGTCAGTCACTTCCTGGTAGTGATGTCATTAAGCTAGCTTCATGAGGTTTTCCGATTGGCTAATTAGCGAAATTCGCAAATTTGCAATTTTTTCCGTTAAGGAATCGCAAATTTGCGATTTCTTGGGTTTAAGGAATCGCTTTTTGGGTTCTCGCAGATAAATAGCGATTTTTACCGAATCATTATTTATTTGCGATTTGTTTCATACATACCGATTTGCGATTCTGAATCTGTGATTCGCAAAAAATTGCGAATTCAGAATCGCAAATTGTTACCTTGATACATATGGCCCTCAGTAGTATGCTACATGTTCACGAGGTGCTTCAGGGGTCATAAGTACTATATAATTGCCAACTCATTCTAATGAAATACATATCTCTACAATACGTCGTGGGAAACCCTATTGGCTGGTAGTATATTTTATACCTGGTATATATTATACAATTGCCAGTTATTTATTTTATTTTGGCTCATCATTTTGGTGCAGTGAGCCTGAAAGGAGTGCTTTTCCCACACAAGGAATGTTTTTATTATAAAAATAAGTGAAATATCCGACTTAACAGTAAGTTGTTTGTAGTAGAAGGAAGAAAAAAATATTCAATTAGGTGGTTCAGAAGCTGGGGGTTTAGAAACAATAAATTACTAAAACATTTTCTGTCCCTAAAAGCCTGGGATTCTTCAACGCTATTGCCTATTATTTCCCACTAACATTGGGCCCTGATTCTAATGAAGATGTTTGTGTTTTTGATTAGTTTACATGAAATGAATAATGATTAAAGAAAGGGCAATGGCATAGCTCAACATAGTGGTTTGTGGCTTTTAACTAAATGCACTGTCATGATTAGAGACCAATTAGTTGCTGGAAGAAAATCAGACTGAGAATAGGCCTACCATTAGATGAAATCCTTGTTTTACAGGAATTACTTCATAGCTTTAAAATACCATTATATTCCTGGACAACAATGGTTTCGAAACCACTGGTTCTTTTGAAACAAAAACTACTTCAACATGTGATTTATTCCCGTGTGAAAATATGTTTATGCTTGTTTTTCTTTGGAAAACAAGGGTCTCAGACCCACACAGAAAGATCCTGCCCAGGGTGAGACAAGGAGCACAGGTGACAATGCAGATATAGCTATATGCATGGTGACTAAATTTGAAATATTTAGAAGACTGTCGAAATTACTTCTTCTAGCCTGCTAATTATTTGAAGGTTAAATGTAGCCTGCCTCTCCCAGCAGCTGCATGACCCTCTGCCTACCAAAAGAGTAAACCTGACTGTGAATTAAAGCTTTTATAGGCTGCCAGCTGCAACAGTCGCTTGTTTTGATGACTACAGATTGAGGCACACATACACAAATGATTTGGAAAGTTTTAAAGTAACTATTGGAAGTGACAAGCAGAAGAAATTAAAATTATAGGAAAATTGAGTAATAAAAAAGATCAGGCCACTAGCATCAGTTGCTTGTGGATGATGCCAGGTCTCTTCTTTCACATAAAATAAAATAACCCGAGTCACTCCTTATCTTACTATTGCTGGGGCCTTGTTAGCCTCGCAGTCCAAAATTGAGTCTACCACCTAATCAGAAGCAACAGGAAAGTGCTCTTAAACATAAATATTTCACTGGTTTTTGCTCCCAAATGATCAACATTCACAACACGCTTGACCCCTCAGTGGGCGGATTGGGTGAACTCGTTGCTCAGACCTCTCTTTGCCTCACCATCCATCTCCCATCTTGCACCCTTAAGTCATGGCCAGAAGGATAGATATGAGAAATGATGCATCGCTGCGTGAAAGCAGCGATGCATCATTTCTCAGTGTGCACTCCTTGCGACATACCTGGTGCGTCATATTTACTGTATGAAGCATCATGTCGCAAGGAGTTTCAGATACGTCAGTATTTCTGACATATCTGTAAGATGCAAAAGTGAGGCATTGCTGGAGTGTGTCACAAAAGTGACGCAACTCCAGCAATGCGTCCTTTCACATGGGGCAAGCCCCATGTAAAAGGGCCTGCATCAGTCTTACGCCTGCTGTGAGGCAGGCGCAAGATTTTGATGCAACAGCGTCCTAGAAGTGACGCAGTGAAATCTCATAGATCTCACTGCGTCACACCTACGAGGCTTTTTGCGTGGGAACGGCCCCCCTGCATACATTATACCTGACACAGGTATATTGTAGCGCAGGGGTTTACAAAGTGAAGCATCTACTTAAGATGCATCACTTTGTAAATAGTGCACAACAGGAGGCATGTTTTACGCCGCTGATGCGTCACAAAAAGTGAGGCATTGGAAGAGCAAAACTGGCGCAAGGCCTCATAAATGAGGCCCTACATCTCTAGCTGCACCCGCAGGACGAGGACTGATAAATTGCAAATCCATGATTCTTCCAAACTAAGGGAGCGACATGATTACTGTAAATATCTAGTCTTGTATTCACCGATGCCACAATCAACTGACAAAAAAATTATCATCATATACTGCGGAGTGCATTGTTAGCTAGTTATGAAAATTTAAGATATTTCTTACACTTCCTTTTTACTTTCATATATTGACAGATTATTGGGATGAAGCTGTTGGGTCCTAATTCTATCTCAATTAGGCTGCACACACCTTCATTCGTAATCCATACAGGAGCTGAGCTTGGGCCCTCAGTACTTCACATAGCCAAATTACAAGTTGTCTCATTCCTATTCGCACCCATTGCTAAAATATGGCTCAACTTGATTTTGAGTTATTAGCATGCCCCTTTAAATACCATGTATTATTGCACTCAATGCTGATCAAAACATTCTTAGTGAAGGATCATATGCCTCCTATACCTTTATGTTATCCTCCCTTTTCAATCCCTGAAATGAAGACATTGGGTTTTTCCAGTTCAGAAACAAACACACTGAAAGCTAATTTCCTCTGAAGAATAATTGAGAAATAATTGCTCTCTGTTTGGAGCAAAATTTGATAAATTAGAAACATAAACATTGTGGACCTAAATTACACAGCAAATTAAAACCAATTTATTTTCGGAAGCACATCGAGTAAAGGCACATTTCCAATATTTACTCCATTCAGGTATATGTAAATCCATGCTTTCCAATAATATTAATAATTTAGCTCCTCTCAGATTAGATTTTTACTTTTATTTTTGATAGTGTGTAATATGAGACGTTTCACTCTTCTAAGAACTGAGGTTGGCGATGTAAATATCCGAAGGGTATAAAAAGGTGTCAGCGTCCTTAAATTGTTCATAGCATTTGCTAAGTGGTATACTTTGACCCTGAGGTAAAGGAGACTAAGCAGAATGAATTGTTTCCTTGGAAAGTTAGAAAGACCAACAAGTGATCATTCGTTTGGTTAAACATTTTAACAATTGCAACGAGAATATTCGTTTTTTCAGAAGCGCACAGGAGGTCAGCAGCATCTTGAAACTTAAATCGCATATTGTTAAAATTCCCCTTATATTTTAAAGCAAGCATCTTAGAACAACTAGTCTTTCAAACATTATTACAATCAAAACAGCTGATGTTGAATTGCAAAAACGTGAGTTTGTTGAGATGTCTGTTAATCCACCAGTATTCTACGATAAACATATTTCTGTAGTAGAATTTGGTTTAGGTATAAATCAAATGTAAGGATAATAACCTTGTTAACCTGGCAGAGTTTCGTCTAATGAATTGTCTCAAAACACTACCATAAAATGTCATTTTGCGTTTGCTACGTTGTGAACAGTGGCTGCTGGGAGCTTTGTTTGGCAATTAGGTCGGTGTTACCATTACGCTGTTCTTCACAATTCTAAACAAATTATTTTAGTTTTCACGGCATGAGATCCAAGTGGGACTGACTGCTCAAATAAATTGAGAACTGTCCTTTTAGGATCCCTGAGGGGAAGACACTGATGATGGTAAGATAGATACCTCTAATTGTCCTGATTTTTAATATGTACAAGATGTGTGCACTTGGACCTGAATGGCTTTGATTATATTCAGTCTATGTATTGTCTCCATTAGTGCTAACGTTTTCCCTCTTTAATGGCAAAAGTTTTCATTTATTGGAATTCGTTGCAGGTCACTTAACTATAGCAAACAACTCTCTTTAGCTCTTGATTGTTTTTACATTTCAAAGTGAAGAATCAATTTCTGAATTATGGACAGTGGGCCCGATTCACAGAACTAACTTAAGACAAAATCGTAAACTTTTTGAGGTTTCTGAGATTCTGACTTGATAGAGTGGAACCGAGTTAATTAAGGGGTGGCGTAGGGGTATGCAGGTGCAATAAAGGGTGCCTAGCTAAGGAGGCGATGTGCCATTTCGCTATCCACCCTCCCCCCCGAGATCCTTGGCGCTTTGAACTTTAGCACCCCTTAATAAACTCGGTTCCACTCTATCAAGTCGGAATCTCAGAAACCTTTTTATTTTTCACATAAGTAACCCCAGGTTAGGGTGGGCCTTAACACACCCATACCGCCGGGGTTCCTACATAACACTAATCACTTACACATTGGTCCTGACGAATACCTGATTAATTACATCACATAGGCAGAAACATGTTGACCTGATCACCACACTTAAGGGTAATCTTGGACTTATAATTGTGCTCCTTTATCCTTCACTACTTTTACTCTGTCCAATTGGCAAATTAATAAAATTCTTTTTTTGACCTAATTGTGGCATTTTAATTCTTCACTTCACTCTCACAAACAAGAACCAGCTCCGCAGTAATCTATGGCGTCGCAGCACACTGGGGTGGCATTCGGCCACACCTGGTGGGGCCCTATGATGAAGCATGTCACCAACTAGTGGTGAGTGAGGGCCTCTAGAAAACCTAACCAAGGTTTCATTTGTAATTATCATAGACTGTGTACTAGTCCACTTGCCGACAAACAAACTTTTTGTCTTGTAGTCACTACAATTGTGACGCTCCTTTGTTGTTTTTTCATGATCACCCCAGGGGAATAGGAGGGTCTCCTTGTTCTCCCTTACTCTTTTGTTGTTCTAAGTGTGTTGAGTTTAAGACAGTTGTCCTTTATCCAGTCTGCAACGTTCATCATACATCTGTAGAAGTTGGCTCTGGTGGTGGTGGGGTCTTCTGCCAGCAAGAGGATGAGCTGGGTGTCGTCAGTGTAGCTGATGATGTTGAGTTCATGCAATCTGATGGTGTTGGCCAGAGAGGTTGTTAGACCTGGCATCTTTTGGCATGGTTTCCCCAGTCTTTTTGGTCTTTGACTTAATTTTTGCTTGCTTTAGGACTCTGAACTCTTTACCACTGCTGATCAGTGCTAAAGTGCATGTGCTCTGTATCTAAAATGTAATGACAATTGGTATATCATGACTGCCATATTTGGTTTACTTATGAGTCCCTAGTAAAATGCGCTGCCTGTAACCAGGGCCTGTAAATGAAACGCTGCCAGTGTGTATGCAGCTCTGGTTGTGCCACCCACCTAAGTAACCCGTTAACCACATCTCAGGCTTCCACTGCAGAGCCTGTGTGTGCAGTTTTAAAGTGCCATTTTGACCTGGCAAGTTCACCTACTTGCAGGCCCAAACCAAATCTTTTATTACATAAAGGTCACCTCTAGAGTAGGCCCTAGACAGCCCATGGGCAGTGTACAGTCTAATTAAAAGGTAGGACATGTACTCTTGAGTTTTACATGCCCTGGTAGTGAAATAATCTTAAATTTGTATTTCACTACTGCAAGGCATATCTCTCCCATAGGGTTCCATAAGAATTGTATTGTAACCTTTTACAAGTATAATTTTCAATTGGACAAAGATGGGAAAAGTACATTTGGGGTCTTTGGAACCATAATTTAAAAAAGACATCTTTTAGCACAGATGATTATGCAGATATGAAAATGCCTCGTTCAGAAAGATGGTATTTTATTATTTAAACCCTTTAATGCCTTCTGCATGCCTCTAGAATACACATCTGGGCAGGGTGACAGCTGGCTTCCTGCTTTCCCTCTAGACAGACACACACAAAGGAAGGATAGGTGTGCCTGAGTGATCATCTTTATGTTGATGGATCTGCCTGAGCAGGATGTATTGGGAGGGACTGACACTTCTACCGGAAAGGGCTGCATACCCCCCTGTTGGGAGTCTGGAGCCAGGGCAGGTTAGGACAGGGTCTTGTGCACTACAAAGACCTTTCTTTGAAGTCTCCCTACTTCAAAGGCTAAAAGGGGTATAGGGGTGTGAGAAGTTAGCCTGGCATATGATGTCCACTAGTTCTAGTGGGCACCTTGCACCAGTCTAATCGACCCTTATTGATGGTGGTTGTAAAGTCAACCTTATTGAAAGCTATCCTAGGAGTAGCAATGGCAAGCAGTCTCAGGCTAAGACTTCTGAGAGCGAATTAAGCAAGTTGTTTTACCAATTATAATCCCTTGAGTACCAAATGAAAGCACACCACAATAGGTATATATCAAATATATATGTATTTATTCTCAACACAACCCCTCTGCACTCTTTATGAGGTCAGAGGTTAAAGTACAATATAAGTTACTTAATTAGCATACAATAAGTTGCACAGTATACATTTTGCCCTAGGGGCCTCACAAACCATATAATAAAATAGTGGTATAAGAACCACGTGAGAACTATAAAGCAGGCCTTGGGCCTGTGGAATCGCTAGGGCTGCTCTAAACAACCAAAGATTAGGATGTAGGAGGCTCACGGGAGCCACGTGCAGTGTCTAAACACAGCTGTGGGTTACCATTGACTTCCTGAGAGAAAGCAAACAAGTTACAAATTTACAATTTAAGGACACTTCTAAATGAACTACGATGGAACCCTTTTAGGCTTAGACACTATGAGGGCAAATACCCTCGAGACTGCCAGAGTACTCGTGTAACCTCACCAATGGAAGCCGGTTGCCTAGGTCCCTTTTGGTGTCAGGTTTCGTTGTCGATTTCAATGGAGATCTGCAAAGAAGTGCTGCAGGCGACCAGAGGAAAAGACTCTGGGTGGAACAAAGGGTGGATCGAAGGGTGGATTGAAGATCTGTAGAACCTGAAAGCAGAAGGGATAGAGTCTGGGTCACTTGCCAGTGACCAGGGCAGCGATAGGAAGATGTCATCAGATGTTGGGTGATTTCAGGTGAAAAGGTTACGCTTGTCTCTTCAGCCACGTGGACCAGGAGGTGTCGAAGATAACCACGAGCTGGATTCGAGCTGTCCCAGAAAGGATCTAGTTGACTGCGGTGTCGGTATCCGGATTGGACCCAACAAGCCTTGGCAAACGCAACCCATGCAGGATGTCCAGATGGGTTTTGGTTCAGACCAGCAAAGTTTGTGGAACCTCTCCTTTGCAGGGAAGTTGGAGCAAGCCTGGAGCAACCAGGAAAACAAGTTAGATTAAAGGTTTGTCTTCCTGGGGGCTCACTAGCCAATGGACTAGGGACCGCAAAGATGTGTCAAGCGGAAATGCACAAAGCAAGCCCACGGGCCTCTCGTGGAGTGTGGAGCACTGTGCTTCGGTGTAAAAGGTGCTCGGGTCTTGGGCTTCAAGCACCCCAATGCACAACTTTGAGATACCTTGTGAAGTCAATACAGAGAGCAAAATGCATGATGTCCAGGAGTTCCAGTCCCACGTCTCTCGTGTCCGACACAGGTCTCAACTTTGCTGTGAGCGAAGTTCGGGGTCATAGATGTCTGGAAGTCTATGTCCTGTGTCACAGATTCTTTGGGATCTGGCAGGAGCTTCAAAAATGCAGACTTGCAAAGATGCTTTTGATGCCTGTTTGAACAGGGTGGTCACTCCTTGGCCACAAGGGAGATATCTTCTGTCAGAGTTTCATCCAGGGTAATTTCAAGTCCTAGGGACTGGGATCCTATACTTGTACTGAGTTTAGGGGTTGGACTAACTTTATGGTTCCTCCTATGGGTGGACCTGGAGAGGGGGTGGTTTCACCCCTTCCCCTTTGTCCAGTTTCGCACAAGAGCAGGGGCTGAGTGCCCCGGCAACCGGTTTGAACTGGGAAATGCATGGAGCACCTAGTGTGCCCCAGACAGTGTCTGGAAAGCATTCACTGAATGCAGCCCTATTTGCCCCAATACCCTAAAGCCTGTCTGGGTAGGTGCCAGCACCTCCCTGGACAGGAAACCTATTGTCCAAGCCTCCCCTGCTGGAGGTTTGTCCAGCAGCAGGAGGGCAGACTTGTGTCTGTGGCAGCAGCATCCATTTTGTGATACTGAGGCTCTGTTTAATTTTAACAGGGTAAAACAGTAACAACATGTCTTCTCCCTTTAGAAGGGTGGAATGATACCCCCGCCGCCAGGGCTGGTGAGGGGGTCGTTTTCCAAAGTATTTGACACCTTACACGCCATGTTTTGATAAAGCCAAACTAAAGTTAGCATTAACTGCAAGGATTATAATGCACTTAAGAGTATATGGTATGGCTATATCATAGAAAATCCATAAGGAGATGGTTCCGAAAGATGCAGAGGGGCTCAGCTCATGCTAGGGCGCCCTCTCACATAAAACCAAGTGCTCTACTTCCAGGATTGTTAAGGCCTGCCATAGGAGTGACTTATAGGTGTATATGTGTCTATATATATAGATATAGGTATACTATATCTAAGTAAGGGGTGATTACACCACCTTACCCAGGCTGTGTGAACAGATTTGTGGTGTCAGTTTGAAAGGCAAACCAGGGGTGGCACAATACATGCTGCAGCCCCTGTTAGGCCTAGGGTGCACCTATGCCCTGGGTACCTATGGTACACTATACGGGGATGACCCAGTAACCCACAAGGATGACCCAGTAACCAATCTGGTATGTACCTAAAGTACATGGTATCAATTTAGAGAGAGAACAGCTGGGCTGGGGGCCTGATTAGCAGGTCCACAGCCACACTAAATTCGAAAAACTAGAGAATCACAGCAAAAAGTGGGTGTAACCATAGGAAACAGACCCTACTCTCCTACAAGGGGTATAAGTACTGGACCTCTGATACTATGTTCTAATTTCACTTTTGGGACTGAAGGAGGCTCTACCAGGAAGAGTAGCTGTGCTGCAGGGGGAACTCCCACTCTGCTCACTGTATTCCTGTGTTGGTCTGCTGCCTGCTTTTTGCTGTTCTGTAGGAGGGAATGCCATTTTGCTACTTGCTTTGCTGTGTTGACCTGCTGCCTCTCTACAATCTCTAGAAGAAGGGTAAGCAACTCCAACAGCTTGTTGGCTTATCCCCTGTTCACAAAGTCTTGGGCCATCAAAGACTTCATTTTCATCTATACAGCTACCAGACCTTGCAATCTGTGAGTTCTGCAGCTGAGCCCTCCAAAGGTTTGTGCTTGACACTTCCAAAGGCAGTGACTCCTACCTGGACTGTCAGCAGAGCACAGCGCTCCATCCACCAAGACCAGCGCTTGCCCTGTAGATGGCTGAGATCCTGTTGTGGAAGAAGTCTACCATGGTGTTACACAGTTCTTGGGATGCTGTGATGTTGTTCTCTGCAACTGCACGGTTGGAGAACTCCATCACAATGGTGCAGAGCTCCATGCTGCAGTTTGTGCTGGTTTCTATGCGGTCTCCTAGAGTATTCACTGTTTCTTTCAAGAGGCAGTGGTACTGGTTGTGCGCTGTCTTGAAGGTGGCTTGGTCTTGTGTCTCTTAGCTGTTGTGCCACTTCCTTTCTGGTTGCTGGCAGTTGCATTTGGTGAATTTCAGCTCTACAGTGACGAGCTGCATCTTTAGGCAGGCCCTTTGGATTTGGCTGGCTTGGCGTGGGCAAATGTGTTGGCCCATTCTGTAATCCACTGGGAGAAGTTCTTTGCATCATATGCCGAGTTGGGTGTTGTGTCTGGAAGGTGGGAGTTGAGGGCATTATTCCACTGGTCTTCTGATACCTTTTGGCATTTTCTGCACGTAGAGTTGAGGGGCATGGTGCCAGTGCTGGTAGGTCCTGCAGTGGTGAAGTGGACAAAGCAGTGGTTGGTCCAGGTGAGTTGGAAGATGTGGTTGCACTTGACTATTAATGGACATGAAAATGGGGTCAAGCATGTGTCCTACGGTGTGGGCAGGGTTGGTGAAAATGTGCTTGAGACCGATGTTGATCAAGCTTTTGAGAAGGTTGTTGTGTTGGTGTTGCTGGGGTCATCAAGGTGGAAGTTAAGATCCCCTAGGAAGATATAGAGCTCGGAGTTGATGGTGATCGGGGCAATGAGGTCTGGAATGGTGTTGCAGAAGTTGGAGTGTGGTCCTGGTGGTCTGTAGGCAATGGTACCTTTGATGCTGCTTTTTCCGTCTGCGTGAAGTTAGAAGTTGAGATGCCTCGTTATCGGGGTCGAATTGTCTGAGTTGCTCGTGTAGCGGATGGTGTTCCTGTAGATGATGGCAATTCTACCTGTATGCTTGTTGATTCAATCCAGATGTGTTATCTTGAAGTCTTTGGAGGAGGTGATGGCATTGTCCAGCATGGAAGTGGGGTCCAGCCAGGTCTCGGTGAGTAAGATGGTGTCCTGGGTGAGGGATGAGATTGTGTCCCAGATCTCCAGGGCATGTTTGCTGAGTGATTGTGCATTGAGTAGAATACACTTGAGTTCTTTTGTGGTGGTCTCGGTCAGCGTGATGGATGCAGTTGTGTCTGTGGTGTCTCTGGCATTGGTTGATTGCTTCGGTGTTGCAGGTGAAGCCACAGAGCTTGCTGAAGAATGGCCCTCTGGTGGTGTGTGGAAATGTGTGGCAGCAGTTGTAGTTGGTGTGATAGTGATCCATGGCTCGGAGGTCGGTGTAGATGCATGGGTTGGAAGAACCAGGGTCCCTGGATCTGGGTGAGGTCCAGGAACAGACGAGCGTAGACAGGCTAGCCTTTAGCACTGCTTCCATTAAGAAGGTTCCGGGCAGGGGGAGTGGTGCTCGGGGGAGGGAAGCGGGCCACGAAATGGCTGCAAAAATGGGGTGTGGCAGAAACAGCAGAGGAAACAAAAGGCTAAGACAAAATACAGAGGTACAGAGAAAACTGTCAATTACACAGAGAAAATGGAAAGGGAAAGCAGCACAATGATACAGTTAGGGCATGGGCTGATACAGTGTTACAAGAGTGCAAGTTAGAAAAATGAAATCTATGCAACAGGCACAATACAGTACTGCTAACAACAAAATGAAGGCTATGAAACAAGACAAATACAGTAATAAAATGGCAAAAACGAATGCCGTGCAAGCAGGCACAATACAGTAAAGCTAACAGCAAAATGAGAGCTAGGTGAAATGCCCAGAGGTTGACCATGTGAGGTGATCTACTTTATTATTTTTTTCGTAGTAACTTACAGTTGTAAGTAAGACTCCACCCTTTTTCAGGTGGTGTGGATATGTCATTTTACACTTCTGAGTAACTTTACACTGGGATTTTGGGAATATTAAAAAGTTGTGAGAGTAAATTTACACATGTAAATTAATCACAAAAGTGTGTTTGTAAGGGACATTCATACTAATCCCATCAATATGTTATTTAATAATTGGCATTACCCTTACCTGAGCTACAAAATAAAATGATCTACCATAAAGTCATCTAATAAATAGGCATACACCTGTAGATACAGGTGTCATAATTGCATCGATTGAGGCACTAAATGTGTAAACGATCTGTTTCAAATATTTTAGCATAGACATGTAAACAACAGTGTTATCGGCAGGTCTTAATTATATTGCACCCTGCTGATAATTTGCATAATTGTAGTGAATATTGAACTAACTGCTAGTACTAAAGACAAAATTGGTGGAAGCATGTAGAGTGAAGTAAAAAACTTGTCAACAGTTTACAACTGAAAATTGTAATGCATGTTTCACTAAAAAAAAGTACCCATAGCCTATTACCTCTCAGGAGATAATTCTATTGTTAGAAATTGGGTTGTTGGTTGACTGGGGTGTTAGCCCTGGTCAAACAACAGCCACAATCTCTTGCAGGGTAAACCAGAAAACATCACTAAATTAATCTGTGCTTAACCCTGGGTAGCTGGGCACAAAAAGCAGTCCGGCCTAACTTAAAGGCAATGTGTAAAGTATTTATGCAGCACACAAACAGTAATAAAGTGAAAAAACAACACAAGAAAAATCCCTCCTAATTTAAAAAAAAATAAAGTACATTTTATTAAGGTGTTTGCCATCAAAGTTACAAGAATCCAATCAATAGAACCGAAGTTATGAATTTTGAAAGTTTTATTAAAAATGAACACCTAAAAGATCAAAGCAAAAACCACAGACAGTCTTGCAAGACCGGGTCAAAGTAAAAAAATATGGCCTCCCATATTGAGCATGGTTTGCATACAAGAAATAGATTCGGTCAGTGCACACCTTTGGATTTAGAAGAAATTCTGAGAAAAAGTGTCTGAGAAGATAAAGTTCAGTGGGGAAAGGCTGCAGGAGGTGTCCAAGGAGGGAGTGTCATCATCAGTTGGCCTTGGGTCAAAGCCACAATGAATATTTCTACATTCGGACTTAGTTGCCAAAATGGAAGTCAAAAATCACCAGCAGGACGAGGCAGGAGGCTGTAGCCAAAGACAGTTCTATTAGGTCGCTTAAACCTTTTGCAAAGGTATGCACAAAAGGATTTTCTGCTGCGGAGAAGACATAGCGGGAGAAGCTGCAAAGTGAATTTGACCGACGATGCACCTTTGACAAACAGGCGGACATGTGTGTCCTGGTCACCTCTTGGTTCTCAGAACACTTTTGAGCCAAGATATGGCAAAGCCCTTAGTTTTGTTTTATGGCTATCAACACCTCATTAGCACTACAGCCAAGGGTTCAGGACTGATGGGAGTTCAGGAATCACTCAGGTTGGCTTAAGGTGCGGGTCAAGATGTTGGGAGCCTTTTATGTCTCTACGGCTCTGAACAGGAGGCCAGATAATTATCCCTTGGGGTCACTTCTGGTAGTCCTGTTTGCAGATGAAGATATAGGCTCAACAGTAGGGCTGGCCGTTGAGAGTTCAAGGCAGGCTCCAGGCAGCATAACAGTCCTTCCATGTACAGCAGAAGTATGGCAGAGTACATAACGGGTCACAGAAGCAGGCAGTCCTCTGAGAGACCAGTAGTGAACTGAAGAGTGGGTCTGAAGGTCCTATTTTCATACCCCGGTGCCCTTTTTCTTGAAGGTGGAAGAAGCTTCTGAAAAAGTTATTTGAAGTGCGTGGAATTTCCTGCCTCCTCTGCCCTGTCTTCAAGCTGGCTGCAGTGACAAAAAACCTTTGTGTGCAGGCTGAACATAGGCATTTCAGGTGTAAATGGGGTTGTGCACAGCTGAGCCACCCCATCCTGCCAGCAGTCGGCCCATTGTAGCACACCTAATCCCTCTATTGTGTGGTTGTCTGGGAGGATTTAACAAGGTGTAACTGTCCTTAGAGTAATTTACTGTTGAGACAATTGCAACAGATATAATGTAAAACAGTTGTAAACACTCCAACCAGATCCTTTGCAGACAGAAGTTCTCAAATACACTCAAATAGTTGTATGTAGATGTTTCATCATAGTTTATTCAATACACTCAGGCACCAAGGTGAATGACTCTTGCTGACCGGCTTGAAAGCCAGAGATTGCAAAAAACGATTGTCTCTATAGGAGTATTATTCGAGACTTGCTATGTATTGTTGAATCCTTGAAAAATCTCACAAGCTGTAATTCTAGCTACAAAGAGGAAAGCATGTTGTCTGGCTTTTCCACAAAAGCTGTATTCCTAGAATAAACAATCATATCTAATATGGAACTCTTACGTTTTGATCCATTGGAGCACTCTTTATTAAATAGTTTTAAAAAGTGTACACATCAATAATAAATAACAAAGACTTCACTGAATATTACATTTTGAGGCAACTGCATCCCTAAAAAATCTGTTTGGGCCATTATGTAGGTAGAAACCATGATAAAAGATTCCCTACACTGCACCTCAGTACATAAGGTTAGTATTATAGGCAATTTACTAGGCAAAAATTACTATACAGCTTTAACCCACAATTGTTTAAAGAAATCATACAGGCTGAATCTTATGTCACATTACCATTCCCTTAAATAAAAATCAAACATACATTATTATTCACCAAGGGGTTATGATTTTAGCAAATCACAAATGTGTTAAACTTTCGTGGAAGAAAAGAATTTAAATATAGGACTCTGGTCCCATTCCTCAAATTTTGTTGATGATTTTGCAGGAAGATACATTATTGCGGAATGTCTATAAATACATGGATCATACACACAATCTTCAGCTGATTTCAGGTTGGCAAAACTAAGCAGAGATAATTTAAGTGATATTACTAAAGAATTGTTAAAAACACAGCTTGCAGCCTAAACTCCTTCCACTTGCACTCACAGAGATAAGCAAGTTTTTCTAAAATCCCAAATATGCATTGTATGAACAGAGGTTTCTGTAGGAAAATTTCTTCTGATCTCGCTGTTCATCTCACCATTGTGCGTGTTACACTTTGTGAGCATCGCACGCAACAGAAGGGATGCAGCTGATGATCCAAGTCGTAGGTAGCACTGTTTTTATGGATTACCCTGCAGGCAGTGGAGACAATAGACAAGGGAATTTGGATGCTCCTGACAAATGTATTCTCCCTCAAGCAGAGCACAGAGGATAAAACGCACACAAAAGTCAGTGACTACATAAGCAAATCAGCAACCACAAACAGTTCAGATAAGACCTTGGGTAGCTGGTTAATGTCCTTAGAATGCCTTTAAATGAATCCTGTCCGCTGAATGCCATGCAATGTGCTGAGGCATTCTCTCTCTAGGATGGGGCAGAATATGATAATTTACTGTCCCCAGTATGTATTGCAGTGATGTTGGCAGCGGCGGCTTCTCCGCTAATGCGGAGGAGTGTCACCCCACTGCCAGGTAGCAACAAAAGAATGGAGAAAATAAAATGATAACATAATGTTATTATCATTTTATTTTGTCCTGCTTTAGCAGCGTGGTGGGGGGGTGGGCCTGCAGAGCAGGAGAGGAGTGGTAGAACACTCCTGTGTGCGATGACTGTTTGGTTGGCCCTCTCGGAATGCCAAAACCAGTCATGCACGCTGTAGTATCCTAGTATCCTGTTCATGGTAATGTTATACCATGTTACTCATCTACTCAGCCAGTGGAATGTTGCAGTGATGCTGCGCTGTGGAATGTTGGGAGCCTGTGAGGAGAAGTCACAGTTGAGAGTGGGCTGAGCAGCATGCCGGCTGCTCCTGGTGGGGCTGATCTACATATCCTGTAACCTACTTCAATAAAACAGCCTGAACTACATCTACTTGCGTGGTCCTCATTACTACAATTATTTGGTGACGATTTTGAAAGAACCTGTGTAAGCCATCTGGATTGTGGGAGCTTTGTTATTTAGACACAATTCTACACAAATTTGAAGTATGGAACACCTTCATCGTAAAGACAATTCTTCTCTAAATAACAGCAACCTATACATTTTGCAACTTATAACAAACTGTCATTCGAGAGCCCCACCAGTGACCTTGCCATCGGCTGCCTACATCACAAGTGTTCCAATTCTTCCTGTTCTTGCTGTTTCTGCTTCAGCTGTACAAGAGATGCAGCGTCTCTGCTCATTTTTGTATGTCTTCTGCAACCGTGGTAAAGTGCCGTATTGTTCCTGACTCCAACCACGATGTGACAGAAGTTTCACCTCTGGTTATGTGTCAAAAGCGTCTGGGGAAGTGCAACTTAAAGAGCTGCCCATGTTGTGTAGGGTGTCTACTCTCCAGACATCAACCTGTGGGTTGGACACGATTGCTGTTGCCATTTCGTACACTGCCATGAAAAGAAACAGCAATTCAAGAATCAGATGAGCTGTGCTGGAGGACTATGACCCCCTTGGACAATGTCTTTCCCCCTGCGTGTTGCGTGTTGGAAGTAATGCTGTTTTGTCTAACACTGTGTTTTAAACTTGGTTTTTCCCGTGAGCTCCAAACACAGGGCTCTTTATTGAGATAGCCCAGAGAGGTCAAAGAAGAAGGAGGTATTTCTTGTGCTGATATGTTGTGCAGCAGATGGATGGGCTGCCGAGGTACCTTTGGAAAATTACAAGCCGTTATTTATGGCAACATTTGACTGTCACTGCTCTGAGGATTTTTAACAAAATAGCCTTCCCCATGGGGAAACTACGATTACAGTTCAACCGTTGGTGTGTAATGTTTTTATTTTCAAATAGTGGCAATGCACGCACTCTCTTACCTTCATCTTCTTTTGCATGTAGTCTCTTCATTCCCAACTTGGTTGCTATGCAGCTCCTTTTGCTGCTTTGGGACCCTTCAAGCATGAACTTGCCGTGAGCCACCCAGCGCTGGGACGTTTATGTCATGTTATGTTATGTTATGTTATGTTATGCTATGTTATTCACATTTATAAAGCGCACAGCTGCCCCAGCAAAGGGGCGTCCTGGCGCATTAACAAGGTACACAAAACACAACATCGAAAAAGGCCCGAAAGGAGAAGTAGCAGAAAACAGATGGAGAACTACACAAATAAAATAGTCTTGATGGCGCGTTTAAACTGGAGAAGATCATCAAGAGCCCGGATGTGAAGAGGAAGAGAATTCCACCACTTCGTCGCTAACACGCGAAAAGAACGGCCACCAGCTCTACTCAACCTGAAACGCGGAACCACTGCCAAATTCTGGTCCAGATATCTGAGGGTTCGCGAGGGTACATACAGTACTAGCAAGTTCTTCAGGATTTGAGGAGACGTTCCCTTGAGGATTTTAAAGGCAAGGCATAGTACCTTGAATTTGATCCTCTGGCTTACCGGAAGCTAGTGGAGAGAATGCAGCGATTTAGAGACCGAGCACCGCCTTGGCAGACCTATCACCACTGTGGCTGCAGCATTTTGGACTCGCTGCAGCCGGGTGAGTTCCGACTGATTAATCCCCGCTAAAAGCGAGCTAGCATAATCCAGCCGGGACAACACAGACGCTTGAGCCACCAGTTGCCTGGTGGGTGCATCAAAAAATGTAAGGATAGGTCTTAGTCCTCTGATGATACCATAGCAGGTGGCTGCGAACTTCTTGGTGTGACAGATGCCTCCATGCCTCCATCTTCACCCTGCACTGCTTTCACTACGTGCCAATGTTCGATAATTTTTCTTATCTTTAGTCAGAGTTAAGATTCATAAATATCGTCACTGAAGAGAGGCATAGTCACGTCTGCTGTATGCTTAGGATCGTCTCCGATGTCGCATGCCAGTTTTGTAAAGGGCAGCCAATGTATGTTTTTTTCCTTTACATAGTGTTTTTTATATGCCATGCTGTGTACAGGTATGCTGAAGAACTCTGTTGTCTCTTATCCATGTGCCTATTTGATGCGGTGACACACACATCGCTACCAGCAGGATGTAATAAACATTTTCTTTGGCGTGTGAGACTTTTTACAGTTGGCAGATGGGTACTCAGCTTCATGAGTCTTCCTTGTGACTGCATTTACCAGCATAATAAAAGTTTAAAAACGTTGCCTGCTGTGCTGTTCCTGTCTTCTTAGTTGGCTGGTAGTCTTATATATGCCAGCAGTCGTCGAGTATTACAAGGACATGGCACATTTTTTGAGCCAACAGTTCTGCATGTCTTTTCTACGTCGTTCGTTTTGCACAGTTGGAGGAACGCTGTGCTTCTTCTTGTTGGGTGATGCTGACATTTGTCGTGACAGTGTTCCTTGTGATCATTATTACTTTCTATTGATGCCATTGCCCATTTACCTACCATTACTGGTCTATGTCTTCTAAGTGTATCTGTTTAAACACTGGTGTGTGTCACATGGATACAGTGACACGTGTACAAATAGTAGTAACTGTCTGCAAATTAAATGTTAATATGAATTGTAATTTTAAGCCTATTTTATATGTGGTTGTGTTTTTTACTATATGCATTTATGTTTTGGCTTGTAGTACATTCCATGAAGTTACTGTTTTTCTTCACTTTTATCCTTCATATGATGTATTGGTTTTCTAGGGCTCAACATTGTACGTACTTGGACTTTCATTACACACCTTCAAAAGTTCATTATTTCAGTTTATATGCATGCAATCTACATTTTATTCTTCCCTACATAGGGATGGCAATGGGTTTTAGGCCCATTTGCTCACAATACACTTGCCTTCATGGTTCATACCCTCTTTCTGGGCATCTATGCATAGGTGTTAGTCCTATTGCATTAATTAACCATCTCTATCCTTAGGGACTGGTTATGGGTTCCTCTCCATTTACATTAATTATCTATACCTTACTTTCTTTTTGTCTTAGACTAGGTCAGCGGTTTGTGCCCCATAGTTCTCGCTTGGGTCGTATGGGTTATAGTCCCATTACTACATTACACAGTATGGGACCTCAACACGAAGTTGTCCTTATTCAAGCTATCTTTTCTTGGGTTTTAGTCCCTTTCATAGTAGCTCCTTACTCCCTTTCCTTGGAAAAGGGGCTGGTCTTGGGTTTTGTCCCATTTGGGTTAGTATTCCTTATATGCAGTACCGTGTGAGACATTAGTGACCCTAGGCTGTATCGCAGTGCAATGGATCAGTGTGCCTTATATGCAGTACCATGTGAGACATTAGTGTCCCTAGGCTGCATCGCAGTGCAATGGGTTAGTGTCCCTTAGATGCAGTACCATGTGAGGCATTAGTGTCCCTATGCTGCATCCCAGCACAATGGGATAGTGTCCCTCAGATGCAGTACCATGTGAGACACTGGTGTCCATGGGCTGCATCGCAGTGGAATGGGTTTGTGTCCCTTAGATGCAGTGCCATCTGAGACTTTATTGTCCCTATGCATAGCAGCACAATGGGCTAGTATCTCTTATATGCAGTACCATGTGAGACATTAGGTACCCTAGGCTGCATCACAGAACAATGGGTTAGTGTCCCTTAGGTGCAGTACCATGTGAGGCATTAGTGTCCCTATGCTGCATCGCAGCCCGAAGGGTTAGTGTCCCTTATATGTAGTGCCATGTGAGACTTTAGTGTCCCTATGCATAGCAGCACGATGGGTTAGTATCTCTTATATGCAGTACCATGTGAGACATTAGGTACCCTAGGCTGCATCACATCACAATGGGTCAGTGTCCCTTATATGCAGTACCATGTGATACATTAGTGACCTTAGGCTGCATCGCAGCCCGATGGGTTAGTCACCCTTAGATGAAGTACCATGTGAGACACTAGTGTCCCTAGGCTGCATGGCAGCACGATGTGTCAATGTCCCTTAGAAGAAGTACCATGTGAAACATGGTACGTTGTTTATATTGCAGTTACTTGAACTTTGCCTCACGAAAAATTATTTTGTCTTTGAAGGTACTTTCTACCAGCAGATCAAAGGCACAGCGATGGGAGCAATTTTTGCTCCCCATCTGGCGGTGCTGTATATGGATGCCCTAGAGACAGGCACCATCCTGGCCGACACTAACCCTTTCATAACCAGCATAGGTGTCTGGCGTAGGTACATAGACGATATTTTCCTAATATGGAATTCAGAGAGCGGAATTCTTAATTCATTCCTACACTGGTTGAATAATAATTGCGACAATTTGCAGTTCACGCTCACACATCATAAGACGGAAATACCATTCCTCGATCTTATGATCTACCATGAGTCAGGTGAGCTTCTTACTCGCCTCTACAGGAAACCCACTGAGCGTAATACTCTTCTTAGGTACGACAGCAACCACCCCAAGGCCCTTAAGGACTCACTCCCCTACTCGCAGTTCCTGCGGATCAGACGCAATTGCTCCTCAAAAATTGATTACTTTAGAGAGGCAGGCGTCTTATGCTCCAAACTGAAGGCACGAGGCTACCCAAGCAGAATAGTAAGGAACGCTTCGAAACGGGCTTGGTATTGCCCCAGGGAGGTCCTGCTCCAACCTAAGTCCAGGCCCAACACAGAAAGAATAGCGTGTGTCACGACTTTCTCACCAATCTCGAATAAAATTCGTAAAACAATTTTAAGACATTGGCCAACCTTAAACTCGGGCCAGCTAACTTTTGACAGACCCTTATTTGCGTTCAAAAAAAGTAGGAATATAAAAGACCATCTTGTTCGAGCAGCTCTACCAGCACCACCTCCCATGAACACAATTGAGTCAAACTGGGGCTTACCCCCACTGAGGGGTCACGCGAAATGTGGACAATGTATTGTATGTGATCTGACACTTGAGGGGCGCACGTTTAGTCACAATAACATCACGATTGACATAAGGGACTTCACAAACTGTAACAGTCACAATGTTATTTATGCGATTTTATGTCCTTGCCCCATGATGTATGTGGGCCAGACTACACAAAAAGTAAAAACAAGAATAAGTCAGCATCGCAGTCGCATAAGATGTGGAACTCCCAACGCACCCTTGGTTGAACATTTTGCCCACTTGAACCACACGGCAGATGACCTCCGTTGGACCGTTCTGAAGGCCATCAAATTACCCCAAAGAGGTGGTAACCTACAACAGATACTGAACCGCGAGGAACTGAAATCAATCATCCAGTTCAATACCATCCAGAAAGGACTCAATCGCAGCGAGGACTGGACTACTTTGCTTTGATTGAACCAAGAGTATGCAGAAGCAATAGACTATACCAAGAAACAGTAAACGCAATTACAACCTGGTGAAAACTATTAATATTTAACAATCTGGAACTCATAAGCAGATTTTTAACATAAAGAAACAGTACTTTGGATTCATATATGAAGTATGAATAATGAGAAGTAAGGTAATTGCATCGGCACTTGGGTATCTATTCTGATATTTAAAATCAAAAATTTACTTTCGTCACAAACTATGAATGCTTCACCCTTGTCACTAATGTTTATTTCGAGCACTCCCTCACAGTTTAAGCGTTACCTTCCACTCCAGGATGGCCCCCGCCTTTACAAACAGATGTGACGCTCGCAATAGCAGTCACGTGACCGGCGAGGCTGTATTCAGCCCGCCCGGACACAGCAACCGTTGCGGAGCATCCGGCATTGACCGAGCAGCCCCACGAGAGACGCGTCTATATTCAGACTTGGTGAGTTAATATCGCTGGCATCTTTTCCTGTTCGTGCCATGGCTCGTCACCAGAACCGTGCGCTGAATTGATTCCATTGTCTCTTCACAGCGTCTTTAACGCCACACTGTTGGCAGTCTACATGCATGGCCATCGCTGCCTGCATTTTAAAGCTACTCCTTGATCGCATACAGAGTGGAATAAGGTATGTCCTCTAAATTCCTACCCCCCTGGATGGGAAGCACCTTCCATTTCCACCCGACCGAGCTAAATGTAACTTTGTGTTTTCAGAGCTGCTATTACCTGCAGTTGGAAACGGACCTCGAGTTACTTCCACTTATCCATAAATTAAGTAACTTTTTACCGGACCCCCTCAAAGACCTCTCTGACGTATATCTACGTGGTAGGTTTAATTTAATCCTACTCCCCACTGCTCTCATGACCTTCCAATTTCACCAACCCTAATTTTTCCCCCCCCATGTTTTGCCCTTATCTCAGCACCTTCGCTGCATTTTGAAGAGAAGGCAAACCTAACGTTTGAGGTCATTTTCCTCGACTTACTGGTATGAATATACCAGTTTTAATGCAGAACCCGCAGGGCTCCCTCCAGCTGCACCACCCTTAGTCACTTAGACTGGCACTTTTCACCCCACGATGTACATCCTTCCTCCCCTAGACTAAGCACCCTCACGACACAGCTCTTTGACGCAATTTCTCACGCATGACACTGCGAATCCGAGGAATATGCAAATATTGTTGGCGTTTATTAGGGCACAAACACTGTGCACTTGGTCACACACTGAGAAAGTGTTACAAAGTTGGTGTATATGTGATAAATTCTCTTAAGTCTTTGAAAAATCTTGCTCTTTTCTTTTCTCTTAACAGTCTTTTTGCATTTCATTCAGGCATGCTTTTGTCTATTATAAAAGTCCTGATGATGATCCCATGTATGTAGTGGAGCTAAAGGGATCGAAACGTCGAAACCCATGAGTGGGTTTACACTTGTATTATTGTTAAATGTGATTGTGTATACTCAACTCCAGGCGATACTGATATTATTTTTTTGATTCTTTACAGTACCCTGTTCTTGCTCTTTTCCTTTGCCTGAAAGACACCCCTTTCACCTTTACGCTATCCTTACTTTTTCCCTTCCTTTTTGTACGGCACAGGCTTGTGTCAAGCTATTTTCGTCTATATTGTAAGATTGGATATTGCCTCCAGAAAATAAACTCCTTTCCCGGCTGGGTCTGGAAACCTTAAACTCGTATAGTTTTCCATTGTGTAACCATACTGTATTGTTCTGATTCTTGAATAAGCTAAGGACCTTTGTTCTTTATAACCTAGGCTGCACCGCAGCACGATGGGTCAGTGTCCCTTAGATGCTGTACCATGTGATACATTAATGACCCTAGGCTGCATCGCAGCATGATGGGTCAGTGTCCCTTAGATGCTGTACCATGTGATACATTAATGACCCTAGGCTGAATCGCAGCATGATGGGTCAGTGTCCCTTAGATGCTGTACCATGTGATACATTAATGACCCTAGGCTGCATCGCAGCATGATGGGTCAGTGTCCCTTAGATGCTGTACCATGTGATACATTAATGACCCTAGGCTGCATTGCAGCATGATGGGTCAGTGTCCCTTAGATGCTGTACCATGTGATACATTAATGACCCTAGGCTGCATCGCAGCATGATGGGTCAGTGTCCCTTAGATGCTGTACCATGTGAGACATTAATGACCCTAGGCTGCATCGCAGCATGATGGGTCAGTGTCCCTTAGATGCTGTACCATGTGATACATTAATGACCCTAGGCTGCATCGCAGCATGATGGGTCAGTGTCCCTTAGATGCTGTACCATGTGATACATTAATGACCCTAGGCTGCATCGCAGCATGATGGGTCAGTGTCCCTTATATGCAGTACCATGTGAGACACTAGTGTCCCTAGGCTGCATGGCAGCACGATGTGTCAATGTCCCTTAGAAGAAGTACCATGTGAAACATTCGTGACCCTAGGCTGCACCGCAGCACGATGGGTCAGTGTCCCTTAGATGCTGTACCATGTGATACATTAATGACCCCAGGCTGCATCGCAGTATGATGGGTCAGTGTCCCTTATATGCAGTACCATGTGAGACACTAGTGTCCATAGGCTGCATTGCAGTGAAATGGGTTAGTCACCCTTAGATGCAGTACCATGTGAGACACTAGTGTCCCTAGGGTTATGCGTGGTAGGATTTAACACAATTTCATTAGTTTAACACAGATGCAGTACAGTGAGTTAGTGTCCCTATGGTGCAGTGCAGTTCAGTGAGGAGGTGTCCCAATGGTGAAGAGTCGTTCAGTGGGCAGGTGTCCCTTGGGTGGAGAAGAGTGTGGGATATAAGTGCCACTTGATTGCTGTGCAGTAAAAAGGGTAAAAGCCCCATGGGTGAAAGGCAATGTGATGAGGTTCTGTACCAGGGATGCGGAGTAATGTTCAGGATGAGTGTTTTTGACTGATGCTCCTCACACACCGGTACACACAACTTCAAATATAAAATCAGGAGTGGCAACATATTCCAGCTAAAAATGAACATGAATGAGAACACCAACACCAAACACTCTGTTTTGTAACCTTTTACTTTTTCATTTGCATAAAGCCGCTTTTGGTTAGATATGCAATATACTGGTAACGACAGCTAATGTTCCAGGCCTAAAGTAATGAAAAGAAAAGGCGCAGGAAATCAGTCCCTGTCACATTTTCTGTTCAACTCTCCAGAACAAATGTGTCCTGGAGGTAAAGGTCATAGCTATCTGTCAACACATGCCATATTTTAAGGCTGTGCGATGTTTTGCTCTCACATTGCTGATGTAAGACTCATATTTCGTCTGTGGTCACATTGCTACGGTTCGTAGGAATTATGCATACGCCAAAGTGACCGGACAGTAAAGGTCATGTACATCTATTGTTGTTTGTTAAAAATTCAAAACATTGGTGTTTTCTGCTCATGCCACAGATGTTATATAAATATGCGATCTATCTATCTATCTATCTATCTATCTATCTATCTATCTATCTATCTATCTATCTATCTATCTATCTATCTATCTATCTATCTATCTATCTATCTCTATCTATCTATCTATCTATCTATCTATCTATCTATCTATCTATCTATCTATCTATCTATCTATCTATCTATCTATCTATCTAACTATCTATCTATCTATCTATCTATCTATCTATCTATCTATCTATCTATCTATCTATCTATCTATCTATCTATCTATCTATCCATCCATCTATCTATCTATCTATCTATCTATCTATCTATCTATCTATCTATCTATCCACCCATCCATACATCCATACATCCATCCATCCATCCATCTATCCATCCAACCATCCATCCGTCTGTCTGTCTGTCTGCCTGCCTGGCTGTATGTCTGTCTATTATGTTATTTGGATTTTTAAATTGCACTATCGCCTGCAAGGGTATCTTGGCCTAGAGGAAGTGTATGTGACTAGCTTAACCTATGGTAGGTAGGTTAATTGAAAAACCAAAACTTCATATTCTGGCAGAGTTTAAGAAGAAACGACGAGGTTCTGATGTGGAGTGGGAGGCTGTTCCACGATTTAGGAGCAATGTAAGAGAGCAAGAGTCCTCCTCATCTTGTTCTGTGTGTGTGTGTGATAAGTGCAAGTAGGATTCCTGCAGAGCTGAGCTGACTTGGAGGTCGGTGGAAGGAGATGTTACTGTTCAGGAAAGTGGGTCTAAGTTATGCAGGGCCTTGAATGTGTGTGTAAGGAATATGAAATGAGCACATTTGTGTTACTATCTATAGCTACTACACACACACACACACACACAAAGGGCTCAGGTTATTCATACTCTGCAATATCGATCACTTTTGACCCCTTCGATGAGCGTAGGCTGGTGCTACTATTGTGACAGGAAGGAAATAAACAATATTACGTGCAAGTAGGGACGCAATAACTAAATACAATTAATACAATGAGACAATAGTTGATAAAGTGAGAAGATGAAAAGATGGTAACTGTGTGATGAAGGTCTACAGGTTAAGTAAGTAAGAAAGAACTTGGTTGGTATACTTAGATTTATTATTGTGCCAAACAGAGTGAAGAGCATATTGACAAAAATATCATAACTGGCGTTCGAATAAGACACAGGAACAACCATGGACATCATTCAGGGGTCACAGCTGTGACTACTGGCTTATCTCTTGCAACCCTTGGCACTGCATCTGCGACCCCTGTCCTTAGTAGCAGGAACACAGGAGCCACTCTCTTTATGGACATTGGTTGGGAGTACCAATCTTCTTACCTTTTGTCATTTTCTTTTACACTACTAGTGAAAAACATATTATTCCCTATTAGTGTAACAGCAAATGGAGTACAATTAGCTGGAATATGACCCTCACTAACAGTTGAGATAAGTGAAAAATGCTTTTAAATGTATGTTGTGTGCATGCGTGCAGGTGAGAGTGTTCTTATCCCCTTTTCTGCTGGCATCAGACAATGGCTGTCTGGCGCACTACCTTTGTAGTGCTGCGCACATCTGTTGGCGGACGCGACCCCGCTCACTATGCTAAACCGCCACACCGTGGCGGAATTGCTGCTGCGGTTAAGCGGTTAAGTCCGGAAGAGTTTGTGTATGTGTGACTGTGTGTGTACATGCAAGCATCTGTGTGTGAGTGAATGTAAAGGTTAAATGGCATGTGATGTAACTTCTGCTACCCCAGGCCATTTGGTGGGTTGACGTTCAAGGGAACAACAATGTTTATCTTTCCTAAACTAAAGCAAAATTCACCTTGAGTAAACAGCCAAGGATCTGTAGCTAAACCATCATCAACAAACCAACTGTAGACTAGACACTGGTGACCCAGCGATCAAGACCTGTGGCACCAGAAGCACCTTCACTGGTTGCTCAATGGAGCCACCTTACCATATTTAAAATCATGGTCTACTCAGCGGAGAGGGATAATTTGCTTAAAGTACACTTGCCAATAAAAAGAGAGAATATTTAGATAAAAAGCTATGAGCGCCAACCCGCTATGGTAACCAAGACACAAGACCCCACAGTCAAGGTTTCTTCCCAACAAACAAAAAATCAAGTCTGTGAGATGGCTTCAACATCAAAGATCGGAATGGAGCACTCTAGCAATGCCCAGCAGAAGAGATTGCTAAATGCACTATGGAACTATGATACTGAATCCTTACAGCGAGCCAAATGAGCCACAATTAATGTCTCACAGCTATCTGCAGCAGATCACCCTGTGGACATACCTAAGGAGGTCCTATCAAACCCTCACAAAAATGAACAGAATAAGGACAAAAATACACACATCAAGGGGGGGGCGTGGCATGATGCCCGACGCGAATGGCGGCATTCGTGTAATGCTCAGCGGAATGGGCTGAGACAACCACAGCATCCGGCTTGCTTTTGGTCACTGGTGAGAAGATTTTAGTTCTCGGAAGATGCACTGACCTGTAAGGTCTGTTTTTTGTGACCTCCAGCTGCTTGTATCACCAGGAATTCAGCGTGTCACGCTCGGCGTTTCTGAAGTGCTGAGCACGACCGCCATTTTGACTGCAACATCCTTTTCATGCGGAGACACCCCGGTGAGAGAATTGCGGCGCGCATATGCTCACGGTGTCCTTCTCCCTCTGGAATCTTATGCTCTTGATAATATGAGGTCCCAATACCTATGGAGCCTTCTGCAGACTATTATTTACCTATAGCAGTCTGCTTAATGCCACATATTGTTCTTTCCTGCTTTGCTCCTGTTCAGATACGTTCTGGTTGTTACTTTGATGCGGTACCCGGATCACCCAATTTCTTTGGGTTTGCAGATGATATCTTTTATGGTGCATTTTTTATGGAAAGTGTTCCTTGTATTCTACTCAATTCGCTGCGCATAAAGGAAACCTTGGTTCTGGTGACTGTCTGAAATGTAGTACGTTTGGCTGCTGTTTTTCCAGACCTCATGCAAGCTTTCTATATTCTGAAAGAATAAAATGACACTTATTAAAGCTTTCACTGAAGACGCCAAACTGTCTTAGGTGCTCTTCAAACCAGAAGGAAGGTCTCAACACATCATCTCTGTGTCTCTCTTATGGGGAGATTTAAAAAGCTGGGCTCCTATGTGCCACGTATCACGCATACATTTATAAAAAAAACTCTAGAATCTTCTTTGAATTATCCAAGATGGAAGACTCATTGGCATCTGTTTCCAAGGCTTCCTCTCCTTTGAATGCAGGTACTTCTATGGCTAGCAAAGTCACCACCTCAGACTGAAGAAAGACCTGCCTTCTCCATCAAAAGCCTCCTCATATGTATCTTTAGAAGTATTACTGGAGATAATGGCATATTGTCCCCTTATGGAAGATACCTCTACCAAGCTGCAATTCTTAACGGAAAATTGGTCTCAAATAAATAAGCGTCTTACTACGGTGGAACCAAGTGTCTCTTCCTTCACTCACACGCACGAGAAGGTCAGTACTCTTTCAGTCTCAGATTACATTGCTGCAGCAGCAGGTCGAAGATTTGGAAAACAGAAAAAGGAGAAACAAACTTTGCATTCAGGGTTTTCCGGAAGGCTCAGAGGGACCAGATCCCTTAACTTTCCCTAAATTATTGCATGTAACTGAAGGAACTTCACTCAATATTCAGCGAGCTCATAGACTTGGTCATCAACGTGCAGATACCTCCTCTTCTCGGAGATCAAGAGGGGTCATTACGTATTTTCTCGAGTACATGGTTCTTCTCAAGGTGCTTTCAGCAGCTAAGTCTATTCAACGTATCTCTTGGTCTGGGTCTACATTATTCTTTGCTCAAGATTATGCTAAGTCCACTGCAGATAAGCGTAAAGAATTTTTGAACACGAGTCCTGCTCTGCGTGCTGTGGGTGCAAGATATGGCCTCTTCCACCCATGGTGGCGGCCAGCGGTCTGATCGCCCGGCATCATAATGATGCCCTTAGCATCTGTAATGCCAAATTTATCATGGGTAATTGCTCACTACTGAACTTGTCCATGTTGTAGGAGACTTACTACTTCTTTTAGGAGATCTAGGGCTGAAGACAATATATTATTTCGGGAATAAACTCTTTTGGAGAGTAGTTGTATCCCATTGTCTGCCACAATGTTTTTTAACATTTTGACGTTTGTGGACCTCCACTTAATCATTAATGGAATCCGGTGACCACCACTGAGTCGAAATTGGAATATGGAGGCCCCAGTGAGTCATTAAAGAAAGTCGAGGGCCCAGGCTCTCGTAATTGCAATGATTTGAACCTCAAAGCCATACACAAAAATAGACAAACAAGTATTCATCAAACAAATACCTGATTACAGCAATGATTACATTAATTTACAAAACAATGCAATTGGAACGTCTAAACAGTTCCTGCATAGCATGGACTGAAAAGTCCATGCCATGCAAGAACTGGGGTGCATGCACACAGGGGCACATGTTGTGCCCCCTGCTTGCACCTCAGGGTGCAGAGGCTCAAGGGGGCCCTTTGTTACCTCTCTGCCAGAAAACCGCCAAGAAAACCATGGTGGAGATAAAATTCCTAATATGCTTAGTGGGAATGTGGCAATCCTGCCAAGCATATTGATGCCTTCTGACTGCCGCAACACTACTAGACGGTGGTTCTCTAGCAGCTGCGGTGGGGCAATGGTGTACCGACCACTCTAATCATAATAGGGCTATCGGGAGACCCCACAAATCTGGCAGTCCGTGGACCGCCATTCTCGTAATTTAGCCCTTAATGAATTTGTTAGTATTATTGAATTTTCTAAGCTTTGGAGGACCCTCTGAGTACGTGTTGTGGACCTCCAGGGTTCCTGGACCACAGGTTAAAAGCCTCTGGTCTACAATTATAAGTCAAATGCAACTTTCCCTATCAGTTTGTCTAATTCTCACAGCAGCCACTTTTTCTTAGCATTACTGTCATTCATTGTAAATTGCATAATCTGCTGCTAATATAAAAATTAAAATGCTAACTGTTTGCGGACTTATGAGAAAATCGTTAAAATCTGTTTTTATGAATTCAGGACACATGCTTCTCCACAGCCATTAGGCTTGAATGTACTAGCCATCATTGTTACTGTTATCCACATTTTCAGTGGTAACAGTTACAGGTGTATATCTATCTTACTTGGGATCCAGGTGATTAGCTAAAGGACCAGGAGTTTTGGAAAGAAATCAAAGCATGTACGATATATTTACCATTTTGAGCTGGCATCTGTAACATTTTCTTTTCTCTGCCAGTTTTAAAATTATGTTTAATTCATGTTTGGAATGAAAGATGTTTTTAAGTCCCTCATGTACCCAAATCCCAGAAAATTGCTCTGATGGATGTTTTTTTCAAGAACATTATTTCTCTGGGTATTATACCGGCTCTTAACAGAGTTTCTCTACTTTGAATTTGGCATTTTCTCCAAAATTAATTTTCTCTTAAATGTTTTTGTTCAAATTTCATAGCAACATTTAGCAAGATTTGTAATAAATTCACAGAATAAATCTGTTTATTATGGTAGTAAGATTCTTTTGCAACCCTTATGTTTTTTCTGAAATATAAATAGTTGAAGGATCTGTCCTGTCAGCACTGTTAAAGTAAGGGAATTTCTTCAAGAAATGTGTGTGACTATTTAAAGGCAGTACTTGGCAGTGTTCCTACGGTGTGATGTTGTATATATCTCTTGGGGATACTAATTCTATGGGTGTAGTAATGGCCAAAATGTTCCCAGCAATACATTCCCCAATAATAATTAGCATTTAAATAAGGATCCTCATTATCAAGAGCGGTGTTAGCCTGTACATCTAGCAAATGTGTTTAACCATTTTAATATTCCATTTGAAAGGGAACTAGGTATTATTATATTGTCTATTGTAATCTTTAAAACATAAGACATTTGCAATTGTTCAGTGAGTCTCATTGTTTGTTAATAAACCTTATCCCAAACCATCTCATACAGAATAGGATGTGTGGTGACTGTTGGAACTGACTCTTTCTGGTTTTCTGAGGCGAGGCCCTAGCCAGGCAGAACCTACCCCTCCCATCAGGGGTGTGTGATTACACTCACTGTGTAACCTGCGCTCACCTGTTTGGTGGCTTGGCACTGAGCAGTCAGGCTTATCACAGAGACAATGATTAAAGCGATGGCACAGCACTCTCACACAAAAGACATTTCAAATGTGGTGTATGTAAATAAAGTTTGTATTCAACAAGCACATTAACTAACACAACATGAATATCATGTATTTCTGGACATAAATCACATCAGGAAATTCCAGCAGCAGTATTAGCACCAACCATTTTAAAACAACATCAGTAATATGTAAACTTGGCAAAGATCATATTTTGCCCCTCCAGGCACCTGTATGGGGTGCAAAACGTCAGAATGAGGCCCACCCTGGCAATTATTATAATTCAATACCAGACAGTTATAAGGTGCACCCAAAATCACAGCAACTTCAGAAATGTGTACACACAGATAATTACAATACTTTTAACCAGCACCGTGGGCCAAGGCCGCACTGGTAAAATCAATGTCAAATGTAGTATTCTTTTGGCAAACAATCAATGTGTAAAGCAACTTTGCCCTGTGGTGTAATTTAATCACAGGCAGTGACAGATCTGGGTTCAATCCGTTGTTATTTTGCTCACCAAGCCACCCCAGTTCAGACATGGCCATATGCAAATCAGTCTTGACCCTGTGCCTCATGGGAACAGTCCAGACCGAACTGCCAAGCCATGTCTTTCCTGGACCGGATCAAGCACCCTAAGACCGGTTTCTGGCTATCAGCCTTCATCAGCCAGGATAGCTTGACCCCAATGGCTTAGGGAGCACGGGACCCACGTCTGGGCATACCCTTCCCACATAGGGTGAACAGCAAAACACACCAGATGATGGACGGAATGTTGCACAATGGCAAAACATTCACCCCCAGTCACAGATCTGGGTTCAATCCATCGTTATTTTTCTCACGAAGCCACCCCAGTTCAGACATGGCCATATGCAAATCAGTCTTGTATGACATTCTTCTGTATTCTGTCCATCAACTATTGTTTTTGCATGAGTGAGCTGCAGCACGAATGATGAAGTGGGATACTCGGGGTCCCGCAACCGGTGGACCCACTCACCACCAACAAGATGCTTATGTGTGTCAGGCCCCACGATGCAGGGACCACACTCCTTAGATATGAGCGGTAGTTTTGGGGCTCTGCACCAGGCAATCCGGTCTACCGGCACAATACTTAGCTCCACGCTCACACCGTACTACCAGTTGGAATCCAGCAGACGATGTGGGCACTTAAGAAGGCACCGCTCCTAGGTGTCACAAATAGATGGTGCACCAAAATATATAGCAGTGAGAAAGGATGCACCCACAGCCCTGCCATGGCAGGCTGTAGGGATGTTCAAAATCATCAAGGAAGCACCATGTCCCGACGTGTGTAAGAATGGTACATGCACTTTCACACTGCATATACAGTGGGAAAGTACTCCAGGGCCATAAGGCCACTGAAAAAGAATCAGCAAAACTCGGTTCTACGATGCGAAGAGCTGACCTCCTAGGTAGGAAAAACCCACATGGGGGTTCTTCACTACCTGGGCAGGGAACACCCATGTGTACCTGCACTGTCTTTCACCTACCACTTGCTCCACCCCTCAAGGCTTACCCTAGGGGTGCTTTAATAGTAGTGGAAGGCCCACTCAGGGTTGGCTAATGAGTTGGACAGGCCAACCTGAGCATAGGCGCAATTGTGCACCCACAGGCCTGCAATAGCAGGCTTGATACAAGTTTGATGTCTGTGGGTGGCGCCATGAGTGATGCGACCCACCATTAACCAGTGCGTTTACAGGTACAACACCTAAACCAATAAAGTAAGCACCACTTCCTAGCATTGGTAGGAAGGGCCCGCACGTTTTCACATTGCATTACAATAAGAAAGAGCCCAGAGTCCAAGGACACAAAAAGAGAATCTGGAAAAGCCAGGAGGAGAACAAGCAAAAGTTTTAGGGAAAACACTTAGAACGCCCATGTCCAACAATCATGTTCCAACATGAGGATCCGGCTGGGCGTTGTTAGATGAAGAATGTGGCTTCAGTGCTTGAACTACAGATAAAGGTACAGTTTTAGCAGGTGCGTAATGTCCATTTTACAAAAGTAAAAGAATAATAAACATGATGAGCCACATTATAAGGAGAAACATTACTGTAGCATTCCAGAAGTAGGATCACGTAATAGTAGACAGCTGTCAAAAAAACAATAACAGGCAAGAAGCATTTATGTAACATTGAGTGACTGTCTGTTGCACCTATACCAGCACTTTGGACTCCAGGGCCCTGGGAAACTCGCCCCGGGAGTCACCAGGGCTGACACAGGGGGCAGAGTCCCATAGCACCTCATAGTGCCGCAAATACTCCTGCCACATGGGAAAGATGTCTGTTGCATCTGCACTAGCACTTTGGACTCCAGGGCCCAAGGATACTCATGCCGGGAGACGACATCGTGGACAAAGAGGGAGAAGTCACAAAGCACTTCATAGCACCACCATGGCTCCCGCAGCGTGGGAGAGCCTGTCTGTTGCACCTGAGTCAGCACTTTGGTCCCCAGGGCAACTCACGACGGGAGGGGCCATCGCTGACCCGGGGGGTGGAATCACATACAGTTTCATTGTGCCAGCAGCACTCCTGCAGCATGGGATGCATCTGGGCAAGGCCCAGTGGAATAGCTGGCCCACGACGAGGTTCTTCTGGGCCCCCTTCTTTGATTTGTTCTTTTGAGAATTTTAAGGTACTGTTGTCTTCATTTTTTTCCAGCAACTCCTACTGCCTATTTCAAGATGACAAAGCAATAAGCCCCCATTGCAGTAAAGTCTGTCTCGAATCCATCTACCCTGGACTCTTATATTAGAAAGGCAATGGGTGTTCTAAGTAAAGAGTTTTAACATGCAGAGTGCCATCTATCTGTCACTCTCGCAACAGCCGATGGGTCATCAAAGCCCACTGAGAGAGGGCTGCAGACTGAGAATGGTCTTAACTCTACATCTGGCCAGGGCTCATTGCTGGGGACAATTCTACAGTCTCCACACTCTGTGTATTTTATTGATTCTACAGATCATGGCCAGGATAACAGTTTGCTTCCATCCACACCACAAAACAGTGCACCTACGGTTAAACGCAAAAGACAGCAAGGATAAAAGAAATCACATCCATCCTTAGACCCTCACCCAAGCACTTCTATTGCCTCTACCTTAAAGTCTTCTACGGTACCACCTGTTGGGGACTTGTTACCGTCTCAGGCAGGACGTACGGACAGTGTAAAGGGGTGTAAAGGGCTTGATGGGAAGTTTACTCTTACTAATTACCGAATGGATGGGGCAGATTGAAGATCTTTTATGAAGCATTAGGACCTTGTTTACTGCTGGTTCAGTTGCAGACTGGTTTCAACCTTTGCATGTAAGGGTCCCATACTTGGTTTCTAACACGTCTGCAGCTAACCAAAACCTTTCCCTTATCTGTCCCAGAGAAACCACCTAGGTAGCTGCCCTTCAGTATTGCCCCATGACCCCCTGGCCCCATGGTGGGGAAGGCCCTTCTGTTCCAGTGGTGGAACTGACTGGGTCTACCCAGTCCTGACTGATTGAATCCAATAATATGGCTAGAAATCCAGGTGCTATGCAAACATTTGAATATTCCTTTAGCGGCTCCTCCCAAGCCTCAGGAAACATGAGAAGGCAAATTAACAAGGGGGATATTTCTAGCCCAGTAACTATAAACTTAGCCCCTGCTCATGGCAGTAAGGGGCAGTGTTCTTCCTCTGCACCCTGGTACAATTGAATAACCCATCCAGTTAAGGAATAAAGCTCTCCATTAGTTCCAATCCATGTTTATTTTTCTGATTTCTAAAGCCGACCAAATCCTGTTGACAAGGAGGGTAGGGTGGTTTGGTCCAACTTTAAAGGGGGAATGAGTTGTTGGTAATTTTAAACAACCTACAAACAAGGTGTGCATGAGAGTCTTTGTCTTCATCCCATATACCGACTGGTGGGAACATTACATTTCTACCTTTATTCTTTTTATTGCCATCTGCAACCAAATTCAAATGCGTCTAGTGTTTCATTAAACAATTTGGCATTTTCCTGTCAACTGTTCATCTCATATCTCCCTGTCCAACAGGTTCCAGGCCTTTAGTACCTTGCAGGAGATTGATTGACTTCCCATCATGGAGGATTCTTCTATTTCTAGTTGTGTGGATAGTTTGACTGACCAGGCTACTTGGCCTTTTTATTTTACCCCAATGCTTATCACTGTACCTACTGTTCCTGCCCCTATTATATCTCATGTGTAACCTAGGCTAGCCGAATTAGGTTTATAGAGCCCTCTATTCTATCTCAACAACTAAAATATCGAGGATATGAAGGGGCCTGCAATCTTACTTCTTGGAATGTTTTTGCGCTTCAAAGCAAACTAAGTTCCCCAGATTGGTACCATATTATTTAAGGCGCTGATGAAATTTGCCTTCAGAAAACTTGGCATGTAGATCACATTCATGTTGAAGGGTTTTCCCTCTTTTTTCTCAGCAGCTGTACTGCCTCCAGCAGGTCAGGTCAAAGGGGGCTTACAGATTTTAATAACGAATTTGCTACCTGTTATTATAAGGTATGTTTCTCTTTCCCCTTATTTTCAATATTTGTGATTATCATTTAAGGGCGGATCTGATCTAGTGGTCGTTATAATAATGTTTAATTCTTACCGCAGTGATGTTGTCATAGCTCTGGATGCGTTTTTACACCCAATTCATTCTAAATGTTATATTTTGTTGAATGGTGATTTAAACATACAAAAATGCCCTCTTCCTGCAAAATGCGATTTGTGGTCTGACTGATGCTGCAGAGGCAGGAATTCCACATTTTCCATATAATGTGTATGGGAAATCATGGAATTCCTTAATTTTCAAGTATGATCTTTTACTATTGGAGAGTAGCTATATGGAGTGTAATGACGGGATTCCTTCTTTTACTGGTAGCGATGCCCACACCCCTATTGATCATGTCCTAATATCTTCTACTACTAGGGTGCTGGTTCTTAATTTTAGAATCATCCCGACTGCTGTGAGTGATTACAACCCTTTAGTTGCATTTATGTGTTTGCAGAAAGCTCTATAGAAATCTCTTGTGTTACCAACGTTTGCCCAGCAAGACCCAATGCTGCCCATATTAAATGGGCAGGGGTTGATTCACACTGCGTGTTGCAGAAGCTACTGTCTACGTGCCCACATGAGTTTAATAACCATAACAAGCTGCTGTATGCTTTTGGTTATATCGCCAGGTCTCTCAATGCACTACTTGCGTGACCCTCTATACTGACAACCACAAAGAGTCATGGTTGGTTCGATCATTAGTGTACTCAGGCATCTAAAATGCTACGGACTGCCTTGCATAATTCCCCTAGGGACCATTCAGCCATTAAACAACTAGGAAAACAATATAATCTGGCACTCGCTTCCAGATAAAACGTACTACAATGATGTCACCCTATTTTCGAGTACAGTTTATGCCTCGTTCTTAAAAAGTGGCATACTTCGGATTTTACTTCATTTGTGTCCCAGCACGTATGGGTTAATGATTTTTCTGTTATTTTTGATTCCCTTAAGGATAATGCTCCCCTGGCAGTGGGAGAAAGTGTATACCTCTCATGTTGTAGTACCATGGATATTACTTTGGATGAGGTTCTCCTCGCCCTTCAACATAGTGCCTGGGGTAAGGAACCCGGGCCTGATGGGGTTCAAGGTGATGCAGTTGGAGTAATGGGAAAATGATTCGGCCCCATGTTGACCCGAGTGTTTAACACTGCTACTGAGGGCAGGATCTCTTATATTGGGCTGACTTAATCATCTTGCCTATTTTTAAGAAGGGGAAGAGATCTGACCCAAAATGCTTCTGCCTCTGGCCAAAAACAGCCGCTAAAGATGCGAAAATAGCATATCGTCAGCTTTGATAATATGCCCCATACTGTGTACCCCGGCCTCCGTAAAAGCTTTCTTTGTCCATAAGGAGGCTGGACTAACCTACCTGAATGACTCACTCTTGCTGAAGCCTATACTACTTTGGAATTCCATTTGGGCAAAAGCTTAAACATGTTTACTAAATCAATTATTGTAGATTGTCTAGCATTAGACCATGCTTTTAAAATCCGCCGTCTCTCCTATATTAATACAATTTCTAAACTGCTGTTTAACTTGGCAGTATCGCACAATCCACATAGTAAGTAAGGTATTTACAAGAGTGAAATTAAGGCCTCTTTTTGAAGCACTAGATATGCTAAAAGAACCCTTGCAGAATCAAAGACATCTATGGTTGTTTCCTATATTTCAAATATTTCTCAGGAGGGATATCAACCTTACATGTCATGGGTGACTAATACCCAGCGATGATTTACTTTGATCAGGCTGCGGTTAGGCATTGCATTTTTTTTTATTCGCCTTGCCTACTATGAAGCAGCAACCTGTGAACATGACTCCTTGCCCATGCAATGGCATTGTGATGCAAAGCACACAACGCTTTATTTGTTTTTTTAACTTTTATGATAGTTTAAGGAAATATTACTTAAACCCAATATTCCTGGCATAGAATATTAGGGACCATAATTCTGCTTTACGATACTTATGTGCACTCCCTTTATATGCCTTATTATTGCACTTTATATAAGGGGTGCGACTTACCTCCGGAAAATTTGAGCTGATGTGAAGGAGCGGCTGGGTATTTTTAACTGTATCGATTTTGGCTGTATATACTGTAGATTGACTTTATATATTTATTATTCAATTTTTATTGTTTTTTAGCTATTTTATGGACATTATGATTCTGCCCAAAATATTTTTTAATCGAATCGAGTGACTGTGGAGAATGTTGAGGAGTGTGTAATCTTTTTCAAAGTCAAAATTATTTTCCTATAGTGTTATTTCTTGCAAAGGGTTAATTTCAATGTATGTTGACTCAGTTGGGGGTCATAGTAACCCATAGCAGTTGATGTGATTGTTGTAATTGCTGAAATTGCACATCAGGGTCCTCTGAGGGATCTGGAACTTGGTAAAGCTGGAGGCACAGCAAGCTTGAGGGTTCCCTGATAGGTGTTTACGTTATAATTCTTGGGTAGTTTCTTCAGAGTAATGAGAGGTTGTGAGGCTCTACTCGGAAGACTTCTCTGTGTCAGGAGTGGGATGCTTAACAGAATCAGCCATATAATGCTGCTTAATGTTTTTATCCTGCACAATGTCCCAAGTGCGTGTTTGTTGGGGAT
Source organism: Lissotriton vulgaris (assembly GCF_964263255.1). NCBI lineage: Eukaryota > Metazoa > Chordata > Amphibia > Caudata > Salamandridae > Lissotriton > Lissotriton vulgaris. The sequence goes on from NC_141693.1 coordinate 975,611,212, forward strand.
CGTTCCTGGAGCCTATTTTTGTGGATCTACTTATCAGCAGTTTGAAGACCTCTCCTTTGCCAGTAGCTTAGTTGAAAGGCTTTAAATTCACAGCTTGTTTCTAACTTCGTGGACCCTCTAGAAGACAGTTGAATGGTGGTCCAGGTCAAACTTTTGTGCTCATGCTACCTTTTTTAGGATTATCCAGATAAGGTACATGCATAGGTACTCCAAAGAGTATCGCGTATCTCTAGGCAAATGCTCTAGTATGAATGCTTACGAAGAAGAACACTTGTACTCCCACAACAACCATTTTTTTGATTGCATAGCAGTCTGGAAAAGGTACATAGACGACGTGGTCATGATCTGGTCTGGCACGGAGGATCAACTCAAAGAATTCTGTAGTTGGCTTAATGGAAGAAATAATGACATCCAATTTACCTTGAACTATGATAAGAAGAGCATCGACTTCCTGGACATCACTTTCAAAGTGGACACTGGCCTCTTATACTGTTACCTATATAGGACGCCAATGGAAAGAAACACGTTACTGAAGTATGAGTCACATCATCCTCGCAATCTCAGAGATAACTTGCCCGATGGGCACTTTCTAAGAATGAGGAGAAACTGCACACGGAGAGAAGACTTTTTCAGAGAGACTGACGTCTTGACAAAGCGACTACGTCACCGTGGCTACCCCACAGGACTATTAAAGTGGGCCAGAAAGAGGGCCCGGTATTGCCTGAGAGACCAACTGCTACAACCCAAAGACAAGAAAGAAAAAACAGACAACATCGTGTGTGTGACAACATTTCACTCGAAAAGCAACAACATCAAAAAGATTATCAGAAAATATTGGAATCTGGTGGCCTCTGAACTCAACACAAAGGAGAATCTTCTGTTTTTTTGTTTTTTTTTAGTGTATCTTATATAGCGCACGGCTACCCCAACTGGGTGTCCCGGCGCTTGCATTGGGAACCCGTCCTAGCTTTTCCCTGTGAGATAACCCATACTGGGCATCCCCAAGGTGAAAGCCAGGCATCCCGCCGCGGGGGGCCGTAGTGGAGATTAAGCAAGCTATCGCCCAGAGTTGCAGAGTGTGAACCCGTGATTAGAGTAGGCACCGAAGTGAGAATTATTGAGTCCGTGGACACTTGGGCTGAGACCCTGCCGCGTCGGGAATTGAACCCTGGTCCCGGGTCTGACCTCAGCTACCGGGTATGCCTCCTCTAACCATTGAGCCACACTTCTCCACCGCCAATACTGGGACACATCAAATTTGGCTCATGCAAAGCTTGCCCTTCATGCATGGAAGGTTCTACCCTAATGCACAAAAATAAATCCTATAAACTACCTACCTTTACAAACTGCAACAGCGCCAACGTTATATACATCATCCTCAGCGTACATTGGTCAGACTGCCCAGAAGGTCAAATCTAGAATCCTACAGCACATGAGCAGAATCAGAAGCAGAGTACAAGGGGCTCCACTTGTGGAACATTTCCTTGCCATGAACCATCCACCTGAAAGCATCAGATGGAGGGTGGTGGAAAAGATCAACCCCAACCCCAGAGGTGGGTCCACTTCAAGGTCCCTCAACCTTAAAGAGTGAAAATGGATACATTCCTTGAATTCAGTGGCTAATGGACTGATTGAACAAGAGGAGATAGCCAAACAGATGGGTTTGTTATAGAATCCCCCCTACCCTACAGCCAATATCCAGCGAGTGAGGCCAGACACATTTACTTGTGCACTGTTTCCCATTGCACTGCACTGCTGAACCCCAGTACATATGTATAAGTATCATCTGACATGCACACTGTTAGGTCTAAATCATACACCAGCAACACATTGTAGTCCTAGGAGCCAAGTACAACGGAGGCAATAGACTAGTAGTTGCTCCCTACAGTCACCTCTAGGTCGTTCAAATTATGTATTAGGAACAACATGTGAACATTTGTGTGCATACTTTATCATATACATAGTGTTGAATGTCAATTCATTGTACGGGCCAGCCAGCCTCCACCTCCTATGCCCGACCACATTGCTATACAATTAGTGTGTACACTCTGTCAGTATACACACTGTGTAAATTGAACAATTATGTAATCTAGATGCTGGTCAACAACCTTTCCATCACAACCCGGATCGCATGTGATAGATTTACTGTGTACACCCCGTCAGAATACATGCTGTGTAAATATGTATAATTTTGCAAAGTAGATGCTTCATGCCCCACCACATTGTGATACAATTGATGGGTACACTCTGTCAGTATATACACTGTGTAAATTGTAGAATTATGCAATATAGATCCTTGTCAACAAACCTTGCCATCTCTGCCGAAATAGCTTGTGACAGATTTACTGTTTTCATCCCGTCAGAATGAACACTGTGTAAATGTATAACATTTTGCAAAGTTGACACTTGTCCACAACTCTGTCACTTAGGGGTTTCTACAGCGATAGGCTGCATGCCTAATCCTCCTTCCGGAAGGCCCTTGTGCTCGCCGGTTTGAGTCCCTCACGCTCCAGGCATGGTACAGGACACTGCTCCAACATCGTTGCCTAGCAACAAGTCGTTTGTGAGCGACGTGCATGCGGGTGAAATGACTCGTCAGCTTCCATATATACTGATGCTCACCTCATGGCACTCACTCTGACTTGTTGCAGAGGATGGACGGTAGTACGGCCCGTCTACCCAGCTCCCGTTGAAAAGAATTTATACAGGTGAGAATACTGCAGAGCTCATATTGTTCAGCAGCGTTACTGCACATTCTGCCCCAAACAATCCTTTGGTGATGGCCCGCGCCACACCCAGTAACCGCACGCTCCACTTTGAGTTTTTTCAATTTAACTAGAATTGCTTTTACCACTTAATATCACAGTTATTTGGCGGAGGCACCTCACGCTACATCCGGGTCCCGTAGTGGCCTACCAGGGTAAACTACTTGCACTTTGAACCTCAATGTTACACCGCATTTGGGGCTACGGCATAAACCAGCGATATAACAGCCCGTTTTAAACAACTCTATTCCGATGGTGTGCCTAAAGTTTCCACCCCACGTCCTGTACTCATAGGATAACTCAAATGTCGCAGTCACTTTGCGGAGACACTTCACGTTACCCCCGGTTCCCTTCACGGACGATTATGGGAAACAACCTGCCCTTTTAACCTCTTGGTTACACCGCACTCAAGGCTAAGGCTTAAATGGGCCTTATATTAGCCCGAATTTCACCCTCACTATTCTGATTTACATCACATCTCGAGCACGCAATGTATCTTTCGCAAAATATTAGGCACACATAGCTCCACATCATTCCATTCAACCAGTGGATTACACATCGGCTTTAACTTTGGACTCTCACTCGACACTTGCCCAATTGATTTAAACATCATTACCAGCACTTTGGCCCAGCATGTCTTTGCGTCAGTTTTGCAGGTTTTTAAATCACTTGCCTACGTGGTTTTAATCATCCTTTCCCAGAATCTTACTCCTTGGGATCCAAACTGAATTGTCCTTGTATCCTCGTTCTTCCGGCTGAGAAGTTCCAGCCGTTAAAGGGTGAGTAGCGTAGCCCCTACTAGAAGGTGCATCATCTCTGAGCACATTAGCAACCTCTGTTTTTACATACGCTTCCTCTTACCATTTAGGCTGTCAACACGTCCTTCCCTCCCCCCCATGCACCTCGTCTTGACCACCAACCGGGGCATCATTAGGGTCGAAATGTCGACGCCAACCTTAGGTCCAGCACTACCAGGATTCCGCAGCACGCAAGATAGGAACCTCTGGAATGAAAGCATTGTCTTGCCTACCTCCAACTTGTATATAAATTACCATGACCTCGTTGTATATTTAATACAACATTTGAGCACTGAGCACTATTGTCACTCTTTTCACTTTGCATCCTTGTAATTATTTCGTTTTGACAGACCACTTGTTTACTGTGAATATCAATGAATGACTTAATTCAGATAAAAATAATAATACTAATGCCCACATGCATCAAAGTCAATTGCATTCGCAAACGGTGCGAATCACATTTTTCGGCTGTTTGCGAATGCAATTGACTAATTTGGAATGCATCATGCATTTCGCAATTTTAGGAATCGCAACCATGTTGCGATTTCTAAAATTGTGATTGCATTCAAGAAATCGCAATTTCAGATTTCTTAAATGTCATGCATGATCATTTTGTAATTGCGAATTCCCAATTTGGAAGTGGTAAATTAGCATGAAGTTGAACGTTCAAATATGCACAAATTGCATTTTTGAAAGTTTTAATTTACACACACACTTGCCCTTGGGGAATGTGTATGTGTAAAATGCATTTAAAGTTACATTTCAGGGGTGCAGGGAGGGGTTCTTTGGACCCCCCCTGCACCCTTGAAATTGCATTCACATTTTGCGAATCGCAATTCGAAATTCGCAAAATGTGAATGCCTTCCCATTCATTCCAAAGGGCCTTTTGGCCCATAGGAATCAATGGGAAGGGTTTTCCTTAATTGTGATTTGCAAATTGTGAATCGCAATTAAGGAAAAATACGGAATTGCAAAATTAAATGCGAATTGTTCATGCATTGCAGTTTGCGATTTCTAAATTGCGATTCCTTACATTTTGCAATTTAGGAATCGCAAACGGGTGCAATGATGCATGTGGCCGTAAATCTCTTTATCTCTGTCCTTTTTTATTAAGTATCAAGACTGTATCCCAACAGGCGTATTCTAGAGGTTGCCCCTCACTCCCTTAAACTGCACTTTGAGCTGTTTAAACTTACATACTTTCTTCCCGACAGAACCATCTCATTCTAATTGAAACTTACCCAGGTTCTGAGGGACACAAGATTACCCCATTATTATCTATTCATATTCCCAGAACTGGCATAACTTCTCCCTGAATGCTTTTGCGGAAAATGCAGAACAATTCTCTTCACGGAAGGTATAAACTGTGCCTATGGCTACTAAGCACTGCAAGTCTTTTATGACCACACAAGCATCATAACTTTTTGTAGCCAAACCCATAGGGTTTGGGAGCATGCATCTCTTGCTTTCAATATATATTGATATCAATTAGCATATATATATATATGATTAAAATAATTTACACCAAAAAGATGATTGGAGGCAGTAAGGGCAGTTTGTGTTGGTCTTGAAATGATGGAATGTTTAATTTCCTGGCAAATGTCACAATGCCACGCATATTTTTTAGCATTTTTAGGTAGCTAGGGTGACCAGTATCTGAATTAGAGTGTTGCTAGGTAACACTTTTTGCAGCATGGACTGACGCTAAACCATTGTGAGCTGCTTTAATTAGATCTAGTCCTTCATATTCATTAGCTATTAATCAATCTCTCACCACAGGTAAAGATACCATTAGAGTGTTGTCTACTTTTCATCTTTAGCTTTTGTTAGTATTGTAGCCAAAATGTCTGTGTGGATCTTCGTTTCATATCTGGATACAGCTGCTATTTTAAAACAATTAACCACTTCTTTTGTGGTTATGTCAGCTGCACAGTGCCCTTTTGCATGAATTCCCACACTCTTGTGAGCCAAAATCTGTTTAAGATAGGCCAACGGAAGCTTGTTTTGTAAGACTTTTACCTTTAGCCACAGCTATTTATTTTTTATTGGTTTCCCTTTAGAAGCTCTGGAACCGTTCAGATGCCAGTGTGCTAAATCAACCTTGTAATCTTGCACACAGTATGATGAATCTAACACAACTGCAGGATCAGCCTTTTGTAGGACAAGTAACAAGGGATACATTTCTCTGGGATGTGCAATACAATCAACTATGGTTTTAATGTGTGAGGTGGCTTGAATTTGTCTAATTCAAATGTTCCCTAGAGCGCAACATTCAGGACAACAAAAAGAGGACTATGCCCTAAATGCAGCATTGGAACTCCACCTAGTGACCAAACTGTTAATGACAACTCTCTGGAGCCACCAAAATACTAACCTTCGAACTGCAGATATCCAATACTCCAATGCATGAAAAATACTTTGACACCCCTTAGCCCCAAATTCAACGACCTATCCTACCCATCAGTAGTGTGTCAAGAAAAAAAAATGAACCCTGCACACAAAGTCTAATCTCCACCCACATATACAAAGTTCCAGGTTCCCCCCAACTAGTAACTCTTGCAACTAACTCTCATAATACTTAATACCACCTTCCTACTTCACTACTCCTTCCCATCAAATCGCTCCCTTACTATCCTAAAACCACTCCTCTCACACCCAAATATTGTCCCGCACACCACCTTCATAGTAAAATATGGTCCCAGCTCCTACTGCATAACATTTCCACAAATCTCTCCCAACATACTGTGCCATAACTCCATCAATTGTGTGTTGTTTGCTGTCTCGCCCTAAGTGTGCCACATATGCCCAGATGTTTGTCCTGGGCTCACTGTGACACTGGATTCAAGCTGTCCTGGCTGAAGATGGACCCCTGAAACCAGTCCTAGGATGTTTGTTTCAGGTCCAGAGAAGACCTGGCTTGGCAGTTCGGGATGGACTGTTCCCATAAGGCAGAGGGGCAAGACTGTTTCGCATATGGTCAGGTCTAAACTGGGGTGGCATGGTGAGCAAAAGCATTAGGTATTTAACCCAGATCTCTTGACTGGGGTGAATGTTTTGATTTTGATTTGTTTTGCATTCCGTCCATCAATTGTGTCTTTTGCTTTCTCGCCCTAAGAGAGCCGGGTATGCCCAGATGTGGGTCCCGAGCTAACTGTGCCACTGGATTCACGCTATTTTGGCTGATGAGGGGTGAAACCTCCATACCCGTCCTAGGATACTTGTTTCTGGTCCATGGAGGACCTGGCTTAGCAGTTCGGTCTGGACTGTTCCCATGAGTCACAGGGTCAAGACTGATTTGCATATGGCCAGGTCTAAACTGGGGTGGCATTGTGAGAAAAGGAAGGATGGATTTAACGCGGATATTTTGACTACTGTGAATGTTTTGATTTGTTCTGCATTCTGTCCATCAATTGTGTGTCTTTTGCTTTATCGCCCTAAGTGCACCTGGTATGCTCAGACATGGGTCCCGGGCTCACTGTGCCACTGGATTCAAGATATCCTGGCTGATGAGAGGTGAAACCCCAAAAATGGTCCTAGCATGCTTGGTTCCAGTCCAGGGAGGACCTGGCTTGGCAGTTCAGGCTGAACTGTTCTCATGCTGCACAAGGTAAATACTGATTTGCATATGGCCAGGTCTAAACTGGAGTGGCATGGAGAGCAAAATATTGATGGATTTAACCCAGATCTCTTGACTGGGGTGAATGTTTTGATTTGTTCTGCATTCCGTCCATCAATGGTGTGTCTTTTGCTTTCTCGCCCTTAAGTGCGCCGGGTATGCCCAGACGTGGATCCCGGGCTCACTGTGCCACTGGATTCAATCTATCCTGGATGATGAGGGGTGATACCCCAACACCGGTCCTAGGATGCGTATTTCTGGTCCAGGGAGGGCCTGGCTTGGCAGTTTGGGCTGGACTGTTCCCATGAGGCACAGGGTCAAGACTGATTTGAATATGGCCAGGTCTGAACTGGGATGGCATGGTGAGCAAAAGAATGATGGATTTAACCCAGATATCTTGCATGGGGGTAAATGTTTTGATTTGTTCTGCATTCTGCCCATCAATTGTGTGTCTTTTGCTTTATCGCCCTAAGTGTGCTGGGTATGCCCCGATGTGGGTCCTGGGCTCACTGTTCCACTTGATTCAAGTTATTCTGGCTGATGAGGGGTGAAACTTCGAAACTGGTCCTAGGATGCTTGTTTCCAGTCCAGGGAGGGCCGGGCTGGCAGTTCAGGCTAGACTGTTCCCATGATGCACAGGGTCCAGACTGATTTGCATATGGTCAGGTCTAAACTAGGGTGGCATGGTGAGAAAAGAATGATGGATTTAACCCAGATCTCTTGACTGGGATGTAGTTTTGATTTGTTCTGCATTCCATCCATTAATTTTGTGTCTTTTGCTTTCTCGCCCTAATTGCTCCGGGTATGCCCAGACGTGTGTCCCGGGCTCACTGTGCCACTGGATTCAAGCTATCCTGGCTGATCAGGGGTGAAACTCCAAAACCGATCCTAGGATGCTTGCTTCTGGTCCAGGGAGGACCTGGCTTGGCAGTTTAGGCTGGACTGTTCCCATGAGGCACAGGGTCAAGACTGATTTGCATATGGTCAGCTCTAAACTGGGATTGCATGGTGAGCAAAATAATGATGTATTTAACCCAGATCTCTTGATTGGGGTGAATGTTTTGATTTGTTCTGCATTCCGTCCAACAATTGTGTGTCTTTTGCTTTCTCGCCCTAAGTGTGCCGGGTATGCCCAGACATGGGTCCCGGGCTCACTGTGCCACTGTATTCAAGCAATTGTTGCTGATGAGGGATGAAACCCCGAAACCGGTCCTAGTAAGCTTGTTTCCGGTCCAGTGAGGACCTGGCTTGGCAGTTCCAGCTGGACTTTTCCCATGAGGCACAGGGTCAAAACTGATTTGCATATGGCCAGATCTAAACTGGGGTGGCTAGTGAGCAAAGGAATGATGGATCTAACCCAGATCGCTTGAAAGGGGGTGAATGTTTTGATTTGTTCTGCATTCTGTCCATCAATGGTGTGTCTTATGCAAAAACTACAAATACAAACTCCTCAAAGAACACCCAGACACACCAATAACAGATATTTACTACAGCTCTACATACGAAGGCATTATAATGGACTTAATTTTCTACACTAAGAAACCCACCAAATGGAGAGCAAATTTCGTGTAGCACCTACACATAACCAATACAATCAACATCTAATATGTATCCACACTCACTATATCCCCTTAACAGAAATATGTAGGAGAACTATTCAAAAATATTCTCATCCATGCCACTGAACAGAACCTCTCCAATTTTGACCATCACTTTCCCCCCTAAACCTCCATGCCACTTACTCTTAACACCACTCTCCCCCTTCCCCACAGAACAGATCCCAACGGTTGTGTTTCGATTTAGAATCCATATCTAGATTTACCAATTTTTTATGCCCTCATATAACATTGCCCTTATTTAGGCATAGAAATCCAGCCCTTATTTAGGCATTCTCCATGACAACCACATACAGGCAAGGCCACCTACATCCGTTCATCTACGTCACAACGTCGTCTTGGAAAACCAGACTCTTAAGCCTTTAGGACTTTCCCTTGCTTGGATATTGATTTTTCCAAAAACTCATTTATTATGCATGAACATCTATTCCTTAGAGGTTCATTCATGACGTTCTTATGCCTGACTTTTACATCAATACTGGCATTCCTAAACACCTTCAAGGTATAAATATACCTTCACTTGCCATGGCGAATCACGGTCCACGGTTCGGCTGCCTACTTGCACAACGCGGCTCACCACGGCAAGTTCGGAAGAAAGTCAAGTCCCCAACTGACGCACTGACCAGACATTGCCATCCTCCTCGCAGAGAATCCAGCTACAGTGTTTCTGACTCCTCTTGCGGGGTGTTAGAGATCGAGGCCGGGAAAGAGATTCCAACCTCACTCATTCTAAGGTATGGAGCAGACTAGAACCTAGAGGGACTTTTGGCAAATCTTGGCAACTACAGCTAAACTAGGCTATAGCTAAATAGCACCTACGTCTTCCCTCTATACTACACTTAGGTTAGGTACACTAGGTTAGGATTATTTTAGAAGCACCAGATGAGTATTTTAGCCTGTGTTATTTATGTATGTATTTGTATTGATGGAGCAAGGTGAAGAACAAGATTTTGTTCAAACTTATGAAGTTAATCTCTCATAACAAAGTAATCAGATTAATAAGCTTGTGGTGAAATTACTAATCAACTTAGTTTAAGAATACATTCATCATTACACGCGGGACAAACTAATGTGCTTTATGTTGCAAACGCAAAGAAAATAATAAACTAACTTTGTCTATTGTCTTTGCCAGTATTAAATGCGGCAGTTTAGTTAATGGCATGTGCTTATTTTATGTGCTTATGTTATGTCTTTTCTGGGATGAAAAGCTCATAGAGTTTGGGCGGTTCGAAAAGGAAAAGTAATTATAATGCTGCTTTTATGTGCTTTTGCTAGGTAATATAATTAACAGGATTAATTAGTGAAGGGGGAGGGTAACAGAATGGGTCTCAACTCTTTAATTAATTGATGTCTTGTGTTTGTTTAATATTAGTTTCCAAAGTGAGGCCTAAAGATGGTTCAGAAAATATGGCTGACAGAGCTGCAGACGCAAAAGCTTGTCCGGAGTGCACTCTTTACACATGCGCAGCTGTGAAGATTTTTGCTGCATTGTCATTGTGAATTGAAAAACAGTTCTTTAGTCGCGCTGAACATGCTCATGGAGAGAAAGCTCAAGGACAGGATCCTAATGTGTCTGCCAAGGTTAGGAAGTAAACGTTCGAAACTCGAGGAAAAAGTAACTTTCTTGAGGAAGCTGAAAGACATGGAAATGAAAGACAATAGGGCTTATATATATAAAGCCTGGACTTGGTCAAGAGTCGGAGATGACCTAATAATTTTATCATGGACTGACACAGGACAGCCAATGAAAAGTTCGGATTTGTTTAAAAGAATGTAAAATGTAGAAAGTTTAGCTAGAGAGAAAGGTATAAAGTCTGACACCATGAGCAAGGAAAAAACCTCTTACACTCCGATTCCTGAATGACGTGACATGCTGATGGACTTTTGGCGTATGTAAGGACAGCAGACTTTAAATGATTCTTTCCTTTTAGATAAAGAGAGAAATGGTCAGGGAAATTGACTTAAGGAAAGGAAACTGTTATTCTGCTAATATTTCATGATTCTAAACCTGCTTTGAAATTGTCAGTTTTAAATTTATTTCCTTATTAAAATGCTGCTTTCTTATTTGCATATAAAATAAAGATTCTAAAATGTAAATGCTTTTTCTTTATGAATAATAAAGTTAATAAATTAGATTTGAAAAGACAAGCTGGTCTTGTTTATTCATGGTCTAGTTTCCATCAGTTGATCCAATCGCCTTAAGTGGTTTGATTAATGAATAATAAATGTCTGAATCCATGGTAAAGAAAGATAAACTGCAGTTGTATATAATAATGTAAATATTATGAGAAAAGTTTTGATTAATCAGACCACCTGATTCAGTTGCTCAAAAATTGTCTCATTGGTGTTATGGGCCTGTATATGTGTTTCATGATTAATGGTGAGTATTGAGGTGATAGGTAGCGTTTGTGAGACAGCTTTTTAATCAGAGCGCTGGATCAATTACTTGGTAGCAGAGTTACGGTTTCTATGGTAACTAGTATGTTACATGGTAATACATAGATTAATGTCTAAAACATGTGAAGTGTGTTCCGTTGTTATATGTAGTCCAAAGGTTTTTTCCAGCAGTGTGAAAATTCCTGGTTTGTACCGCCATGAGAAGTGTGACAGGTGAAGTAACACAGTGCATTTGTTCTGTTTCAAAATAGTGGTATCGCCGTATATCACAAGTGTTGTGGTCGTACAGCACAAGTTTAGGGATTTTAGTTGCGTAAGGTAGAATGCATAGTGAGGATTGTCTATGAAATCATAGCTTTTGAGTATAGGGACTTCTGTCCTGTTTTAAAACTCATTGTGAAAAGAGTAGAAGAATTTATCTAAGCTTAAGTGAAGGGTAAGGAAGCGTCGTCTACTTACTGGGGAAGAGGATTTCTATTTGTGGGTTAAAGTCCTACTAAAGATTTATGTATGCATGGTTAAGGATTTTTCTGTATGAATGTGCGTAAATGAATTTGTAATGTACGATCAAATGAAACACTAAATTGTCTCTAAGGAGGTGTAAAAATCTCTGTATGTGCATTTAGAGAGAAACAAGTTCGTTATTACCTACTAGAAGGGTAAAGTAGCCTTACTTTATCGACGAATTTAAATATTCTGTGAAAATAGCGTCGCCTATTTCACGTGAAAAGAATACTTGAATTTTAGCGAAACAGTCAAATGTTTTTTTTTGTGGAGTTATTAACTGAATTTAATTGAAATATTTGTAAATATGGCACTGTGAAAAATTTTTTGTAAAGGAGGGGTCATTTTAAGGAGCGAAGTGCGAGACAGAGTAGCTGCAGCGGTAGCATATGTCACAAGTGTCGCGCTGTGATTGGCTAACATACGTCACAGTATTCGCGCACAGATTGGTTCATGTGACTAGGCAAGCTTACAGCTGATGTTCTATTGGTTGAACAAAATAGTGACGAAGCTTAACCTGATTGGTTTATTGGTAAGTTTCGCGCACGGATTGGTTGGTGTTGTGGAATAACAAGGAAGTTGTTATTATCTTTTCCGAAGTAAAGGAAATTGTTTAAAAACATGGATTATTATTACATGAAGGAGAAAAAGAAGCTTTCATGGTTTCAGAAATTGAAAAACAAAATTAAACCTGACAAGAAAATTTCAACGCGTGGTGGAAGATTAATTCATAAGTATAAAACACCAGCAGCTTATATGTTGGGTGAATATGGTTATCAAACTTGTCTTTGGATTGGGAATTGGATGAAGTATACTGAAAATGATGGTGTGTTAGCATGGCTAGAAGACGGATCATTTAATATAGCGGTTTTGAAAAATTTAAGAGAAAGAATGATGAAACTTGTACCAAGGCCTAGACCTACTCAATTTGAAGCTTTAGTTGAATGGGAAGACGAAATGCATGAATTAGAACGAGAGAGTAGAGGAATACTAAAGGGAACAAAATTAGGTCTTGATAGAGAAACACATCAGGATAGAATGCGTCGATGGAGAAGTGCAGACATGTGTGATGGCTTGTACCTAGTGAGATTAATTGATGAGGTAACTGGAAAAAAGCATGCCCAAAAGAAAAATAATATTAGTGAAGAAAGTGATTCAGAAGATGCGGTATTAGAGAAATTTATTCTAAAAAAACGCCATCTTATCAACCAGTTTGTACATGGACTTCTCCAAGTGCCCCACAAAGAGAAATAATTGATGAGACATCTCCTGAAATAAACCTGAATAATAGAAAAACACCTGAAAGAGTAGAAACAGGACGTAATTCAAATATATCAGGAGAAAATAGTAATTTTACTGAAACTCCAGTTCAAAGAAGAAATGAAACCCCAAGAAATGGAAATAGAACAGAAAGGTATGAGGGATTACCAGATACTAAAGAATATATTCGTTCTGCGAATCAATTAATACAGCAGTTAACTAAAAGCATGGAAGCAGTAACAGTGCCTGTAACGATTGGACCTGTTCTTCCAGTATTTCATCAAAAGGAAATTAGGTATTCAGCTTTAACTGTTCCATTAAATTCAGAAATACAGAAAGTGACTGAAAAATGTTATTCAGACTTGTCTGAAATACATCGAGAGAAAATAATGATGCCAGACTTAACTTTCAATCAAAGTTTGTCTTGTAAAACTCCAACTGGTTCAGATTCTGACTCTGGAACTCTGGAAAAGAGTCTGAGTAAAATAGATTTATCACTAACCCCAGAATGTAAATTACTTAATGTTGGAAAATTGAAAGCAGATTTAGAGGAATTAATAGTTTGTACAATTGGAACTGACAGTTTGAAAGCGTATCAGGATGATGAATTATTATTTATTTGCAAAAGCATAACATGGAAAATTTAAAACAAATATGATCAATTAGAAGATATGGCTTTTGAATTAGAAGTAGATTTAAGTAAGCAGAAGAATTTGCAAAAGAATTATAGAGTGGATTTCTCTGAAAAAGACATTGAAAATATGAATACGACAGGAAGAATTACTCATATAAAAGATTTGATTGTGATTTTGAGAAAATGGGGTGAATTAAGTAAATGGAGAGCAAAATGGACAAAGAAAAGAGATGAAGACAGAACAAGTTTAGCTTTTCCTGTCAGAGAAAAGGAAAAAGTAGTAAATGTATTAATTTATTTATTTTATTTGACAGATTTCTAGAGCGCATGGCTGCCCGTGAGCGTCCCAGCGCTAAGTGACAAGAACCTTCTGCGGAGGGGTCTCATGGGAATAGCCATGTTTTGAGCGCTCTACGGAATGAGAGCAAGTTAGGTTGGGCTCTGATGTCAGGGGGGAGGGTGTTCCAGAGTTTGGATGAGTTGTATGAGAACAATCGACCTCCTGAACGAGCTTTTCTGATTCTGGGTATGGAGGCTAGGTTGCAGCTGGAGGAGCGGAGAGTTCTTGTTGTGGTATGGGGTGAAATGAAGTTTTGTAGTATTGGAGGGGCCTTGCCGTGAAGAATTTTGTAGGTGGTACAGAGAGCCTTGAACTTTATTCGTTCCTGGACGGGGAGCCAGTGTAGAGCAGTTAGGGCTGGTTTGGCTGAGCAGCGGCGGTTGGTTCCTGTGAGCATGCGTGCTGCAGCGTTTTGTACTGTCTGAAGTTTGGACAGTACTTTTTTGGGGGCCCCCAGGTACAGGGCATTACCGTAGTCCAGGCGGGACAGCACCAGGCCGTGGACTAGGAGTTTGCGGGAATGTGCAGGGAGAAGGGGTAGGACCTTTCTTGCAGACCTAAGGAGGCCATGGCATGTTCCCGCCGTTTTCCTTGCTTGGGCCGAGAAGTTGAGGCCTTCATCTAGCCATTTGCCCAGGCTTTTAATTTCAATGCTTTTAAATGAGTTTCCAATGAGAGAAACAGCGGGAGGAGGGTATGTGCATGTCCCATGGACAAAACAGGACATTTTACTGTTCACAAATGATTTTCCCCGATTAAGAGAAAAACCTGTAGAATGGTATCGACAGGTAGAAAGATTTGTGAAAGTTTCAAAAGTTTTGTGGGTTGATCTTGATGGATTATTTGACATAGTTGTTCCATCAGAGCTTTGGACATAATGTAAAACTACTATAGGTTGGCCTAGAGAAGAATATGAACGAGATAAAGTAACAGGTGCTCCTTCTCCAGAGGTAATGAGAAAGTATGAACAAGTTATTGTGTTTTTGAAAAACAAGATTCCCCCTAAGGAGATAGATTAGGTTAAAATAGATAGAACAATTCAAGAGTCAAAAGAATCAGTACATTCATTTTATGAAAGATTACTGCTGGTATTTAAACAATACAGTGGTTATGAACATTTAAGTGAAAAAGAAAGGAGCCATTTGATATACAGATTTGTATATGGCTTGAGACCTGAAATTAGTGAAATGGTAAGAACTGGAATAGTTGGTTGGCAATCACACACAGTAGATGATATTTTGGGAAAAGCAAAAAACTGTAGTGATGAAATAGATGCTAAACAAAAGAAGCTGAAAGAAAAAGCTATGTGGGCACAGGTAAAAGTGGCTGAACAACAAATAGCAACTTTAGGAAATAAAAATGTTGATCAGAATCAAGGGAAATTTAAAGGTAATTATAATAAACCAAAATTGATGGGAGATATAGAACAGAAACTCCCATGTTTTAATTGTGGCAAAATTGGACACTGGAAGCGCGAGTGTAAGAATCCGCCCAGAACTTATTTAAAAAATACATCATTAAATCCATAGATGCAGAATGAGATAAATGAGCAGCAACAGCTACAGCGACAGGTAGTGATTCAGCAAAGTCAGTTACCACAACCGCCACTTCCAAACTGTAAATATTTGCAGAGATAAAGTGCAGAAACAGGATTCAGCGGAGGTGAACAGGTAAACAGATCACCAAGAGTGAATGTGTCAAATGTGTCTCAACAATATCGGTTGAAAGAAGATGGAGGGAGTGAATCTAAAGATTACTTCTGACGGTGCCTGAGAGAGGAGGAAGAGTGTGTGCTTGGAGCCACTCTTGAGGTAGATTAATCTGGTCCATTTGTAAATGGTAAAGTGAATGATGTAGAAATTACTTTTCTAGTGGATACAGGTGCTACCCGTTCTACTGTTAGATCAGTGGAAATAGAAAACCTTCCTCTCTCTGGAGAAAAGATCCAAGTAGTGGGTGTAGCTAATCAGCAAATAAAAACAGATTTAACTGAACCAGTTGAAGTTGAAATAGGTAAATTTAAAGACATGCATAGATTTGTAGTTTGTGATAGCAAATCTATTAGGTAGGGATATTCTTTGTAAAATGAACTGTGCAATATATTGCTCACCGGATGGTAAAGAGCTTCAGACTCCAGAAGAAGATGGGCTTTACAAATTAACAATGTCAATGGTTGAGGCAGAAGAAAGTACATTATTTCCTGTCTTTGATAAGAATAATTTACCTGAAGAATTAAAAGACACAGTGAATGTAAAATTTTGGGATTTCACTGGAGATGAAAATGGTTTGATGAAAAACGTTGATCCAGTACAAATATCAGTAAAACAAGGAGCAGATTATCCAAACATTCCTCAGTATAAAATGAAAGCAGAAGTGATTGAAGGTGTTACCCCGGTAATAGATAAATTCATAAAACAAGGTGTTCTAAAAGAAATCGAGAGTAGCCCATGTAATTCACCGATTATGGGAATTAAAAAGCCAAAAGGAACTTTCAGAATTGTTCAGGACCTGAGAAAGGTTAATAAAATTGTTGTTCCATGTTGTCGAGTTGTACCAAATCCAGCGGTAATTTTATATCAGATTCCGCATGATGCAGAATGGTATACAGTTATTGATTTATGTAACGCATTCTTTACTGTTCCATTACATCCAGAAAGCCAACACATTTTTGCATTCCGGTTCAAAGAGCGCAACCTAGCATGGTGTAGAATCCCTCAAGGGTACACCGAGAGTCCATCTATTTTTAATCAGTTGTTAAAGAAATCATTGGAAAGTCTGGATTTACCTTGAAAATCTACATTAGTGCAGTATATTTTTGATCTCCTTGTGGCTGCAAAAACGAAAGATAATTGTGTAACAGATACCATTACTCTTTTAAATCATCTGGCAGATGAGGGACATAAAGTATCTCCTGCGAAATTACATTTTTGCAAACAAGAAGTAAAATATCTTGGTCACAGAATTGCAAAGGGAATCAGACAAATGACAACAGAAAGAATAAAAATGATTCAAGCAATGCAACCTCCAAAAACACAGAGACAGGTTAGAATGTTTCTAGGAATGGTAGGTTATTGTCGCCAATGGATTAGTGGATTTTCAGTAATCGCAAAACCACTGCAGAGACTGACAAAGCAGACATAAAAGACCCGATTAGCTGAACAAAAACTGAATTAGAAACTTTTGAACAGTTAAAGAAAAGTTGGTGTGAAGCTCCAGCATTGGGAATGCCTGATTATGAAAAAGAATTTGAGCTGTATTGCAGTGAAAGAGAAGTATGTGCATTATCAGTTCTTATTCAAAGACATGGTAAACTGAGAAAGCCAATCGCATATTTCTCATCTGTTCTTGACCCTGTTGCAAAAGCATTACCAGGTTGCTTAAAAGCAGTAGCTGCAACAAGTTTAAGTTTGGAACAAAGTGAAGGAATAATAATGGGATTTCGTGTAAAAGTATATGTGCCACATTCAGTTGAAATTCTCCTCACTAGAAGCAAAGCACAACATTTGACAAACAATAGGTTAACAAAATATGAGAAGGTTATTCTTGGATCGGACAATGTTTCAATTGCAAGATGTGTGAATTTAAATCCTTCCACATTATTATTACCTGACACTACTGAAACAGAAATCAGGGGTGAGGTTGATCATGAATGCCTGGATGTATTAGAATATTGAACTAAACCAAGACAAGACATTAAAGATGTCCCATTAGCTGAATCAGATTATGTTTTGTTTGTTGATGGTTCATGCTTAAGAACAGATGAAGGTGTTCTGAGTGCAGCATATTCAGTGTGTACAGTTGCAGATGTGATTGTAGCACCCAGTCTCAAAGGAATTTGTTCAGCTCAAGTAGCAGATTTAATTGCTTTGATTCGTGCATGTGAATTGGGAAAAGAGCAAAAAATTACCATAGTGACTGATAGTCAATATGGTTATGGAGTAGTCCATGACTATGGCCAGATCTGGTCTCAAAGAGGTTATTTAACTTCTGCGGGATCACCATTAAGAAATGCTCAGCTAATCAAAAGATTATTTAATGTTATCAGTTACCAGAAAAAATTGCAGTAGTAAAATGCACAGCACATAAGAAAGGAGAGGATTACATAACAAAAGGAAACTCATATGATGATTCAATAGCAAAATTCTGTGCAAAACGTAATGTGTCAGTTAATCGGAAAAAAGAAAATGAACATGTTTTGAACTCACTTATGCTAATATCTGTAGTTGAGACTTGGCAAGGAGTAACACAGTTGCAAGATGAGGCGAGTGATGAGGAGAAAGACACATGGTTAAAAGCAGGATGCAGACAAAGAGAAGATGAGGTTTGGGTTTACAGAGATGACAGAGCAGTAATGCCAGATAGTATGATTTCTGACATGGCACGCATGTACCATGGTCCAGGACATATTGGAAGAGATTCAATGATCAGATTATTTAGGCAAATATGGTACAATCCAAAATTCTAGAGTCATTTTATCAAAGGTGTCTTATCTGTCAACAGCTCAACCCAAACAGAAAAACTGTTGTGAGCATGGGAACCATAGGACGGGAGAGCGGTCCATTTACAAGAATACAGCTTGATTTCATTGACATGCCACCTCACAACAAACTCAGATATGTCTTGGTGATAATCTAATTGATTTCAAGATGGGTGGAAGCATTTCCAACATGACACAATGATTCAATTACTGTGCCAAAATTGCTTTTGAGAGAAATCATACCATGGTATGGATTTCCAGTGTCGATCGAGACAGATCGCGGCACACATTGTGAAAACAGATTGCTAAAATTGATTTGTGTAGCACTGGATATAAAGCAAAAATTACATTGTGCTTACAGGCCAGAAGCAATAGGTGTTGTTGAGCAAGTGAATGGTACAATAAAAAACAGAATAGCTAAAATGTGTTTAGCAACAGGAATGAAGTGGGCAGATGCACTTCCACTTGTTTTGATGTCTTTGAGAAGCTTTCCAGATAGAAAAACAGGATTGAGTCCTCACAAAATCCTAATGGGCACGGTCATGAGACAAGCATTTGTTCCAGTTGATAAGCTGTTGAGCATTATTGATAGCGTCATTATGGATTACTGCAAACATCTATCTGACGTGGTGACTTCTGTGTTCCATCAGGTAGGAACTGAAGTATTTACAAAAGAGAAAGAACAAGCTCATGATCTGTTACCAGGAGACTGGGTAAGGACAAAGGTACATCGAAGAAGAAATTGCCTAGTACCAAGGTGGCAGAAGGCAAGACAGGTGATATTGGTCACGACAAATGCAGTAAAGTGTAGGGGATTGAAGAGATGGATTCATGCTAGCCACACCATACGTGTGCCAACACCTGAGAATCCCGACGAAGGTGAAACAACAGCTGATTCAGAGCCTGAAAGAAATCCATATCCTGAAGATTGACAAGAAAGTCGACATCTGGAAGATTCAAATGCGAATGAGGCATTGAATGAAGAAAATGAAGAAATTGTAATACAAGATTCTGAAGAAGAAAATGACAAAGATCTGCTAGATCAAGAAGCAGACATAGAAACTGAACAAGAAGTGATTCAAGATCAAGATCAGGAGAGTATTGAAAAGCAGATTGGAAACTTTGGAAGAAGGAACGAAAGTTCTGAAACTGGTGAATTGGAAGTAAATGAGGAAGAAGAAGAAGAAGAAGAAATTCCAAGTACCAGCTATAAGGATGTAGTTCCTAACAAAGTGAAACTGCTGAGTAAAGAAGTACCTGAATCTGAAGAAGAATCTGACACAATAAAACTGATTATTAATGAATCAGCTGATAACACAGAAAGTGAAACAGATGACAGTGGAGATGAATCAAAATTGAAAAGATCAAGGAAAAGAGCTTGGAGAGTGGAATATAATTTAGCGGAACCAAAAAAGGAAGTTAACAAGAAAAGGAGATAATTGGCCAAAAGAAAACGAAGGCCTAAAATTTAAATTAGTGAATAAAGCAAAGGAGCAGGTGAAGGAGATCACAAGTCAAAAAGAAGAAGATTTAAATAAGAAAAAACAAGCAGCAAAGAAAATAGAAGTGATAAACAGCAGGGCAAAGAGAATAATAAAGCCAAATCAAAAGTATAAATCACCTGAGTGGACCAATATTATAAGTCCACCAGTATTAGAAGTAAATAGTTGTCAAAGAAATTTAGATAATGAAAGTGATAATGATTTATTTTGTTCATTAGGTGACACAAGGTTGAAGGAATTGTGTTAGGTGACACAAGGTCGAAGAAATTGTGTTAGCTGGAAAACACATTGATGTATGACATAAGGTGACTGGGTTCTAGCGCCTTGAGACCCACCGGGTAAGTAGTGCGCTATATAAATGCCTGTGATTGATTGATTGAAGGTCGAAGGAAAGCTGTTGGTGAAAAAAGTTATCTGTTAAAAAAAAAAGAGGGGAGTATATTTAGTCATTTTTCATTTTTCATTTTTTCTTTTTCTTTTTAGGCTTTTGTTTGAAAGTAACGATGCCTTATACTAATAATAATTCGAGATGCTCAATTCTAAAAGATGTTGCAAATTGTCTTCAATATGTGTAATCATGATAATTTTAGTTTGGTTAATTTTGCTGTCATTTTTCCTTTTGGAATAGACAAAGAGATGTTTAAAGCTAACATGACTAGTAAAATTTTGGATAATCATGACAACATTGATAAGACTAATAAAATTATTGTACATAAACCAGAGATTCATCAAGATAGATCTGTGGGAGATTTTTCTAGCAATACCTTTTCAAGACTTTTATCTGAATATGTTAAGGTGATGGACGCAAAAGACTGTTACATCTGTGTGAAATTACTTACTTCTGTGTCTGAAGGTGTTACATATAATATGCTTCCTCTTACTTATGGTATAACATATAGTGTAATAGCTAGTTTGTTTTATAAGACTGGACGTTTGGAATATAATTATTCTGATTTTTATGACATTTTTGCAAATTTAAAAGTTGTAGATAGTTTGTATAAAGTGAAACATGCTAAACAGATGAAGGAATTTTTCCTAACAACTAGTGAACTCACTTATGAGTATGCTTTTAGAAATAATTTAACATGTAAATTGAGAACAGAAGAGAAGTCGTTCTTAAATATGGTGGAAGAGAGAAGGGCAATTTACAAGCGAAATGAGATGTTAAAACCAACTAAGTCAAAATTTTGGCAGATGGAAGATGAAAAGCTTAATGGTAGAAATTAAAATGTTGCACTTCATATAGATAAACCTGTTAGTGGGAAATTTTGTATAAGAAGAAATAATAGTTTGTTTGATAATTATTTTATAGGTGCAAGTCAATGTAAAAACTCTTACCGTATTATAGGGGTTTGGGGATTTAAAGGAGGCAAAGAACCAATTTTCCCTGGAATTTATTTTGTTTGTGGGAATAAAGCTTATTACAATCTCCCAGACCACTGGTATGGGACGTGTTATGTAGGTTTAGTTTTTCCAAAAATTTCTAATGTAGATAGAAATGCAAAACGTTCATTCGAAATTAGCAATCACTTGAATAGATTTAGAAGGGAAAGCTTTACAGAAATAATGGGAGATATATTTGGTTCATTAATACCTATGGTAGGAATAACCCTGAATGCAAACAAAATTAGAAAAATGTCCACAATTGTTGATTGGATTTCAATTAGTGAATACAGAGCTTCTTGCTATGAGAACTATGGTGATGCAGAATCGTCTTGCACTAGACATTTTGCTAGCAAAAGAGGGTGGAGTCTGTGGTATTTTGCATGTTCAACATTGCTGTACTTATATACCTGACAAAAGTCAGAATATAGAAATGTATATAAAAACATTACTGAGTTGCATAGTGAAGTAGAACCTTTAGAAGATGAGAGTTTTTCAGAACGTTTAAGAAAAAGATTTGCAGTAATTAAAAACTGGTTTCAAAAGATTGGTAGTTCAATTATAGGTAAAATAGTTTTTCATAGCTATAGTGATACTTTTGTTAAAAATTTATTGCATGATACACAAGAGAAGAAAACATGTAATAGAAAAGAAAAGAATTTGCAAACTGAGAAAAGAAAAAGGAAAAGAAATAGAATTAGAAGAGTTTCTTAGAACTCAATATGAAAAATGCAGAAAATCAGGTGAATCTAAAGTCTAGAAATACTAATATTAAAAAAGTCCAAAACATGTTCAAGGGTTGAAAATGTATACATTTTTGGTAATATTTGGTGATTTAGAAATCACCAGATGAGGGACTTGATGGAGCAAGGTGAAGAACAAGATTTTGTTCAAACTTGTGAAGTTAATCTCTCATAACAAAGTAATCAGATTAATAAGCTTGTGGTGAAATTACTATTCAACTTAGTTTAAGAATACATTCATCATTACACGCAGGACAAACTAATGTGCTTTATGTTGCAAACGCAAAGAAAATAATAAACTAACTTTGTCTATTGTCTTTGTCAGTAATAAATGTGGCAGTTTAGTTAATGGCATGTCCTTATTTTATGTGCTTATGTTATGTCTTTTCTGTGATGAAAAGCTCATGGAGTTCGTGAGGTTCGAAAAGGAAAAGTAATTATAATGCTGCTTGTATGTGCTTTTGCTAGGTAACATAATTAGCAGGATTAATTAGTAAAGGGGGAGGGTAACAGAATGGGTCTCAATTCTTTAATTAATTGATGTCTTGTGTTTGTTTAATGATAGTTTCCAAAGTGAGTCCTAAAGATGGTTCAGAAAATATGGCTGACAGAGCTGCAGATGCAAAAGCTTGTCCGGAGTGAATTCTTTACATATGCGCAGCTGTGAAGATTTTTGCTGCATTGTCATCATGAATTGAAAAACTGTTCTTTGGTCACGCTGAACGTGCTCATGGAGAGAAAGCTCAAGGACAGGATCTTAATATGTCTGCCACGGTTAGGAAGTAAATGTTCGAAACTCGAGGAAAAAGTAACTTTCTTGAGGAAGCTGAAAGACATGAAAATGAAAGACAATAGGGTTTATATGAAGCCTGGACTTGGTCAAGAGTCGGAGATGACCTAATAACTTTATCATGGACTGACACAGGACAGGCAATGAAAAGTTTGGATTTGTTTAAAAGAATGTAAAATGTAGAAAGTTTAGCTAGAGAGAAAGGTATAAAGTCTGACACCATGAGCAAGGAAAAAACTCTTACTTTCCGATTCCTGAATGACGTGACATGCTGATGGACTTTTGGCGCATGTAAGGACAGCAGACTTTAAATGATTCTTTCCTTTTAGGTAAAGAGAGAAATGGTCAGGGAAATAGACTTAGGAATGGAAACTGTTATTCTGCTAACATTTCATGATTCTAAACCTGCTTTGAAAGTGTCAGTTTTAAATTATTTTCCTTATTAAAATGCTGCTTTCTTATTTGCTTATAAAATAAAGATTCTAAAACGTGAATGCTTTTTCTTTATGAATAATAAAGTTAATACATTAGATTTGAAAAGATAAGCTGGTCTTGTTTATTCATGGTCTAGTTTCCATCAGTTGATTCAATCGCCTTAAGTGGTTTGATTAATGAATAATAAAGTTCTGAATCCATGGTAAAGAAAGCTAAACTGCAGTTGTATATAATAATGTAAATATTATGAGGAAAGTTTTCATTAACCTTTTCCATGCTCATGACGAGCTGAGCTCATCATGAGGCACGGTGCTCCGGTGCTCATGACGAGCTCAGCTCGTCATGAGCCGTAGAACGCTCAGGTGCGGGGAGAATTCCCCTGCTGTGCTGAGCGTTCCACGGGAGCCAATGCACCTGTGACGAGCTCAGCTCATCATGAGCACAGGAGCACTGTAGCTCATGACGAGCAGAGCTCGTCATGAGCATGGGGGCGCTGTGCGCGCCCTCCTTCCCCCCAGCACAGCGGGGTAATTACCCCTGCAGCGAAGGGGTTAATCAGACCACCTGATTCAGTTGCTCAAAAATGGTCTCATTGGTGTTATGGGCCTGTACTTGTGTTTCATGACTAATGGTGAGTATTGAGGTGATAGGCAGCGTTTGTGAGACAGTTTTTTAATCAGAGCACTGGATCAGTATGAATATAAGTCTTAGCTAGAAACCATGCTATTGCAGTATTATCTAATCTTACTGCTAACGCTGTACATATTATACTTCGCATTCTGTGTTACAATTGTCGCATTTCATACCTTTTGCATGAGAAATAAGACTGTTCAATAAACCCTTTTTATTGAAAGGCCCGTCTCCCTATTTCTGTGCAAACTCTGTAGAAAGGAAGCATGCAAGATTGACTGAGTGAAATAGTTATCTATTGTTTCCACGATTCTGAGAGTGTTCCGATTCTAAGGGAAACAAAGTTGTCATGTTTATGCGGTTCTCAGACTAATCCCTTCTTGTTCATTCGAGTAATTTCTTGAGACCTCTGAGTTACTTGACACAAACAAGTAATTAAGTTTGATGTACTCGATGGAAACATACTGACCTCAGTCCTATGTCAAAACTATAGTGTATAGTGCGCAGGGCCTATCAGGGATATAGGAACTACATAACACTTTTGCACTAACACCACCTACACCATCCCACACCTCATTTATTCCTAAACCCCACGAAGATATGATCAAGCCACATGATCTATCATCCACTACTTAAAGACTCACTTCAGCTAAACCAAACTTCCACACCCGCATCCTCACAGCCCTCGACCACATCACACTAGATCCAACCATAGCACCCTCCCTAGTCTATGATGACCACTACTCTATCCCATTATCTGCCACTGTTCCAACCGCCTCTCATCTGATATCATAATCAGCCATCTTGAACACAAAATAAACATCATACTGGATGAAATTGTCTCACTTCGTAAAGAAACAAAGACTAGCTTTAACTCACTTCCTAACCTCACTACGATGGCAAACACTAATCCTACCACAAACATGCACCTTGACTCCGTATGTTCTACCCCCTGGCCAAATATCCACTTTACTCATTATCACCTCAAATCTAGATGTATCACCAGTGGAATGTCTCAGCTAGAAGCGGAAATGCTGAGAAACACCTATGACAATGCTTCCACCCAAACTTGCTACCAGAAGATTCCAGTCATCCATGGATCTAATAGGATCCCTTCCTCCAGTCGCCCTCCTAGTCCACCTTTGCAACTGACTACCATCTAGATTAACCAATATGAGACTAAAACATCTCCAATGTTAAATTGCATGCTATTTAACTGACAGTCAGCAGTCAAGCATTTTACCGAAATACCAGAAACCATCCTTCAACATAATGTTGGCATTTGATTTCTCACCAAAACCTGGGTAAATTAACACTCAACTTGATCTGCTCATCCTACTGGGCTTCCTAATCATTTGCTACAACTGTAAGGATCGTATTGACTGTAAACGAGCTATCATTCAGAAAAGGGAAATATGCGAGAAACCCTTCCATATTGCCAAATACCCCACCTTGAATATCTAGGAGCTGACTTCCCCACCCAAGACTCCAACTCTATTAAATTCCACATCATTCACCACCCTCTGGGTGAGAAAACACAATTCTTCGGGGAGTTAATAGCGCAAAACTCGCTAAATGAAACCACAGACATTATCCTAGGAAACCTAAACCTGCACTTGGATGAAAATGAAGATACACCAGTTCAAGCCTTATCCACCTTCCTTGAAACAAAAGATCTCACTCAACACTGCAGAAAAAAAGCTCACACCAAAGGCTTCACCCTCCACGCAATCATAACCAACCTCATTACCATATCCCTACCCACCAATTTAACCGACCACCACCTAATCCTATTTGATCTCAATGTCAACCAACCAAAGCCCAACATTCACACTAGATGTCCCAAGCACTAGGCATATTATACGCACCAAATCCCTCAATTAGAGTTGGAATCCTTAATCAGTTCCCAAATTTTACCTCCCCCTGACCTTACTTCCATTGATGACCTCACCTCAAAGTATAACACAGAAATGGCAGAACCTCTTGACACTGTCACCCCTTAAAAAAAAAAATCAAGAAGTGTGCACTTCAGATTCTGGTTCAATAAAGAGCTTAATATAGAGAGACAACAACTTAGGCTGGCCGAAAGAACCTGGAGATGACAACCCTCATTGACCTATCTCTCTGTCCTCTGAGCCGAATGCCAAATAAACAAAAAATATATCTTCAGAGAGAAATCTTCTTTCTTCCGAGCCCAACTTGAGGCTTGAGAACTAAAGACCATTTCAGCATGAAAAAAAAACCCTTCTCTTTTCGCAACTTCCAACTATTGACTCTAATCATATGTAATTGAAAAACAAAGCATCCTGGAGCAAACTTTAAATTATCTTTGAAGAAAAAGTCACCAACATACCTGCATGAATGAAGCCGACAATGCATCTCCCCAACCCTCTTTCCTCTTCTATCGTCAAAAATCTCAGACAGGTCATCTGCCTACCATGGACTAAAATTATTAACTGCTCCTTATATAGGAGCTCTGTGAAATCCTCTCTTGAACTTGGCCAAGTCATCCTCCTCATCTAAAAGCCATATGCCGATTCAAATGACATGAATAACTACAGACCTATAACTAACCTCCTTTTACTTTCCAAAACCATTGGGAAATGTGTGCTCATGCAACTTAACAACCACATAAACAATTCAACTTGCACAACACTTTCCAATCTAGTTTCAGGAAAGGCTCTAGAACGGAGATTACAATCCTGAACATCACGGATGACCTACATAGTTCTCTAGATGAAATTTCAGGCCTGCCTCTTAATTCTTCTGGACCTTTTAGTGGCCTTTGATACAGTCAACCATAAAATACTCCTCTCACAACGTACAGGCATCAATGAGTGGTTGGCCTCATACCTGAATCAATGATGGCACCTAATCAAACTAAACAATTCCACCTCACTGGCAGTATCAGTAACATAAGGTGTTCCCCAAGGATCAATCCTGTTCCCTGACTTGTTCAACCTTTATCTAGAACCCCTTGCGGTGATCTTGAAGCAAACCAGAATTGCATACTACCTCTATGGTGATGACACCAAACTCTACATTAAAATCTTGTCATCCAATGACAACCAGCACTGAAACAACACTATCTCCTTGGTAACATTCTGGCTGACCAACAACCATGTAAAGCTTAACCGCAACAAAACTGAACTCCTCCTCATCGAACCAAAGGAAAAGCCCTCTCCTGTCCATACCTGGCTTGACAACCTAACTTCTCTAAATTGCAAACTATCTATCTCCAACTCTGTTAAGTCACTAGGATTACACTTGACAAAAACCTGAACATGAAAGACCATATCAATGCCTCAACAAAAAGTGCCTTCTACATGTTGAAAAAGTGCCTTCTACATGAAGCAAATCAAATCCTTCATCCCTCTTGAGGACCACTGTAGTGCAATACCTAGTCCTCTACAAACTGGACTACGTAAGCGCAACTATCACTGGTACCCCAAAAATCCACTTCATCCCTATGAAATCTACGCCAAACGCATACACCTCTCTGAGGAGAGATGCCATGATCACAACACTCCCACACTTAAAACACTCAACTGGCTACAGATCGAAGCAAGATGTATATTCAAAACGGCCTGCATAACTCACAAAGCTCTCTACACCAAAAAACCTATTTCCCTCAAGCATAAACTAACAAAAGGTGGTCGAAGGAGGCCCTCGCAAAGCTCAAGTACTCTACTGCTAATCCTGCCCAAATTCAAAAAAAGACAAATCACTCACCTGGCTTATTCTCTCGGAATGCACCCACAAATTGGAATGTTCTGCCACAGATTTGACATAACAATCAAACATTCCTACACTTAAGAAAACACCTCAAACTACTTCTCCTTAACAAATACCTGAACCCTACTTCCTAAAATAATCAAAGCCCCTTTGTACCCTTCCCCCTTACTCCTTAAAGAGCCTTCAACATCTCTACCTCTAGAAAATGTATGCAATTACTCCACCTACATCTGTAGCAACCTACCTTTGTTACCTATGATCTATTTCGGCCATCCAGTACATTATCTATTGTTCTGTTGTATATTATTATCCAGTAATCTTCACCTATGTATTCCTGGTAAACTTTGCTAAGTAAACTCTGTAACATTCTCTGGTCAAGTTCACACTACAAAAAACACGAAAAATAAAATCTCAATTAAATAATACGTTTTCCCAGCATCAATAGAAGCTATTTTACAATGCTTGACTGCAAAATAAAATTTCTTCTATGGAAGTGAACCATGCTTCCGCTTTTGAGTACAAATGTGATTTGTAAGCAGCAGGACCTGTCTGCCCATTGGTGTAAACAATGTACGTCTAGCCTGAGGAGCTAGGAATAATCCTAATAACTAAATTTGTTTTGCAATCTATAGTCTGTAAATATTGTGTCTCTAACATGTCTGCTTGGAGTCCATGCAAGGCAGCTGTGTGTTTTTCAGTCCATTGTTTTTCAGAAAATGTTGTAGAGATGAAGAACTACAGGGGCTTATCTCACTCACTATAGTTTGACCTCTAAATCTATTGCCACTTCTGCTGCACTATCTGGGAGTGCTGTTACTCAAATCCTATCGCGCAGAAGTGTCCGTAGTTTGCATGGCATGTTTTTTAGCTAGCCAAGCTACTTTTATATTTTTATAGTGCGGCTTGGGGTCACAACCTTTCTCTTTCTTTATAATGATAATCTTGGTTTCAATTCCTGATTCACTTTTCTGCTTGCTCTAATATTTTCTGTAGTACTCTGCCTGTCCATTCCTATGTGTCAATTTACATTTAGACTCCTGAAAATAGCCAGTCAAATTGCAACCGCCCTTACTGAACTCCTGATTTGACAATAATCTAGTCTATTCTTTCTGTTTTACCATTTGATTCTTTTTTGTTTCAGTTGTAGTTTTTTTCCTTAACTGAGCCATTATTTTCCCCTTTTGTTTTGAGATTATTTCATGTAATTCTCGGGAATTACATGAAATAATCTCAAAACAAAAGGGGAAAATAATGGCTCAGTTAAGGAAAAAAACTACAACTGAAACAAAAAAGAATCAAATGGTAAAACAGAAAGAATAGACTAGATTATTGTCAAATCAGGAGTTCAGTAAGGGCGGTTGCAATTTGACTGGCTATTTTCAGGAGTCTAAATGTAAATTGACACATAGGAATGGACAGGCAGAGTACTACAGAAAATATTAGAGCAAGCAGAAAAGTGAATCAGGAATTGAAACCAAGATTATCATTATAAAGAAAGAGAAAGGTTGTAATTCCCATTCACACTCTTGAATGGGAACTATTATGAGTCTCTGATGTATGGCCAAAGCTGCGGCTTCTCCACACATGTTACTCAGAATGATTGAGGATTATGGGCCATATGTAGGTGGGGTAATACCTGTCGTGAACGGCAAAATTTGGTAAATTTCACCGTTACTGACCGGTATTTAGGGATTTGAGATGTAGGAGGCTGCAAATAAGGAATGGGTAATGTACCGATTCATTATTTTAAGGAATCTGTAAAATACCGATCCCTTATTTGAAGGAATTGGTAAATTACCGATTCCTTAAAGCCTATGTAGGTAGCACTCAAGTGAGTGCATTTTAGCCTTAAGGATTCGTTATTTACCACCAACTATAAGTTGGTGGTAAATACCGAATACCTATGAAAAAGCAATTTTTTGCTTTTTTCTCAGTGCCATGTGCCAGACATACATGCCCTTAGGGCATGTATGTGCGCCACATGTGCATACATGCACGATTCAGGGGTGCAACAGGGTGTTAATGTGACACCCTGCCACCCTTGAATATGTTCCCCCTATTACCGATTCGGTATTTACCGAATCGGTAATAGTGAATGGCTTCCCATTCATTCCTATGGGCCTCCAGGCCCATAGGAATGAATGGGAATTACGGGATCGGTAAATACCGATTCAGTAATACCGAATATTACTGAATCGGTAAAATTTACCACATTTTTACCTACATACTATTTACCTATTCTGAAATACCGAATCAGTAAATTTCGGTATTTCAGAATCTGTAAATAGAGATTACCTACATATGGCCCATAGTTTAAACATGTATAAGTATACTTCCTCAGGTGTTGCAATCCTCTACAGGTGGAACCATCCCAAGTGGACATAACACATCCAGAATTCTATGCTTGTCTTGGGGTGTCCTATGAGGATAAACTGCTTCCAAATATTTGGTGTTGCAGGCAATCCAGAGGTGATTTCATTGCATTTAACTGGCACCTTGCCCATGATAGCATTTGTGGACTGACTGCATGTGCGGCAATCTGCCCCTGCGGAGCAGGGCCTCTGGCAAGTGGTCTTCCTGTCAAATTCTGTGGTATGTACTGTCTTACTCATCTGTATAGAAATACTATCTGATTTAGTAGTCTTACAACCTTTGCATTTTGATGTGCCTGTAGTATTGACCACCAAACCAATTTTGGTGTTCCTGGTAGGTCAAAGGAATTTCTAAGCATTTATATGACCCATATTGTGCAGGCAAGGCTGCCAGTGTATATGTGTGCAACTGCCCTCATGAAACATCTATAAGAACGACAATACACATGTAGCAGGTGACCTGACCATCAATGCTATTGTACCTTTATTATCAGGAATGCCTCTTTCTTTGAGATGTTGTGTAACTGTTGCCCTGTAATTTTTTCCTATCCAAAAAAGCACCACTTTTAGTGAACAGATTCAATAGCCATGAAACTCAATTGACAGAAACCTCAGAATGGGGAAAACCCCTTTTAATAGTCAAGCTTGACAAACCTGCAGAAATTACTTTTCTGGTGGATACAGGTGCTACCCGTTCTACTGTTAGATCAGTGGAAATAGAAAACCTTCCTCTCTCTGGAGAAAAGATCCAAGTATTGGGTGTAGCTAATCAGCAAATAAAAACAGATTTAACTGAACCAGTTGAAGTTGAAATAGGTAAATTTAAAGACATGCATAGATTTGTAGTTTGTGATAGCAAATCTATTAGGTAGGGATATTCTTTGTAAAATGTACTGTGCAATATATTGCTCACCGGATGGTATAGAGCTTCAGACTCCAGAAGAAGATGGGCTTTACAAATTAACAATGTCAATGGTTGAGGCAGAAGAAAGTACATTATTTCCTGTCTTTGATAAGAATAATTTACCTGAAGAATTAAAAGACACAGTGAATGTAAAAATTTGGGATTTCACTGGAGATGAAAATGGTTTGATGAAAAACGTTGATCCAGTACAAATATCAGTTAAACTAGGAGCAGATTATCCAAACATTCCTCAGTATAAAATGAAAGCAGAAGTGATTGAAGGTGTTACCCCGGTAATAGATAAATTCATAAAACAAGGTGTTCTAAAAGAAATCGAGAGTAGCCCAGGTAATTCACCGATTTTGGGAATTAAAAATCCAAAAGGAACTTTCAGAATTGTTCAGGACCTGAGAAAGGTTAATAAAATTGTTGTTCCATGTTGTCAAGTTGTACCAAATCCAGCGGTAATTTTATATCAGATTCCGCATGATGCAGAATGGTATACAGTTATTGATTTATGTAACGCATTCTTTACTGTTCCATTGCATCCAGAAAGCCAACACATTTTTGCGTTCCGGTTTAAAGAGCGTATTCTAGCATGGTGTAGAATCCCTCAAGGGTACACCGAGAGTCCATCTATTGTTAATCAGTTGTTAAAGAAATCATTGGAAAATCTGGATTTACCTGGAAAATCTACGTTAGTGCAGTATATTTATGATCTCCTTGTGGCTGCCAAAACAAAAGATAATTGTGTAACAGATACCATTACTCTTTTAAATCATCTGGCAGATGAGGGACATAAAGTATCTCCTGCGAAATTGCAGTTTTGCAAACAAGAAGTAAAATATTTTGGTCACAGAATTGCAAAGGGAATCAGACAAATGACAACAGAAAGAATAAAAATGATTCAAGCAATGGAACCTCCAAAAACACAGAGACAGGTTAGAATGTTTCTAGGAATGGTAGGTTATTGTCGCCAATGGATTAGTGGATTTTCAGTAATCGCAAAACCACTGCAGAGACTGACAAAGCAGACATAAAAGACCCGATTAGCTGAACAAAAACTGAATTAGAAGCTTTTGAACAGTTAAAGAAAAGTTGGTGTGAAGCTCCAGCATTGGGAATGCCTGATTATGAAAAATAATTTGAGCTGTATTGCAGTGAAAGAGAAGTATGTGCATTATCAGTTCTGATTCAAAGACATGGTAAACTGAGAAAGCCAATCGCATATTTCTCAGCTGTTCTTGACCCTGTTGCAAAAGCATTACCAGGTTGTTTAAAAGCAGTAGCTGCAACAAGTGTAAGTTTGGAACAAAGTGAAGGAATAATAATGGGATTTCCTTTAAAAGTATATGTGCCTCACTCAGTTGAAATTCTCCTCACTAGAAGCAAAGCACAACATTTGACAAACAATAGGTTAACAAAATATGAGAAGGTTATTCTTGGATCGGACAATGTTTCAACTGATAGTCAATAAGGTTATGGTGTAGTCCATGACTATGGCCAGATCTGGTCTCAGTGAGGTTATTTAACTTCTGCGGGATCACCATTAAGAAATGCTCAGCTAATCAAAAGATTTATTGATGCTATCAGTTACCAGAAAAAATTGCAGTAGTAAAATGCACAGCACATAAGAAGGGAGAGGATTACATAACAAAAGGAAACTCATATGCTGATTCAATAGCAAAATTCTGTGCAAAACGTAATGTGTCAGTTAATCGGAAAAAAGAAAATAAACATGTTTTGAACTCACTTATGCTAATATCTGTAGTTGAGACTTGGCAAGGAGTTAAACAGTTGCAAGATGAGGTGAGTGATGAGGAGAAAGACACATGGTTAAAAGCAGGATGCAGACAAAGAGAAGAAGATGAGGTTTGGGTTTACAGAGATGACAGAGCAGTAATGCCAGATAGTATGATTTCTGACATGGCACGCATGTACCATGGTCCAGGACATATTGGAAGAGATTCAATGATCAGATTATTTAGGCAAATATGGTACAATACAAAATTCTAGAGTCATTTTATCAAAGGTGTCTTATCTGTCAACAGCTCAACCCAAACAGAAAAACTGTTGTGAGCATGGGAACCATAGGACGGGAGAGTGGTCCATTTACAAGAATACGGCTTGACTTCCTTGACATACCACCTCACAACAAACTCAGATATGTCTTGGTGATAATCTGTTTGTTTTCAAGATGGGTGGAAGCATTTCCAACATGACACAATGATTCAATTACTGTGGCAAAATTGCTTTTGATATAAATCATACCATGGTATGGATTTCCAGTGTCGATCGAGACAGATCGCGGCACACATTGTGAAAACAGATTGCTAAAATTGATTTGTGAAGCACTGGATATAAAGCTAAAATTACATTGTGCTTACAGACCAGAAGCATCAGGTGTTGTTGAGCAAGTGAATGGTACAATAAAAAACAGAATAGCTAAAATGTGTTTAGTGGACAGATGCACTTCCACTTGTTTTGATGTCTTTGAGAAGCATTCCAGATAGAAAAACAGGATTGAGTCCTCACAAAATCCTAATGGGCACGGTCATGAGACAAGCATTTGTTCCAGTTGATAAGCTGTTGAGCATTAATGATAGCGTCATTATGGATTACTGCAAAAATCTATCTGACGTGGTGACTTCTGTGTTCCATCAGGTAGGAACTGAAGTGTTTACAAAAGAGAAAGAACAAGCTCATGATCTGTTACCAGGAGACTGGGTAAGGACAAAGGTACATCGAAGAGGAAATTGCCTAGTACCAAGGTGGCAGAAGGCAAGACAGGTGATATTGGTCACGACAAATGCAGTAAAGTGTAGGGGATTGAAGAGATGGATTCATGCTAGCCACACCATACGTGTGCCAACACCTGAGAATCCCGACGAAGGTGAAACAACAGCTGATTCAGTCAGAAGAAGAGCCTGAAAGAAATCCAGATCCTGAAGATTGACAAGAAAGTCGACATCTGGAAGATTCAAATGCGAATGAGGCATTGAATGAAGAAAATGAAGAAATTGTAATACAAGATTCTGAAGAAGAAAATGACAAAGATCTGCTAGATCAAGAAGCAGATTCGAAACTTTGGAAGAAGGAACGAAAGTTCTGAAACTGGTGAATTGGAAGTAATTGAGGAAGAAGAAGAAGAAATTCCAAGTACCAGCTATAAGGATGTTGTTCCTAACAAAGTGAAACTGCTGAGTAGAGAAGTACCTGAATCTGAAGAATAATCTGACACAATAAAACTGATTATTTATGAATCAGCTGATAACACAGAAAGTGAAACAGATGACAGTGGAGATGAATCAAAATTGAAAAGATCAAGGAAAAGAGCTTGGAGAGTGGAGTATAATTTAGCGGAACCAAAAAGGAAGTTAACAAGAAAAGGAGATAATTGGCCAAAAGAAAACGAAGGCCTAAAATTTAAATTAGTGAATAAAGCAAAGGAGCAGGTGAAGGAGAACACAAGTCAAAAAGAAGAAGATTTAAATAAGAAAAAACAAGCAGGAAAGAAAATAGAAGTGATCAACAGCAGGGCAAAGAGAATAATAAAGCCAAATCAAAAGTATAAATCACCTGAGTGGACCAATATTATAATTCCACCAGTAGTAGAAGTAAATAGTAGTCTAAAGACATTTAGATAATGAAAGTGATAATGATTGATTTTGTTCATTAGGTGACACAAGGTTGAAGAAATTGTGTTAGGTGACACAAGGTCGAAGAAATTGTGTTAGCTGGAAAACACATTGATGTATGACATAAGGTCGAAGAAAAGCTGTTGGTAAAAAACGTTATCTGTTAAAAAAAAAAAAGAGGGGAGTATATTTAGTCATTTTTCATTTTTCATTTTTTCTTTTTCTTTTTAGGCTTTTGTTTGAAAGTAAAGATGCGTTATACTAATAATAATTCGAGATGCTCAATTCTAAAAGATGTTGCAAATTGTCTTCAATATGTGTAATTATGATCATTTTAGTTTGGTTAATTTTAGCTGTCATTTTTCCTTTTGGAATAGATAAAGAGATGTATAAAGCTAACATGACTAGTAAAATTTTGGATAATCATGACAACATTGATAAGACTAATAAAATTATTGTATATAAGCCAGAGATTCATCAAGACAGATATGTGGGAGATTTATCTAGCAATACCTTTTCAAGACTTTTATCTGAATATGTTAAGGTGATGGACGCAAAAGACTGTTACATCTGTGTGAAATTACCTACTTCTGTGTCTGAAGGTGTTACATATAATATGCTTCCTCTTACTTATGGTATAACATATAGTGTAATAGCTAGTTTGTTTTATAAGACTGGACGTTTGGAATATAATTATTCTGATTTTTATGACATTTTTGCAAATTTAAAAGTTGTAGATAGTTTGTATAAAGTGAAACATGCTAAACAGATGAAGGAATTTTCCCTAACAACTAGTGAACTCACTTATGAGTATGCTTTTAGAAATAATTTAACATGTAAATTGAGAACAGAAGAGAAGTCGTTTTTAAATATGGTGGAAGAGAGAAGGGCAATTTACAAGCGAAAGGAGATGTTAAAACCAACTAAGTCAAAATTTTGGCAGATGGAAGATGAAAAGCTTAATGGTAGAAATGAAAATGTTGCACTTCATATAGATAAACCTGTTAGTGGAAAATTTTGTATAAGAAGAAATAATAGTTTGTTTGATAATTATTTTGTAGGTGCAAGTCAATGTGAAGACACTTACCGTATTATAGGGGTTTGGGGATTTAAAGGAGGCAAAGAACCAATTTTCCCTGGAATTTATTTTGTTTGTGGTAATAAAGCTTATTACAATCTCCCAGACCACTGGTATGGGACGTGTTATCTAGGTTTAGTTTTTCCAAAAATTTCTCATGTAGATAGAAATGCAAAAGGTTCATTTGAAATTAGCAATCACTTGAATAGATTTAGAAGGGAAAGCTTTACAGAAATAATGGGAGATATATTTGGTGCATTAATACCTATGGTAGGAATAACCCTGAATGCAAACAAAATTAGAAAAATGTCCACAATTGTTGATAGATTGTCAACAGACACTGCAGGTGGATTTCAATTAGTGAATACAGAGCTTCTTGCTATGAGAACTATGGTGATGCAGAATCGTCTTGCACTAGACATTTTGCTAGCAAAAGAGGGTGGAGTCTGTGGTATTTTGCATGTTCAACATTGCTGTACTTACATACCTGACAAAAGTCAGAATATAGAAATGTATATAAAAACATTACTGAGTTGCATAGTGAAGTAGAACCTTTAGAAGATGAGCGTTTTTCAGAACGTTTAAGAAAAAGATTTGCAGTAATTAAAAACTGGTTTCAAAAGATTGGTAGTTCAATTATAGGTAAAATAGTTTTTCATAGCTATAGTGATACTTTTGTAAAAAAATAGTTGCATGAAACACAAGAGAAGAAAACATGTAATAGAAAAGAAAAGAATTTGCAAACTGAGAAAAGAAAAAGGAAAAGAAATAGAATTAGAAGAGTTTCTTAGAACTCAATATGAGAAATGCAGAAAATCAGGTGAATCTAAAGTCTAGAAATACTAATATTAAAAAAGTCCAAAACATGTTCAAGGGTTGAAAATTTATACATTTTTGCTAATATTTGGTGATTTAGAAATCACCAGATGAGGGACTTGATGGAGCAAGGTGAAGAATGGAAAGGGGCGACAACTCGGTCCCCCCGAACGTATGGTTGGGTGCCCCGATCCCCCCGGGAAACCATTTTGGGCGGGAGGCGTGGCTCGGCTGGTATGCCCGAATTGGCGTAGCCGGGCGCGCCCTTTCCCGCCCATGAGGGGTTGTCCTAGACACCCGCACGGAAGACCACGCCCAGTAGGTGTCCCAGAGGAGGGTCCCCGCCCTCCCGCAGATGAATAAATAGAGCGGGAATCCGAAGAAGCGTCCTCTTGTTCCTGTGCTCTGAAGGCTGCACCAACTCGTTGCTCGTGAGCCCTCGACGGAACAAGCGGCAATTTTGAGAACTTGTAATCTTGTTGTTTCTCTTTCAGTTCCTTGGAGTACGGAAGATCCAGTCCCCGTGGATCAACCAGCGGAGAATACACGAGCTATGGCCGGCAAGAAAGCAGGAAAGAGCTCCGAGTTGGAGAAGGTACTGCGCACCTTGTCGAATCGAATGGCGATTATGGACCGAAAACTCGGTAAAGTAGACTCGATCGGTCGAGGTTTGGCCGATGTTAAAAAACAGTTAGCGGCCCAGAACAACGCAGGCCATCCTAAGAAGGTAATAGGCCCGGCCTTGCCGGGAGTCATCCCTGAGGGTAGGGGGAAGCGTGTTAAGAAGAGGGCGGTTTCTAGGGAGCTTCCGGTTCCTGAGGTATCCCCAATCGCCCCCATCACACCAGCGGGTAGCCCGGTACCAAACCCAGATATGGGTTTACCAATCCCGGTTGTAATCACGCCTGTTAACGATGAGGAGATGCCCCCCGAATTGGCCATCCAGTTAGCGGCAGTGTTGCCATGGCTCAAGAAGAAAGCGGGGGGGCCAGTGGCCGCGGGGGACCCGGCCGAGGAGGCTAGACTAATAATCGAGCAGTTACGGCAGTCGAGAGAGGCCGCAACGGCGAATGTTCCTCTTGTTCCCCCACAGGTGGCGACGGGAGGACCTGCGGTTAGCCGGGAAAAGGCGGCAGAAACGACGGCTGAACCTGGTAAGCACGCACTGCCAATGGCAGGGGAGGGTTCATTACCTTCAAGGCGCGAAAGGGTGGCACAGCACATCCCTGCGGCCACAAAAGAACTGATATGGGGGGAGAAATATGTGAATATGTTTTCTTTGTGGACTGACCATCGCGAGATGGAATATGCAAAATCCCAGAAAGATTTATGGCACCCCAGTGTATGGCGGGCCAGGATGGCGGAATTTAGGGTCGATGAGACGGTAGCGAATTGAGTAAAGGCCTTTTCGATATTTACGGCAGTCATGGGGGAACGAAAGCCGGAAATCATGACCTAGTTGACCTGTTATCAGAACAGGATTATGGATTTTTATACCATGTATGAGGGGGACGAGTGGAAAGGTTACGATATGAAATTCCGAAAAGCGAAAGAGTTTGATGCTACTCTGTCCTGGGATTTTCTCGACTCTGTGTCATGGCACAAGCAGCTCTTGCCTGGGGCGGCAGGTACGTCCTCGCCGGGCGGGAGCGGGTCGGGGTCAGCTCGCCAAAAGCCCGCGGTGCCCTTTAGAGCGGGCGCCGGTGGGGAATTTCAGCCCAAGACCGGCGGAAATGGCGGCAAGCGGGGGGTTTGTTGGGGCTTCAATAGAGGCAACTGTAGCAGGCCCCAGGGAACATGTAGGTTCAGGCATGCGTGTGCGGGCTGTGGGAACTCCTCACACCCGGAGAGTAGCTGTAGATCTAAGAACAGCGGAACAGGGGGAAAAGGAGGGCTTAAGCAAGAATGAGGTGGTACTTTGTCGATATCATGGCTCTGACTCCTTGGCTGAACAAATACCCTGATCATGAATCCGCCGGGGTGTTGAGGAATGGATTCCTATATGGCTTCAACATCCCGGCGGGGGATTTTCGGGGGGACTCCTTTTGTAAAAATCAGTTATCTGTCCAACACAACCCAAGCATAGCTGCAAAGAAAATTTCCAAAGAAGTCAGCTTGGGGCGGGTGGCGGGGCCTTTTCATCGCCCGCCGGTGGCGGATTTCGTGTGTTCCCCATTAGGAGTGGTCCCGAAGAAAGACCCTGGGGAGTTTAGACTCATTCACAACTTGTCTGGCCCAAGGGGTTCTTCGGTGAACGAAGCAACTGACCCAGATATTTGTTCAGTGCGGTACGCATCGTTCGATGATGCTGTGGCCATGTTAAATCACCTGGGCCCCGGAGCGCTGATGGTGAAATCAGACATCGAATCGGCGTTCCGGTTGCTCCCGGTACACCCGCAAAATCAGCGCTTGCTAGGTTTTGCATTCCAAGGGAGTTATTACATGGACAAATGCATGCCTATGGGTTGCTCCATTTCTTGTGCTTATTTTGAAATGTTCAGCTGTTTTTTAGAATGGGCATTCACCGAGGCCACAGGGCATGGGCATGTTATGCACTATCTGGATGACTTCTTGTTTTTAGGAGCAGCCGGCGATATGAAATGTGCGCAGGCGCTACGGGACTTCTGCATCCTCATGCGGGAATTCGGAGTCCCACTGGCACCAGGTAAGACGGTCGGACCATCTAATTCACTGGAGTTTCTGGGAATTGAGCTCGATTCTGTGGAAGGTTGTTTCCGTTTACCGAGGGAAAAGGTGACCAAGTTTAGGGCGTCCTTGACACAATGCCTGGGCAAGGAGAAAGTGACCCTGCACCAGTTACAGCAAACAGTGGGTCAGCTTAACTTTGCCTTGAGGGTGATACCAATGGCCCGCCCCTTCTCACGCTCTATTGCACAAGCTATGGTTGGCCTCAAGGAGGGACACCACCGTACGAGACTGTCGGTAGAGGTTTGCCTGGATATGCGCATTTGGTTGGCATTTCTGGCGGACTTCAACGGTCGAGTCGTGTGGAACAAGCCACCAGCATCTTCGGATGCACTATGTTTGTGGACTGACTCAGCTGGGAGCGTGGGATTTGGCGCCATTTTTGGTAACCGATGGTCGGTGCAAGTATGGCCGACGTGGTGGCACTCCAGCGGTCTGACAGGTAACATTGGGTTCTTGGAGCTATTCCCCATTTGGGTTGCTCTGATGACAAGGCCAGACGACTTCAGGGACGCTCGGTGGTGTTTTGGTCTGATAATATGACTGTAGTTGAGTGCATTAACCAGCAGGCAGCCCGTTGCAAGTGGATCTTGAGATTATTGAAAGAAATCGTATTACGTTGCATGAGATTGAATGTACAGTTCAGGGCAAAACATGTGCCAGGCATACTGAATTATGCAGCTGATGCACTCTCTCGTTCACACATGCAGGCTTTCAGGGGCTATTTACCCACAGCGGACCTAGTGACGGCACCGTTCCCCGAAGCACTATGGCTAATCGGTGCCCCGGATTACAAGACCTCGTGGCAGCCGGCTTAGCGCCCAGAACAAGGAAGGCATACGAAGGAGCGTTTCGTTCCTACTGCACATTTTTGGGCCCATCAGGGAAACAGAGCTGGGGTCAGGAGGACTCCTTCCTGGGGTTCCTGGTTGCGCTGCACAGAGGAGGCCGATCAGCGGCAACGGCCAATAGACATAGGGCAGCCATTTCGTTCATGGCACAGGTGCATGGCATAAGAGACCCGACGGATTCCTTTTTGGTTAGGAAGGCACTCCGCGGCTGGCAACGCCTCGAGGGTCGCAAGCAGGATACGAGGCGCCCGATTGGTTTAGATAGGTTGTCTCTACTTTTAGCAAAGCTAGATGAGACGTGCTCCTCCTGTTACGAAGCAGTTCTGTTCCGAGCAGCATTCGCCTTGGCATTCCATGGGGCTATGCGGGTGAGCGAACTGGCCGCAAGTAACAAAAAGGATGTAGAGGGAGGCCTGGGCAGGGATCACGTCCAAGTGAGGGGTGATTCGATGGTAATCTCGATAGCCAGGTCCAAGACTGACCAGGGAGTCATGGGTGATAGTGTTGTCGTGCAGCGTGCACAAGGGTCCCCCACTTGTCCGATAAAATGCGTAGAGGAATACTTGGCATTGAGGATGGCTACATGGGGGGGGGCTTGCTGAGGCACAAGGATGGCACCCCACTGACGAGATTTCAGTTTCAGAGGGTGTTAGCACTGTCAATCGCTGCCGCGGGCATGGACCCGTGCGATTTTGGGACCCACTCATTTAGGATAGGGGCTGCTACTGAGGCTACAGCCCGGGGTCAGAGTGCGGAGGAAGTAAAACAGCTGGGCCGTTGGTCCTCGAATTACTTCAAAAGGTATGTGCGATTGCACATGTTGTAAAGATCAATTGACATGCACTCACGCTACTTGTCTTTTGTTTGAATTACAGTTTCGCGAGCCTGTCACGCGGGGCGGAATTGGAAGTCGACCCAGCATCAGGAGGCCAGCGGTCGAGGATCACCGACCGGAGAGAGAGTGGTATGGGTCGTGGGCCACTCATATGTGAGGCGCGCCGGGGACGTATTCAAGGCAGGTGACACGACTCACGCATCTGGGGAATACAGGGACAGAGTGACCTTCCATGGGAAGGGCGGGCTCTGTTTTGACCAATTTCAAACGTTCTTTGAGGGTCTTTTAGGGCGGCAAAGGTCACTGCCATCTGTAGTCATAGTACACCTGGGAGGCAATGACTTGGTGAAGCTGGGAAGGCGAGTGTTATTAAAACACATCCTGTCGGCAGTTAGCTGGTTGGCTAAGAAACTCCCGGGGTGCACAATTGCCTGGTCCCACATGATCCCCAGGAAGAGTTGGCGGGGGGCATTTCAGTGTCAGCGTTGAACCACTCTGTGAAAAGGGTTAACAATAAAATAGGGAAATTGTTTTGCTCAGCGCAGTTGCATAGCATTCCTCACGGGTGTATTCGGGGTGATAACATGTATCTGAACGATGGAGTTCACCTGTCCAGGGAGGGAAATGATTTACTCATAGGAGACTTCGTAGCATGGCTAAGGGGTTTGAGGAAGCATGACCTTTAGGAGGATTGGGGGGGCCGGATAGTCGGTCAACTATCCGGCCTGTGGCGGTAAGGTCATAATCGGTGAGCAGTAATTTCAAGGTCCCTAGAGGGGGGGCCACCCAGAATGGATGGGAGTGCCCGGGGGGAGGTAGCCATTGGCCCCTTCCACGGGGAGGCGGAACCCACTAAGGATGGGTCGCCTAGGGGAGACAGCCATAGGCCCCTCCCAGGGGGGAGGCGACTAGATGCCCCTCCTACGAATTTCCCGGGGGCCGGATATCCGCGACGGCGGATAGAGAGTGTGGGATAGGGGGGAGTCCACGCTGTCCTTCCTACAGATACCTCACACAGGAACTCAGACGACCTTTAAGATGGCGTCGAGTGAAAAGGGGGCCCCCACGACAAGGGAAGTTACAGGTGGCAATGAGGGTAAAGTCCTCTGCGCATGCGCCCACTCACACCGTGAGGGCAGGATTTTGGTAGTAGGGATCTGACGCCGTTGGCCCTTATTGCTAGGATGTACAATTTTAATTTAGAATGTATGCATTTCAGGATGCTAGACTCGGCTAGGAAACCTTTGTATTAGAGATCTGTTAAGGTTAGCCAAAGAACATGTCTTCATCGAAATGTAATAAATGTAAAATTGGACATAATTCATGAAACTTTTATTTAATGTTTTAAATTTTGTTTCATATTTTAATAAATACGGCCGGGGGGGTAACTCCCCCCCGCCTTCCAAAAGTTCAAACCTGTGTCTGTCTACTCCCATTTGGAATTGGTGTTGGGAGGGGGTGGCGGGCATCCCGGCCATATGGAAAGGGGCGACCACTCGGTCCCCCCCGAACGTATGGTTGGGTGCCCCGATCCCCCCGGGAAACCATTTTGGGCGGGAGGCGTGGCTCGGCTGGTATGCCCGAAGTGGCGTAGCCGGGGCGCGCCCTTTCCCGCCCAGGAGAGGTTGTCCTAGACACCCGCACGGAAGACCACACCCAGTAGGCGTCCCGGAGGAGGGTCCCCGCCCTCCCGCAGATGAATAAATAGAGCGGGAATCCGAAGAAGCGTCCTCTTGTTCCTGTGCTCTGAAGGCAGCACCAACTCATTGCTCGTGAGCCCTCGACGGAACAAGCGGCAATTTTGACCCACCCACCAGCCCCTTATGGCAATGTTTGTTTAAATAAAGTTTGATTGAATAGAAATGTATAGGCCTTTTTTCCTTTGTAGAGAAGTAAGGGAATGTGTCATATTATGATGTGGCTTTCGCTTTTAGGATAATGTTGCCCTTTGCAGGAAAATGAAGTTGATGACTCATCATGGCTATGTCAGGACTTTTTTCATCTCTTAGTAGGTAAAACAACTGTCGTATTTATTTTTTGGTCGGGCGGTAAGGTCATGATCAGTGAGCAGTAATTTCAAGGTCCCTAGAGGGGGGCGCCACCCAGAATGGATGGGAGCGCCCGGGGGGAGGCAGCCATTGGCCCCTTCCACGGGGAGGCGGCACCCACTAAGGATGGGTAGCCTAGGGGGAGACGGCCATAGGCCCCTCCCAGGGGGGAGGCGGCTAGATGCCCCTCCTACGAATTTCCCTGGGGCCGGATATCCGCGACGGCGGATAGAGAGTGTGGGATGGGGGGGAGTCCACGCTGTCCTTCCTACAGATACCTCACACGGGAACTCGGACGACCTTTAAGATGGCTTCGAGTGAGAAGTGGGCCCCCACGACAAGGGAAGTTACAGGTGGCAATGAGGGTAAAGTCCTCTGCGCATGCGCCCACTCACACCGTGAGGGAGGGATTTTGGTAGTAGGGATCTGACACCGGTTAAGACCTTGCCGTTGGCCCTTAATGCTAGGATGTACAATTTTAATTTAGAATGCATGCATTTCAGGATGCTAGACTCGGCTAGGAAACCTTTGTATTAGAGATCTGTTAAGGTTAGCCAAAGAACATGTCTTCATCGAAATGTAATAAATGTAAAATTGTACATAATTCATGAAACTTTTATTTAATGTTTTAAATTTTGTTTCATATTTTAATAAATACGGCCGGGGGGGTAACTCCCCCC
The DNA here is from genome assembly GCF_964263255.1 of Lissotriton vulgaris. NCBI lineage: Eukaryota > Metazoa > Chordata > Amphibia > Caudata > Salamandridae > Lissotriton > Lissotriton vulgaris. The sequence continues at coordinate 975,654,764 of NC_141693.1, forward strand.
CGCCTTCCAAAAAGTTCAAACCTGTGTCTGTCTACTTCCATTGGGAATTGGTGTTGGGAGGGGGTGGCGGGCATCCCGGCCATACAAGATTTTGTTCAAACTTGTGAAGTTAATCTCTCATAACAAAGTAATCAGATTAATAAGCTTGTGGTGAAATTACTATTCAACTTAGTTTAAGAATACATTCATCATTACACGCGGGACAAACTAATGTGCTTTATGTTGCAAACGCAAAGAAAATAATAAACTAACTTTGTCTATTGTCTTTGTCAGTATTAAATGTGGTAGTTTAGTTAATGGCATGTGCTTATTTTATGTGCTTATGTTATGTCTTTTCTGTGATGAAAAGCTCATGGAGTTCGTGCGGTTCGAAAAGGAAAAGTAATTATAATGCTGCTTGTATGTGCTTTTGCTAGTTAACATAATTAACAGGATTAATTAGTAAAGGGGGAGGGTAACAGAAAGGGTCTAAATTCTTTAATTAATTGTTGTCTTGTGTTTGTTTAATAATAGTTTCCAAAGTGAGGCCTAAAGATGGTTCAGAAAATATGGCTGACAGAGCTGCAGACGCAAAAGCTTGTCCGGAGTGAACTCTTTACATATGCGCAGCTGTGAAGATTTTTGCTGCATTGTCATCGTGAATTGAAAAACTGTTCTTTGGTCACGCTGAACGTGCTCATGGAGAGAAAGCTCAAGGATAGGATCTTAATGTGTCTGCCAAGGTTAGGAAGTAAATGTTCGAAACTCGAGGAAAAAGTAACTTTCTTGAGGAAGCTGAAAGACATGGAAATGAAAGACAATAGGGTTTATATGAAGCCTGGACTTGGTCAAGAGTCGGAGATGACCTAATAACTTTATCATGGACAGACACAGGACAGCCAATGAAAAGTTTGGATTTGTTTAAAAGAATGTAAAATGTAGAAAGTTTAGCTAGAGAGAAAGGTATAAAGTCTGACACCATGAGCAGGGAAAAACTCTTACTTTCCGATTCCTGAATGACGTGACATGCTGATGGACTTTTGGTGCATGTAAGGACAGCAGACTTTAAATGATTCTTTCCTTTTAGGTAAAGAGAGAAATGGTCAGGGAAATAGACTTAGGAATGGAAACTGTTATTCTGCTAATATTTCATGATTCTAAACCTGCTTTAAAAGTGTCAGTTTTAAATTCATTTCCTTATTAAAATGCTGCTTTCTTATTTGCTTATAAAATAAAGATTCTAAAATGTGAATGCTTTTTCTTTATGAATAATAAAGTTAATACATTAGATTTGAAAAGATAAGCTGGTCTTGTTTATTCATGGTCTAGTTTCCATCAGTTGATTCAATCGTCTTAAGTGGTTTGATTAATGAATAATAAAGTTCTGAATCCATGGTAAAGAAAGATAAACTGCAGTTGTATATAATAATGTAAATATTATGAGGAAAGTTTTCATTAACCTTTTCCATGCTCATGACGAGCTGAGCTCATCATGAGGCAAGGTGCTCCGGTGCTCATGACGAGCTCAGCTCGTCATGAGCCGTGGAACGCTCAGGTGCGGGGAGAATTCCCCTGCTGTGCTGAGCGTTCCACGGGAGCCAATGCACCTGTGACAAGCTCAGCTCATCATGAGCACAGGATCACTGTAGCTCATGACGAGCTGAGCTCGTCATGAGCATGGGGGCGCTGTGCGCACCCCCCTTCCCCCCCACACAGCGGGGTAATTACCCCCGCAGCGAAGGGGTTAATCAGACCACCTGATTCAGTTGCTCAGAAATTGTCTCATTGGTGTTATGGGCCTGTATATGTGTTTCATGACTAATGGTGAGTATTGAGGTGATAGGCAGCGTTTGTGAGACAGTTTTTTAATCAGAGCACTGGATCAGTATGAATATATGTCTTAGCTAGAAACCATGCTATTGCAGTATTATCTAATCTTACTGCTAACGCTGTACATATTATACTTCGCATTCTGTGTTACAATTGTAGCATTTCATATCTTTTGCATGAGAAATAAGACTGTTCAATAAACCCTTTTTATTGAAAGGCCCGTCTCCCTATTTCTGTGCAAACTCTGTAGAAAGGAAGCATGCAAGATTGACTGAGTGAAATAGTAATCTATTGTTTCCACGATTCTGAGAGTGTTCCGATTCTAAGGGAAACAAAGTTGTCATGTTTATGCGGTTCTCAGAAACTAATCCCTTCTTGTTCATTCGAGTAATTTCTTGAGACCTCTGAGTTACCTGACAAAAACAAGTAATTAAGTTTGATGTACTCGATGGAAACATACTGACCTCAGTCCTATGTCAAAACTATAGTGTATAGTGCGCAGGGCCTATCAGGGATATAAGAACTACATAACACTTTTGCACTAACACCACCTACACCATCCCACACCTCATTTATTCCTAAACCACACGAAGATATGATCAAACCACATGATCTATCATCCACTACCTCAAGACTCAGTTCACTAGTGCAGCTAAACCAAACTTCCACACCCGCATCCTCATAGCCCTCGACCACATCACAATAGATCCAACCATAGCACCTTCCCTAGTCTACGATGACCACTACTCTATCCCATTATCTGCAACTGTTCCAACCGCCTCTCATCTGATCTCATAATCAGCCATCTTGAACACAAAATAAACATCATACTGGATGAAATTGTCTCACTTCGTAAAGAAACAAAGATTAGCTTTACTCACTTCCTAACCTCACTACGATGGCAAAAACTAATCCTACCACAAACATGCACCTTGACTCCGTATGTTCTACCCCCTGGCCAAATATCCACTTTACTCATTACCACCTCAAATCTAGATGTATCACCAGTGGAATGTCTCACCTAGAAGCGGAAATGCTGAGAAACACCTATGACAATGCTTCCACCCAAACTTGCTACCAGAAGATTCCAGTCATCCATGGTTCTAATAGGATCCCTTCCTCCAGTCGCCCTCCTAGTCCACCTTTGCAACTGACTACCATCTAGATTAACCAATATGAGACTAAAACGTCTCCAATGTTAAATTGCATGCTATTTAACTGACAGTCAGCAGTCAAGCATTTTACCGAAATACCAGAAACCATCCTTCAACATAATGTTGGCATTTGATTTCTCACCAAAACCTTGGTAAATTAATACTCAATTTGATCTGCTCATCCTACTGGGCTTCCTAATCATTTGCTACAACTGTAAGGATAGTATTGACTGTAAACGAGCTATCATTCAGAAAAGGGAAATATGCGAGAAACCCTTCCATATTGCCAAATACCCCACCTTGAATATCTAGGAGCTGACTTCCCCACCCAAGACTCCATCTCTATTAAATTCCACATCAGCCACCACCCTCTGGGTGAAAAAACATAATTCTTCGGGGAGTTAATAGCCCAAAACTCGCTAAATGACACCACAGACATTATCCTAGGAAACCTAAACCTCACTTGGATGAAAATGAAGATACACCAGTTCAAGCCTTATCCACCTTCCTTGAAACAAAAGATCTCACTCAACACTGCAGAAAAAAAGCTCACACCAAAGGCTTTACCCTCCACGCAATCATAACCAACCTCATTACCATATCCCTACCCACCAATTTAACCGACCACCACCTAATCCTATTTGATCTCAATGTCAACCAACCAAAGCCCAACATTCACACTAGATGTCCCAAGCACTAGGCATATTATACACACCAAATCCCTCAATTAGTGTTTGAATCCTTAATCAGTTCCCAAATTTTACCTCCCCCTGACCTTACTTCCATTGATGACCTCACCTCAAAGTATAACACTGAAATGGCAGAACTTCTTGATACTGTCACCCCTTAAAAAGAAAAAATCAAGAAGTGTGCACTCCAGATTCTGGTTCAATAAAGAGCTTAATATAGAGAGACAACAACTTAGGCTGGCCGAAAGAACGTGGAGAAGACAACCCTCATTGACCTATCTCTCTGTCCTCTGAGCCGAATGCCTAATAGACAAAAAATATATCTACAGAGAGAAATCTTCTTTCTTCCGAGCCCAACTTGAGACTTGAGGCCTAAAGACCATTTCAGCATCATAAAAAAAAACCTTCTCTTTTCCGCAACTTCCAACTATTGACTCTAATCATATGTAATTGAAAAACAAAGCATCCTGGACCAAACTTTAAATTATCTTTGAAGAAGTCACCAACATACCTGCATGAATGAAGCCGACAATGCATCTCCCCAACCCTCTTTCCTCTTCTATCGTCAAAAATCTCAGACAGGTCATCTGCCCACCATGGACTAAAATTATTAACTGCTCCTTATATAGGAGCTCTGTGACATCCTCTCTTGAACTTGGCCAAGTCATCCCCCTCATCTAAAAGCCATATGCCGATCCAAATGACATGAATAACTACAGACCTATAACTAACCTCCTTTTACTTGCCAAAACCATTCAGAAATGTGTGCTCATACAACTTAACAACCACATAAACAATTCAACCTGCACGACACCTTCCAATCTAGTTTCAGGAAAGGCTCTAGTATGGAGACTACAATCCTGAACATCACGGATGACCTACATAGATCTCCAGATGAAATTTCAGGCCTGCCTCTTAATTCTTCTGGACCTTTTAGTGGCCTTTGATACAATCAACCATAAAATACTCCTCTCACAACGTACAGGCATCAATGAGTGATTGGCCTCATACCCGAATCAATGATGGCACCTAATCAAACTAAACAATTCCACCTCACTGGCAGTATCAGTAACATAAGGTGTTCCCCAAGGATCAATCCTGGTCCCTGACTTGTTCAACCTTTATCTAGAACCCCTTGCGGTGATCTTGAAGCAAACCAGAATTGCATACTACCTCTATGGTGATGACACCAAACTCTACATTAAAATCTTGTCATCCAATGACAACCAGCACTGAAACAACACTATCTCCTTGGTAACATTCTGGCTGACCAACAACCATGTAAAGCTTAACAGCAACAAAACTGAACTCCTCCTCACCGAACCAAAAGAAAAGCCCTCTCCTGTCCATACCTGGCTTGACAACCTAACTTCTCTAAATTGCAAACTATCTATCTCCAACTCTGTTAAGTCACTAGGATTACACTTGACAAAAACCTGAACATGAAAGACCATATAAATGCCTCAACAAAAAGTGCCTTCTACATGTTGAAAAAGTGCCTTCTACATGAAGCAAATCAAATCCTTCATCCCTCTTGAGGACCACTGTAGTGCAATACCTAGTCCTCTACAAACTGGACTACGTAAGCGCAACTATCACTGGTACCCCAAAAATCCACTTCATCCCTATGAAATCTACGCTCAACGCATACACCTCTATGAGGAGAGATGCCATGATCACAACACTCCCACACTTAAAACACTCAACTGGCTACAGATCGAAGCAAGATGTATATTCAAAACGGCCTGCATAACTCACAAAGCTCTCTACACCAAAAAACCTATTTCCCTCAAGCATAAACTAACAAAAGGTGGTCGAAGGAGGCCCTCGCAAAGCTCAAGTGCTCTACTGCTAATCCTGCCCAAATTAAAAAAAAGACAAATCACTCACCTGGCTCATTCTCTCGGAATGCACCCACAAATTGGAATGTTCTGCCACAGATTTGACATAACAATCAAACATTCCTACACTTAAGAAAACACCTCAAACTACTTCTCCTTAACAAATACCTGAACCCTACTTCCTAAAATAATCAAAGCTCCTTTGTACCCTTTCCCCTTACTCCTTAAAGAGCCTTCAACATCTCTACCTCTAGAAAATGTATGCAATTACTCCACCTACATCTGTAGCAACCTACCTTTGTTACCTATGATCTATTTCGGCCATCCAGTACATTATCTATTGTTCTGTTGTATATTATTATCCAGTAATCTTCACCTATGTATTCCTGGTAAACTTTGCTAAGTAAACTCTGTAACATTCTCTGGTCAAGTTCACACTACAAAAAACACGAAAAATAAAATCTCAATTAAATAATACGTTTTCCCAGCATCAATAGAAGCTATTTTACAATGCTTGACTGCAAAATAAAATTTCCTCGATGGAAGTGAACCATGCTTCCGCTTTTGAGTACAAATGTGATTTGTAAGCAACAGGACCTGTCTGCCCATCGATGTAAACAATGTAAGTCTAGCCTTCCCTAGTCTGTAAATATCGTGTCTCTAACATGTCTGCTTGGAGTCCATGCAAGGCAGCTGTGTGTTTTTCAGTCCATTGTTTTTCAGAAAATGTTGTTGAGATGAAGAACTACAGGGGCTTATCTCACTCACTATAATTTGACCTGTACATCTATCGTCACTTCTGCTGCACCATCTAGGAGTGCTGTTACTCAAATCCTATTGCGCAGAAGTGTCCGTAGTTTGCATGGCATGTTTTTTAGCTAGTCAAGCTACTTTTATATTTTTGAAGTGCGGCTTGGGGTCAGAACCTTTCTCTTTCTTTATAATGATAACCTTGTTTTCAAATCCTGATTCACTTTTCTGCTTGCTCTAATATTTTCTGTAGTACTCTGACTGTCCATTCATATGTGTCAATTTACATTTAGACTCCTGAAAATAGCCAGTCAAATTGCAACCGCCCTTACTGAACTCCTGATTTGACAATAATCTAGTCTATTTTTTCTGTTTTACCATTTGATTCTTTTTTGTATCAGCTGTAGTTTTTCCCTTAACTGAGCCATTATTTTCACCTTTTGTTTTGGGATTATTTCATGTAATTCCCATTCACACTCTTGAATGGGAACTATTATGAGTCTCTGATGTATGGCCAAAGCTGCTGCTTCTCTACACATGTTACTCCATATGTAGGTGGGGTAATACCTGTCGTGAACGGCAAAATTCGGTAAATTTCACCGTTACTGACCGGTATTTAGGGATTTGAGATGAAGGAGGCTGCAAATAAGGAATCGGTAATTTACCGATTCATTATTTTAAGGAATCTGTAAAATACCGATCCCTTATTTTAAGGAATTGGTAAATTACCGATTCCTTAAAGCCTATGTAGGTAGCACTCAAGTGAGTGCATTTTAGACTTAAGGGTTTGTTATTTACCACCAACTATAAGTTGGTGGCAAATACCGAATACCTTTGAAAAAGCAATTTTTTGCTTTTTTCTCAGTGCCATGTGCCAGACATACATTCCCTTAGGGCATGTATGTGCGCCACATGTGCACACATTCACGATTCAGGGGTGCAACAGGGTGTTAATGTGACACCCTGCCAACCTTGAATATGTTCCCCCTATTACCGATTTGGTATTTACCGAATCGGTAATAGTGAATGGCTTCCCATTCATTCCTAGGGGCCTCCAGGCCCATAGGAATGAATGGGAATTACGGAATCGGTAAATACCGATTAGGTAATACCGAATGTTACTGAATCAGTAAAATTTACCAAATTTTTACCTACATACTATTTACCGATTATGAAATACCGATTCGGTAAATTTCGGTATTTTAGAATCTGTAAATAGAGATTACCTACATATGACCCATAGTTTAAACATATATAAGTATACTTCCTCAGGTGTTGCAATCCTCTACAGGTGGAACCATCCCAAGTGGACATAACACATCCAGAATTCTATGCTTGTCTTGGGGGTGTCCTATGAGGATAAACTGCTTCCAAATAGCTGTTGTTGCAGGCAATCCAGAGGTGATTTCATTGCATTTACCTGGCACCTTGCCCATGATAGCATTTGTGAACTGACTGCATGTGCGGCAATCTGCCCCTGTGGAGCAGGGCCTCTGGGAAGTGGTCTTCCTGTCAAATTCTGTGGTATGTACTGTCTTACTCATCTGTATAGAAATACTATCTGATTTAGTAGTCTTACAACCTTTGCATTTTGATGTGCCTGTAGTAATTGACCACAAAACTAATTTTGGTGTTCCTGGTAGGTCAAAGGAATTTCTAAGCATTTATATGCCCCATATTGTGCAGGCAAGGCTGCCAGTGTATATGTGTGCAACTGCCCTCATGAAACATCTATACGAACGACAATACACATGTAGCAGGTGACCTGACCATCAATGCTATTGTACCTTTATTTTAAGGAATGCCTCTTTCTTTGAGATGTTGTGTAACTGTTGCCCTGTAATTTTTTCCTATCCAAAAAAGTACCACTTTTGGTGAACAGATTCAATAGCCATGAAACTCAATTGGCAGAAACCTCAGAATGGGGAAAACCACTTTTAATAGTCAAGCTTGACAAACCTGCAGAAACCTGTGGTCTCCTATTTAATCTGAACAATGCGACTAATATCTTAACTGACATGGCCATGTATTTGTAATAATTGTGTTTTGAGTGCATCATCAAAAACGACTCAAAAGTTCAGCAAAAATCTTAGGCCTGCATTGGGCACTAAATTATTCAAAATCTTGGCGGTCACTAGAGCCACAGGCATCAGGTTTCTAACCCTATGATAAGGACTGAGTTCAGTACATCTATATTATATTAGAACGCCATCTGATCCAGCCGAGCCAAAGAACTACCGGCCCATCTCTCTTCTCCCCTATACAGCAAAGGTCCTTCAGAAAGCGATCAACCAGCAATTCACCCAACACACAGAATACCACTTACCTCCTGGACCCCTACAAGTCCAGATTCTGGGCTAACCACAGCACTGAGGCAGCCCTGAACACAGCCACCGACAACATCGGAGCCCTCCTGGACTGACGAGAAACTGCAGCCCTCATCCTCCTGCACCTGTCACTTGCTTTCAACACTGTATGCCACAACATACTAATCAACAGACTCCACCACATTGGGATCCAAGGAATTGCCCTTAAATGGATCGCCTCATAGCTTCCAACATTCACCTTGGAGCCCAAGAATACAATCTGTAGAGTCCCCAAGGAGCGTCTCTCAGCCCACCTTCTTCAACACCAACATGACCCCCTGGCTGACACAGTCAGATCGCACAGACTTAACATCATGTCCTATGCTGACGACACCCAGCTCATCCTCTCACTGTCTGAAGACCCAATCAAGACCCCTCCACTCCACCACCAAAGCCAACTTCTACAGATGCATGATGAATGTCACGGGCTGGATGAAGGACAACTGTCTCAAACTCGGCACGGACAAGACATAAGTCCTCATCCTTGGGAGCAACATCTTGCCATGAAAGAACACCTAGTGGCTCGTGGAACTCGGCCCGTTACTGCCCCAACAGACCATGCCCGCAACTTCAGCATCACTCAGGATAGCAAGCTATCTAGGAAGAAACAAGTCAATGCACTCTTATCTGCCTGCATACAGTCCCTTTGTATGCTCTGCAAGATCTTCAGGTGGCTCCCAGTCAACACCAGAAGGACCTTCACGCAGGTCCTTATCACCAGCGGACTGGACTATGAAAACACAATCTATGTAGGAATCACTGCACACCTCCTGAATGTCCTCCAGACAATACAAACAACAGCGGCAAGACTCAGCCTAAACCTCCCCAGAAGGTCCTACATCACACCCACCTCAAGCTTGGGTCAAATTAGAATCTCGAAGCGGGATTACCACGGACAGCGTACTCGCTGAGAGGTACTCGTGTTTGGAGTGCCGATGAATACGGAACACTAGCCCTAATTTAGACGTTTTTGCACAGGACTTTGTCTACACTAAAGGAACCATTTTTACAATAAAGACATCATGAATGTTAGTTACAGTTTATTAGCATACAGCCGGGACAGAATTACAACCGGTGGAGAGGGGGCCATCACTTTTTACAGTTACCATAAAGCCCTGAAGAAGTCACGGAGCACACCCCAGGCGAAACACTTGTTGGCTGGGCAATTTTTGGATTGAAGGAGACAAGAAAATCACAACTACACTGATTGATCTCATTTGTGTGATGTATGTGTTTATTGAATTTGTTAAGAAGCTTGACAAACGTCTTACTATGAATTGAAATTAATACAAGCGTGTGCATAGGCTTGCTTTAATTCAGGAACAAACTCAAGACCCGGATGTTCAAATGAACAAACCACAATGCAGCAGCCAACATCTCCAGTGCCTCAAGACTCTCGCAGGTGATTTGACGTGCTTCATAAATACTTGATTGATTGATTGATGGGTTGATCTTGACCACTGCACTATCCCAATCCCGCTAAGCAATTCTGTTCAGACAGTGTTTTACGGTGGTTATTAGTACTGTTAGATGACTTCAGGGATACAGTGCAGTGCGTAAATTGAGCACCTGGTTTCTGGTGCTCAGCATCAGCACCTTATTGTCAACACCGGGCTTATAACAATCTTCTACATGGTGGCGCTATCTTTCAAATTTAAAGATGAGCACAAGAACAGTTGTTTAGTAATTCAATAAACATTAACAATGACTCTTGACTGCGACCCAAGCCATTCTTATAACTTTTGGAGCCTGCAATAGACTGAATTGTCACACATGTAGGAGTACCATTAGTAATTGTGTTGGTCTGCCATAGGCAGCACTGGCAGGTGCACTGGGCCTCCTGACGAAGGCTCTGGCACTTTTTTTTTTTACAAATTAAGCACTGAACAGTTGCAACCCAAATAATTTTTTTTCTTTCTTGAATAACAAACTCAAAGGAAGCACTAAGAAGCAGGGACATGAAGTTTAAAATGTTTAGTTTAAAATACTCTTTTTAAAAAAAAAAATATTGAATAGACCAATGGGTAACCAAAGGTACAAAACATGTTACACTTTAGATTTCAATATCAATACATTTCCAATAAATTTCTTAAATAACAGACAAGAGATAAAAAGATAAAAAGATAAAAGGGAGGTTCATCGAAATAGAAGAAACAGCCAATGACATCATTAAGAATTTTCAGGACATTGTGTACAAAATATGCAATTTATAAAGTGCATCTGCAAAAACGTGCAAAACTGCAATAAAGTGCTGCTGCAAAAAGTGCAAAGAGTATAAAAAAGTACAGTCTTAAAAAGTACATAGTGCAAGCTAATGTACGAAAAAAGTGCTAATGAAGTGCAAATGTCCTAGAAAAAAAATAAACAAAGCTATCACATTCATAGATGAAAAGGCTAGTATTAACAATCATCAAATCTCGATTTTCATCACAAATCATCCTCCCTTCATTTCTTCTAGATTCCCAAAATGTTTCTAGTTCCTCTCAAATCTCCCAATGGCTCCCACTCTGCCAGCATAAGCTTTTTCAAAAAAACATGTTTTCCTCATTTTAATAAACCATTTTATATGAGATGGAATTTTGCTGGACTTCCAGTTTTGAAGTATTAAAGAACGAGCAACTGCACAAGATATAAATATAAATACTTCTTCTGCTTTATTAAGCCCGCTCCTATCTTTGCATATACCAAACAGGGCTACTTCTGCTGCTGGTAGAAAAGATTTCCCAATAGCCTGTTCGATATCGGCAAATATTCCCTAGCAGAAAGTTTCGAACTGCGGGCAAATGAAGAAAATATGATGCCATCCTCCCTGGCTACTAGCCATACATCTGAAGCATTTATTCTCAACTTCATGATACATCTTTTCCAAAGCCTCCGTGTATAATATGCTAACCATCGAGATAGAAAGGACATCCTTTTATAGTTGGCAGCACGTAAAGATTTATTTCCCAGCTGACATAGGACCTCCCAATCTTTTGTGGAAAAATTGCATTGTGTAGGGAGACTTATTTTCTCAAGATGTATATCTACTAATACATTTTGACTTGAGCGATGAAGCATCTTGTACCAATATCCGATACCTTTGTTCTTTCCTCCATACAGGGCTGGCAGTATAGCATTAGGAGCATTAAGCAGACCACTTATCTCATTTCTGATAAAGTAGAAGATCTGCATATATTCAAAAAAGATCAGACGCAAGGGACCATTAGTTCTAGCAACTACCTCCTGCCAACTAATTACCCTGTTTTGGACTACAAGATGTCTCAACTCACGAAACCCGCAAAGTTCCTAGTTTTTTATATGATTTAACCTTAGTGGGAGGTCTATTTGAGTATATTCAATTAAACTTAAAAAATGAGAGCCATCAGTACCATGTTTTTTGAAAAGGAGCGACAGTCTTGAGGCATATTCTCTTAGCGTTTTATATCTTGACCTCTTTGGGAGCTTTGCAATTTTTAAAAAAACTGGAATTTGGGAACCTGCCTCTTGTAACATCCTTATAAGAAAAAAATTATCTCTTGTCTGATTACTCCTTAATAATCCTGCCAATATATCAAAAAATGCAGCTTAGTAATAGGTCCCTAAATGGGGTAGGGCTAAACCTCCTGGATCAACTGAGAGTTGTAACACTGGAAGTTTAACTCTTGAAGCTTTTCTGCCCCATATAAAACCTCTCAGCATTGTTGCGAGCTCTTTAAAGAAACCTAAATTAATTTAATGGGAACGTTACTAAACAGAAACATGAGCAAGGGCAGCACCGACATTTTAATCAATGATACCCTGCCTATGACTGATAATGGGAGAAGGAGCCATTGATCTAAAAGATTCAGAATTTTGTTCTTCATCCTAATATAATTCATAGAAAAAAGCATATCATATTCGGTGGTCACGAAAATGCCCAGGTATCTAATTGGGTCGCTCCTTGCAGCTTGGGCCTGCAGATCAACAGGGAGAAAATGAAGATCAGTGTTTAAAGCAAGGACCTCAGTTTTTTTGGGATTTACTTTATATCCCCCTATCTTTTCATAGTTATTGAACTCTCTCATTAAGTTTTCAATATTTTGTTTTTTTTGGGTTTTAAATATAATATAATATCATCGGCAAACAACTTTAATTTAGACATACCGATGATAGGGGGCTGAATAGCCACGTTGTCCCTAATCTTTACTACTAGAGGCTCGATAAAAAAAGTAAAGAGCAACAGGGACAACGGGCAGCCCTGCCTTGTACCCCGATTTACCTTGATCTTACCAGCCTGTTTTGTATTGATTATTACTTGAGCCGATGCTCCCTCATAGATGTTATGAAGCATCTTAATAATTGAGGCCGGGAAACCGAATTGACCAAGAGAGTAGAACAGTGCTGCCCAATTCACAAAGTCAAATGCTTTTTCTGCGTCCATCATTAATATACAGGCTGGAGTCAAATTTATTTTAAAATAGTCCAATGCCTGGATTAAGAACTTGGTGTTTGCTGCCATATAACGTCCTGCGATAAACCCAGACTGATCTCGGTATATAACCTCCTGGGTTGCGAGGACAAATCTTTCAGCCCATATTTTCATGAGGATTTTATAATCCGAATTTAAAAGGCTAATTGGCCTATATGAATTAACATCATTTTGATTTTTATCTTTTTTAATAAAACATATAATTGTAGATTCCTTAAACTCAACAGGGACGTTCCCGCCTAACCTAACATAATTTTATAACTTTTTCAAAAGAGTTACTAATTCTTTAAAAAAAACTTATAAAACTCAATTGGGAATCCGTCCTGGCCGGAAGCCTTTCCCCCTGAAGTTGCCTTTATACAATCTTGTATTTCCGGGGTGTTTATTTCAAGACTGATTTGGTTGACCCGATTTTCGGAGATTTTGGGGATTTCTATATTTGCGAAGTAGTCCTGGATCATCGCTTCCTCTACCTTGTATTCCGTAGAGTAGATTTTTTCAAAATGATTCAGGAAAATCATAGAGATCTTGTCTCTATCCTCCTCCTCCAGCCCACTCTGAGGATCATGGATTTTCGATATCAGTGATGACTCCTGCCTTTTTCTTGTAGAGTTAGCTAACAATTTTCCCACCAACTGGCTTTCTTCGTAGACCTTTTGTTGGAAGGCTTTTGAGCTATTAATCTCTTCTGCAATAAAAAAATCACGTAGAAGAGTTTTAGCCCGCTCTAATTGGCTCGAGTGTTGTTGGAGCTGCATAGTATATTCCCTCTCTACGTCTGACTGAAGCTTGGATATTTTTAGCTTTCTTTCGTTTGCCTTAGCGCTAGTGTACGCGATGATCTGGGCGCGTGCTGTTGCTTTAAATCTACCCCAAACAGAAAAGTGTTCAGCTGTGTTGTCATTTATTTCAAAGAATTGCGTAATCCATTCTCTGAATTCTGAAACCCATTCCTGGTTTTGTAGCAGGGTGCGATCCAGCTGCCACCTGGGACGCTCCCCATCCACTCCTTTAAGTACTAGCTCTAATTCTATTCTGCTGTGGTCCGAAAACGGATTGCATCTAATCAGAGTTCTTTAGATCTGAAATGATCTAGATATTAAAAAGAAATGTATTCTAGATGCAGTCCGAAACCGGTGTGAATAACATGTAAAAGATTCACCTTCAGAATTCCTATAGCGCCATGGATCCCTTAATTGATATTCATGTAAGAGTGCTTCAAAAAAACATTTTGTTTTAGGCTTCAGCTGTTTCATTTTCTTATTAGAAGTATCTCTTGACAAATCTTGAATATAATTAAAATCTCCTCCTAGAATTATCTGTCCTGGGACTCCCCTTAAAGATTCATAAATTTCTGACAACCCGGAAATGTCATCAAGGATGGGGCCATAGTAATACACAAAGTTTATAATTTTATCTTGCAATTTAGCCACCACCCATAGCCACCTGCCCTTGGCATCTCTGCGAACCTGTAAAAATTCCCAGGCTAGATCCCTTGAGAAATAAATAGCACCCCTCTCAGGGCCACCCCTGCTGATGAGAAGAAGACATTAGAAAAGTATCTAGGAATAAACAGCTTCGGACTATTAGACTTCAAATGAGTCTCCTGAAAAAAGACCACCTGGGGTCTAAAAGATACTACCCATTTCACCAGAGCCCCATACTTCTGTTTGTTTAATATTCCATTTACATTAATTGACAGGATATTGCAAGTATTACATTTCATCTAAGAAAAAAGATCTTTTCACTGTTGAGTACCTAATAATAGACCTAAAAAAATGCTATGACCATTTCACCTATTCCTTTTTGCTGCATTTACCCCCCCCCCCCCCCTCCCCCACCCTACCCAGGAATGTGGAAACTCCCCTCCCTGCCATGCTGGCCACATTCCTCCCACTTCTTCTGTTCTGGGTGTCCTTTTGTTACACCCTAAGTGACCCGTAGATCTGTTGCCGCCCCATACTACTATTGTGCTCTATTCATACTAAGAGAAAAAAAAAGGGCACCAAAGTAAAAGAAAAGAGGAAGACATCTTCCGGAAGGGTAGAGCATAGCAAAGCCAAGGTTAGATGTTCCCATTTTCAGGCCCTGGCTCCTGAAGAGATCTCCTTGAGAAGAGATTGCGCCTCTTCTACATCCGTAAACAAGTAAAATTTTCCTTTAACCAGGACCTTCAATTTTGACTGCTGCGCAATCGAGGCTTGAGCGCCATTTGCTTTAAATAAATGTAGAATTTTTACAAAATCTTTTCTTCTTTTTGCAGCTACTGCAGTCATATCTGAAAAGATCCTACATTTTACAGTTTCTGATACTGAAAACTGACGTTGTTGGAAAGCTCTATAAAGAATCCTCTCCTTGATCCTGTAATCAGCAAAGTTCAAAAGGATAGTTCTTGGAAATGTTGAATTTGGGAAGAGCTGGGCCGGGACCCGATGAGCCCTTGTTATTGTTAGGTCCCCCTCAAATTCAGGTAGAACTGTGTGCTGAATAAAAGAATTGGCCCACTGAATAGTATCGGAACCCTCTATTCCTTCTGGAACCCCCACAATCCTTAAATTTGACCTTCTGGAGTGAATTTCGAGCTCCTCTAGCTTGATTTCAAGAAAGTTTTTCTTCTTGGTTGCCTCCCTTGCTTCCCCCGAAACCAGGTTCATTTGATCTTCAAGGGTAGAGATCCTAGCGTCTGTCTCCTGAAGTCTCTTCGGGATCACCAACATTGATTCCTCAAATTTGTCCATTCTTGAATGTAAGGCAGCTATCTCCACTTGCTAGTTATGTTTAATTTCTCGGATTTCATCAAGAATTAAATTCAGCATTTCGCGGATATCTAGCTGATATCTCACCTCTGATCTCTCCTCTGATCCCGGAAAGTTATCTTTTCCTGCCAAAAGTTTTATATTAGAACCCGAATTGCTCTCAGTGAGGCACGGCAGTACCTCATCACCCTCTGCACATGCAGCTCCCAATACCTCGCTTTGTATATCCGGAGATGGGGAACAATCTTGCACACAACCCCCCCCCGTGTTTCACCTCTTCTGTGGAGTTACTAAGAGATTGCAAAGTATGTAGCAGAAGAGGCTCAGGTGTCTTGTCGTGGCAATGTGACTTAGATGGTTTTGTCGGGCCAGGGTCGTCAGGTCGTGCAAGATTAGCAGGTGAGGCTAGTAAGGCTGGTGAGGCGGCCAGAGTTGAGGTAGTGGGGGATTATATAGAGAGAGTCTTTGGAGTGGTTTTCTTTGCAAAGAGTGGATACTCCTTTAACTCTTTTCCTCCATTGCCAATTTTATTTATGGCCTCTCCTGCTTGAGGCAGTGTTTCTAAAACTGACACCAAGGTGCCGGCTGGCACCTCTGCTTCTAGTTCTGGTTCTGGTTCGGACTGTATTGTTGAATTATAGATGTCTTGACAATCCATGGCAGCCTTCTTTGGCTCCTTGACTTGCAAAGAGGTAGGAGGCAGAGGTAATTCATCATCTGAGGACTCCGGCAACATATCCCCAGCCGAGCTCTCACCCCCACTTTTATCTTCATTTTTGTCATTTTCCTTGGCTGCTTTACGTGAGGCCTTTCTGGCTAAGGCTAGGCGAGTTCTCGCTTTCTGGTGGGCAGCCAACTCGACTTTACTGGACTTTATAAACTCCTCTCCCTCCTTTTGAAGCTTGCCCATTATTGCGTACAGAATTGGCAAAGTTTAGCCTCCTTGAATGTTTGTTTCTTTCTATTACGCCCACAAAAAAAAAAATCTTTTTTTTTTTCACCAGGCGTTACTCACGATGGTGCACACGACATAGAGAGAGCTCCAAAAACTTCTTGTCTCACCACTGCGGCAGGAATCTCCAATTCCAATCCTCCACCTCAACCCTCATTCCAGCCCTTGGAAAAAGTTCAACGGCAGCATACTCATAGTACATAAAATATAAGATGTAAATACACAAAATGCAAAAAAAGCAGTTAGACTGTGCAACAGTAGGTAAACTGTTGGAATTCAAAGAGGTTCAATTTACTATTCCCACTCCAGTCTAAGCAACAGTAGTTAAACTACTTGACTTCAAATATTACATATTTGAATACCCCTATTCTTTTAGAACAAATATAAAACTCTAAATACAAACATTATTACTTAAAATATAATATATACAAATTAAAGAAGAAACAATTAACCAATTTACAGAATTCATAAACAATGTAATAATTTTCAATGAAAAAATAATGATTATTTAATTTTTTATTACTTAACTTGCCGCCCTATAAACCTAAACACTTAGCAACCACACCTAAGAAATAACTAAAATAAATAGGTATAACACAATTTACATCATTGATAAACAATTACATAACTAAGGATCAATATGAACTAATTGTTAATTTATTAGTACTTAATGAAGAATTCCCATCCTACAAACCTATACACCCATTAGTCCACACCTAAAATAAAGCTAAAATAAAGAATTATTGACCAATTAACATAATTATTAACCAACTAGATATTTAATTGTCCATGAATAAGTATTCATTTTCAATTATTACTTAATTACCCTCCCACCCTACAATCAAGCAGTCAACACCTAAAATAGAACTACAATATATAATTATTACACAATGTACATACTTATTAATCAATTACATATTTAATTGTACATTAATAATTATTAGTTTGGAGTATCACATAATCAACTTTCCACCCTATACACCTTCAAACCTAGCAACCTGCAACTAAAATGTAAATAAAATAAATATGACATCATGTTTATAACTAATCATCAATTCAATAGGTAATAATGTAAGATAATTTGTTGTTAATTCATTCATACTTAATTACCTTCCCCCCTATACCCCTACAACCCAGCAGCCCGAACCTAAAATATTAGTAAAATGTCACACAATTAAATAATGAATAATCAATTAAATATGTATTAATTATTAATAAATGATAGATTCATTGTTAAATATGTTTTACCTAATTAACTTCACTGTTAAATAATGTACATAATTAATTTCAGCAACAAACGTATTTACAAATTATTAATTAATTGATAATTAATTATTACCTAATCAACTTCCCACCCTAGCCCCCTATAAACCCAACAACCTGCTAAAATACTAAAAATGATTATTAGCAATTAAATAAAAATTCTAAGTCACTTAAAATAGCAAACTATATATATGACAACTCATAACAATTGTACCAGCAATAGCAACACATAACATTAATATATGAACTAAAACACATTAAAATAATTAAAACAATTGTCTTTATAATTATATTAAATATTCTTAATAATGACATTACTCACCTCTAAAATATGATATTCTTTACAACAATATTTCCGTATCACAATATTTTTGTAATGCAATATTTTTTCCAATATATCTGCCTATCGATGTTTACAATTCGATATTTTATTCTAATACCTCCCTGGAGGCAGCATATTCGTGATAAGCCGACTGGCTGCTTGAAGCAGCAGGTCATCTTTCACAGTGCAGGAGGCACCCAACCTCCTTTTAAACGGGGACAGCAAACTACATGCAAGCAGGTGCAGTGAGTGACTTTATTTTCAAGGGGTCCATAGATCACCTTTTCCCCCTTGCAGGGTTCCCTCTCGGGTGGTGTAATGATTGTGTGCCACCTTTTGGTGGAGCACAGTCAGTGTATCTCCCTGATGGTCTTTGCCTCTGCCATCTCATCTATAATAAGTCTTGGGCACAGAGGCAAAATGTTTCCATCATTACCATAGGGCCACACTCCATGTGAATGACGGTTAACCCTTTCATGATTGTGCTGATGAAATATATGCCCTGATACAATGTGTATTATAGAAATGACTGTGCACATATGTATGGCCTCTCATATAATACCAAAGAGCACCAGGGGTACAGAAAGTGGGTGCACATGGCCATTACACCCCCAGAGCACTTTATTTCATACGCACTAGAAATCCTAGGAGCTGTGTCACATTAAGTACACCCTATGCATAATACAGTTCCACGAATTCACATACTACTGAGAAATAACTCACTTCTGGGCACCTAAGAGGGGTTGAGAGGAGTGGGAAGATCATCCATCCCCAAAGACATGTCTTGTTGATTAAGGAGGTGAGTTCTAGGCATCATCCTCAGCAGCGAACTGACCATGAAACAAAAAGCCAACATAGTCACCTCCTTCTGCTTCCACACCCTCTGCATGCTCTGTAGAATCTTCAGATGTATCCCAATCAAAATTAGAAAGACCATCACACAGACGCTTGTCACCAGCTGCCTAAACTTCGGCAACACTCTCTATGCCGACATTTCCACCCAGTTCCTCAGACGTCTCTAGACCATACAGAACGCTGCAGCCAGACTCATCCTGGAACTCACTAAATGGAAACACGTCACCCCCACCTCAGAAACCTCCTCTGGCTCCCAATCCAGAAAAGATGCCAGTTCAAGACCCTAATGCATGCCTACTGAAACCCTACAAAATCAAGGACCAGCCTATATCAACCATCGACTAAGCTTCCATCTACCCACAAGACACCTGCACTCCTCTCTTGCACTTGCGCACACTCCTGCATCCATCACAGCCTCTGAGGGGGTCTCTCCTTGTCCTATATCGCCAGCAAGACCTGAAATTACTTGCCTCTCCACCTCCGAACAGCACTCTCCCTGGCGGATTTCAGGAAGAAACTCAAGACCTGGCTCTTCGACAGAAACCTAGCAGCCTCAGAGCCTAGATGCACTTGGGGTGATAGTGCTGTACTATATAAATGCAGTTGATTGATTGTAGTGCTGGATGGAATTATATTGACCCACAAGTGTTCAAGCATGGCCAACCAGACCTGTCACACAAAACTGAACAGTTGCAGGAACTCAAAGTTTCAAATGAGCACTTTGAGGCCTTCTGGAATTCTCAAAGATCACACAAAAACGGGCCGAAGGCATCTGACTTGATCACAAACATGTGGTTTCCAAAACTCCCAATGCTCCGAAACGTGGTATTGGGTATAGGTGTATAGTGCCACTGGGCAGAATCACACAGTTAAACTTGGATCTCTCTATTGGCTTGGACGCTTCTGCAGGGTGTGGAGAACCACCAACCTCCACAGACAGAAGCCTCAGCTAGCACGAAGTAGAATTCACTCCCCAGCACATGTCAAATCTAAATACTGTTTCCCAATTTTAACACCAACAAGCAATTAGTATTGTGTCACACAGTAAAACACCAGTGTAAACATTTTATGTTCTTCTTTTCGGTATTTATTTATGTAGGCTTCCACATCAGCTCTCAACAGCCAACACGTGTTTAGTCGCGCAAGGGATGTTGCCGCACTCGGTGGACATGAGAGCGGTGTAACTTATAGATGCGAGACACGGAGAAACTGAATACTGAGTCTTAAAAGAAAGCAGCGAACGATACAGGATTATACATACGAGACGCCGCTCGCAATAGAAACCCATTGTGGTTCGGAATTATCACCACAATTCAAAGGAGTGCTACACTGAATATCTAGCCTTGAGGAAGTTGCGGGACAACATCCATTGCGCGACGAAACACGTGTTGGCTGGTTTCCCAAACTCTCATGGATCTCAGTTCTACCATAAGATGTCTTTTTTTGTTTAAGTCAGCTTCACTTCACTTTGGATCTTGCTGCTCACCCCCACTAGCTAGAGATATGGTAACAATTGGGTGAAGGTGTCTACCAGGCATGGTCCATATTTTCTTGCATGTCCTGGGTACATGACTAATGGGGAAACTGCTTACCAGAAAAGTGGCTACTACTATGGCGTGATTCAGAAAAGGGGGTGGTGATGGACAGAGTATCTGAATTAAACAGAACACTCATACCCAGTCAACAGATTAGGGCTTGATCCATCACCGTTTTTTAGCTCACTGCACCATCCCAGCTCAGAACCTGGCTACATGCAAATTAGTCCGAAGACGGCTGTAATGCCAGAAACCGGTCCCCGGAAGCTTGTTTCCTTCCCAGTATAAGAATTGGCTTGGTAGTTTGGTCTGCCCTGTTCCCATGATGCCCTGTTCCCATGATGCACTGGGCCAGGGACAGACTGATTTGCATATAGCCAGGTTCTAAACTGGGATGGTGCAGTGAGATGAATAACGGTGATGGATCAAGCCCTGATCTTTGGACTGGGTAAGAGTGGTCTGCTTAATTCAGACACTCTGTTCATCACCACCCCTTTTCTGAATCGTTTTTGGCCACTATAGGTGTGGAAGGGTATACTCAGACATGAGTCCCTTTCTCACTGCACCATCAGGATTCAAGCAAGCCGGGCCGACGACGGCTGAAATGCCAGAAACCGGTCCCCGGTAGCTTGTCTCCTTTCTGGTGAAGAATTGGCTTGGTAGTTTAGTCTGCCCTGTTCCCGTGATGCACTGGGCCAGGGACAGACTGATTTGCATATAGCCAGGTTCTAAACTGGGATGGTGCAGTGAGATAAATAACGGTGATGGATCAAGCCCTGATCTTTGGACTGGGTAAGAGTGGTCTGCTTAATTCAGACACTCTGTTCATCACCACCCCCTTTTCTGAATCGTTTTTGGCCACTATAGATGTGGCAGGGTATACTCAGACATGAGTCCCTTTCTCACTGCACCATCAGGATTCAAGCAAGCCGGGCCGACGACGGCTGAAATGCCATAAACCGGTCCTCGGTAGCTTGTCTCCTTTCTGGTGAAGAATTGGCTTGGTAGTTTAGTCGGCCCTGTTCCCATGATGCACTGGGCCAGGGACAGACTGATTTGCATATAGCCAGGTTCTAAACTGGGATGGTGCAGTGAGATAAATAACGGTGATGGATCAAGCCCTGATCTTTGGACTGGGTAAGAGTGGACTGCTTAATTCAGACACTCTGTTCATCACCACCCCCTTTTCTGAATCGTTTTTGGCCACTATAGGTGTGGCAGGGTATACTCAGACATGAGTCCCTTTCTCACTGCACCATCAGGATTGAAGCAAGCCGGGCCGACGGCGGCTGAAATGCCAGAAACAGGTCCCCGGTAGCTTGTCTCCTTTCTGGTGAAGAATTGGCTTGGTAGTTTAGTCTGCCCTGTTCCCATGATGCACTGAGCCAGGGAAAGACTGATTTGCATATAGCCAGGTTCTAAACTGGGATGGTGCAGTGAGATAAATAACGGTGATGGATCAAGCCCTGATCTTTGGACTGGGTAAGAGTGGTCTGCCTAAATCAGACACTCTGTTCATGACCACCCCCTTTTCTGAATTATTACTACTATGGTGTGGTCATGGGGTGGGAGACTTGAGCATATGAACACTGCCAGATCTAGGCACTGAGGCCAAGGGTATGTGAAGAGTCGTGAAACCAACATGGCAGAAGAGGAAAGACTCCTACATCACCACTTATGATGATATAACCCTGTGCGAGCATACCTCCAGCACTTCAGAGAATTGTACAGTCATTGTGTAGATTATACTTTTTTTTATCAGGATCCATCCCTTTAACTAAACTGTGTGGTATTTAGCCTGTGGCTCAGGCACATGGCAAAAGTAACAGTGATTTTAAAAAATATAGTAATAGGCCTGTAGCACTCCGATTATTCGTTGTTTACTTTGTTTTTATAAGAACTTACAACTGAGTTAAAGTCCTCCTTTTGCGTGCTGCTCGGTAGCTGAGGGATGCCTGTTCCTAAGAATGTAAGGATAATTTGGGGAATGGTACGTGATAACAATATCACAACCTTACCGGGCGCACAGCTTGATATAGTATTTCCCCCTGTTCAGAAATTTTAAATGCTTTTCTCTGATTCAATGATTTCAAATTTTACTTGGTTGTCATATTTATTATGAAACCTTTTTTCAAAAACATCCAAGATTACTTCTCAATACATTTTGATTTCATTATACCTCTTAGATACACTTCAAAATACATGAATGGTGTTCAATATTATACAAAAAATTAATTCATTATTATAATTTATATTACGGCGATTGTTGAATTAGTTGGCCCGATGCATTTCGGGACCCACGTCCCTTCCTCAGGGGCCTCTGTAAAAAATCATATGTTTGCATTAATTCTACATTTTCAATTTTCTGCTTTCCTGTTCATTTCTGCTAGTGCCACTACTCAGTTATGAGTTCACCATTCTCATGTTTATGCTGACTAACATGCATTTAAAATAAACGTTGCATTGTATTCTGCTGCACAAATTAACATTGAAAATCTTAATTACTGTTATTTCATAGTGATACTCTTGCTACTAACTGTACAATAGTGAAAGACCCATTGTTGCGTAATCACTCACATTGTTTGATGAAGTGTGGGATTAAACATCGCTATATGTACGAAACTCGTCCGTGTTTCAACTCTAATAGAAAAAGTGAGGGAAATGTGATGAGAAACCGCTATGATGCATGAGCAAATTAATGCTGTGACTGGTTTAATCAACTAAGGTAATACGTTTCATTACCTGCTCTTCGTGATGCAATACCGCGTATGTGTAAGGAAACGTGGAGACCCATATTAAAAAACGGATCTGTGATAGATTTAGAGCAAGCGTCATTAAATGTGGATAAACGCTTTAAGCATGTAAGCTTACCAGAGGTTTTCAGGTACGGGCGAAAGTTCTTTTCCTCAATCTAACGGTCTGCCGTATACCGGAAGTTTGGGTACTGCGAACCATTCTCGCAGGTGTTTAGTATATAAACGCGCTACGTGTGTTTTGACAGGAACGTCAAACACTAAAAACGGACTACACTGAAGTAAGAGATCACATCGGCCATGTTAGAATACCGATCTGTGGACTGGATCGCGGTGTGACAAAGTATAATGTGAGGCTGAGACTAACATTTGAGCCCCAATGGGATATAGTTCCTAAATAAACTAAGGCACTCAAGTTGCGAAAAAATACTAAAAAAATGTGGTGAATCACCCAATTTGATAACTCAAACCTAATCAAAAGGAATACATATATGTTTGTGCCTATAACGTAGTTGCTAGAAATTGTTTATGCATAGAGCGTAAATGTGAGTGAAGGTATTGCCAGATGTGCAAAAAAATGTGGACCTGTACAAACGTTCTATGCCTGGACAAGATTACGATACACATATATCATTGTGAACAATGTGCTGTTTAAATGTTGCATTTTGCAATCCTGATATATTGAACATTCACAAGAAGCATCCTAAATCGAGCTTATCATTTAACCCCATGGGTTCCATCGTCTGAACTTTTTTGATTAACATCACTTCCCTTTGGGATAAGAGTTTGCGACTATCTGTCCCTTCTCTAATTTCAATCTTTTCCACAGCCATAAACCGCACTTGAGAAATGTTATGCTTGTGAGTTGTCCAATGAGCTGCCAAATTTGATTTTGTGTTTTTGTTGCGTATCATACTCTTATGTTCTCCTATTCTTATTTTGAGTTTTCTTTCCTTTTTGCCTATGTACATTAACCCGCAAGGGCATTTTATGCAATAAAGTACAAAATTGGAATTGCAGTCAGCTGAGAATTTTAACTTGATTTTTTCTCCAGTTCTTGGATGGGTTACAAAATCTTGTTGCATGGCGTTGTTACAGTGTACACAATTGTTGCACTTGCACATTCCTTTGTGGTTAACATTGCTGGGTTTTGTAGTCATTTTCAATTGTTCTTGTAAATTGCGACTTCTAGTTTATGCAAAAATGGGTTTAGATTGAAAGTTGTTATGAAAATCTTCATCGTTTTGTAGTAATTCCCATCTTTTTGTGATGATTTTTCGTATGTTGATTTCTCAAGTGCGGTTTATGGCTGTGGAAAAGATTGAAATTAGAGAAGGGACAGATAGTCGCAAACTCTTATCCCAAAGGGAAGTGATGTAAATCAAAAAATTTCAGACGATGGAACCCATGGGGTTAAATGATAAGCTCGATTTAGGATGCTTCTTGTGAATGTTCAATATATCAGGATTGCAAAATGCAACATTTAAACAGCACATTGTTCACAATGATATATGTGTATCGTAATCTTGTCCAGGCATAGAACGTTTGTACAGGTCCACATTTTTTTGCACATCTGACAGTACCTTCACTCACATTTACGCTCTATGCATAAACAATTTCTAGCAACTACGTTATAGGCACAAACATATATGTATTCCTTTTGATTAGGTTTGAGTTTTCAAATTGGGTGATTCACCACATTTTTTTAGTATTTTTTCGCAACTTGAGTGCCTTAGTTTATTTAGGAACTATATCCCATTGGGGCTCAAATGTTAGTCTCAGCCTCACATTATACTTTGTCACACCGCGATCCAGTCCACAGATCGGTATACTAACATGGCCGATGTGATCTCTTACTTCAGTGTAGTCCGTTTTTAGTGTTTGACGTTCCTGTCAAAACACACGTAGCGCGTTTATATACTAAACACCTGCGAGAATGGTTCGCAGTACCCAAACTTCCGGTATACGGCAGACCGTTAGATTGAGGAAGAGAACTTTCGCCCGTACCTGAAAACCTCTGGTAAGCTTACATGCTTAAAGCGTTTATCCACATTTAACGCCGCTTGCTCTAAATCTATCACAGACCCGTTTTTTAATATGGGTCTCCACGTTTCCTTACACATACGCGGTATTGCATCACGAAGAGCAGGTAATGAAACGTATTACCTTAGTTGATTAAACCAGTCACAGCATTAATTTGCTCATGCATCATAGCGGTTTCTCATCACATTTCCCTCACTTTTTCTATTAGAGTTGAAACACGGACGAGTTTCGTACATATAGTGATGTTTAATCCCACACTTCATCAAACAATGTGAGTGATTACGCAACAATGGGTCTTTCACTATTGTACAGTTAGTAGCAAGAGTATCACTATGAAATAACAGTAATTAAGATTTTCAATGTTAATTTGTGCAGCAGAATACAATGCAACGTTTATTTTAAATGCATGTTAGTCAGCATAAACATGAGAATGGTGAACTCATAACTGAGTAGTGGCACTAGCAGAAATGAACAGGAAAGCAGAAAATTGAAAATGTAGAATTAATGCAAACATATGATTTTTTACAGAGGCCCCTGAGGAAGGGACGTGGGTCCCGAAATGCATCAGGCCAACTAATTCAACAATCGCCGTAATATAAATTATAATAATGAATTTATTGTTTGTATAATGTTGAACATCATTCATGTATTTTGAAGTGTATCTAAGAGGTATAATGAAATCAAAATGTATTGCGAAGTAATCTTGGATGTTTTTGAAAAAAGGTTTCATAATAAATATGGCAACCAAGTAAAATTTGAAATCATTGAATCAGATAAAAGCATTTAAAATTTTTGAACAGGGGGAAATACTATATCAAGCTGTGCGCCCGGTAAGGTCGTGATATTGTTATCATGTACCATTCCCCAAAAGTAACAGTGATACCTGATTGGGTCTTGTGCTAAAAGACTTTGATAAGAACAAAGCAAAAAGAACAGACACCTGATAGTTAACCCCTTGTGTGCTTCTGATGGAACCACGGCATCATGAGTCATGGGTGGCGTGTGCTCATGATGGTATGGTTCCGTCATGCGGCTACCGCTCTGCCCAGGCGGCATTAATTCCCCGCCTGTGCGGGTGAATTAATGAGCGGGCGGGGTAATGACGGAACAACACCGTCATGAGCACACGCCACCTGTGACTCATGACAGCATGGTTCCGTCACGAGCACCGCAGCGCCGCGCTCACGCCCTAGCCCCCCGCACTGCGGCGAAATTCTAGCTGCGGAGAAGGGGTTAAAAGAGCTGCAGAGTTCCAGGTAAATATTGACTCAAACATAAGGGAATACCGGTGAGTCATATAGCATGAAATAATCTTCTATAACAACAAAAATCCTGTACATGCAGGAAATACAGCACCAAAAGCAAGTTTAAACAATATTAGAAGGGATACAGGCAACATTAGAGCGATAGATCAAATCAACCATCATTAATACATCAAGCCAAAAACAAAGCACCAGGAACAAAAATGGTTCCACCTGAATTTTTCATCCAGCCCTCAGACTTTTGAAAATCCATCATAAGGACTGCATTCAAGGCATTCACGTGCATGAAAGAATTCCCAATCACACTGAACCAAGAGCACAATCATCAAATCTCTATGGTGGACAAATCATGTATCTTGCCCCATCCCGATAGCTAGATCGCAGGAAAACATACCCCTGTGCAAAGGAGGTTTAGGAAAGACTTGATGATAATCAACTGTCATGTAGTTCCCACTAATCCAAAGGAACTGCGCATTTATTGACAACATAAACTTTGGGTGAGGTGCCTAGACTGATTCCGAGCACCTCTGTAGTATATGTTGGCCTAAAGAACAGCTAGCTCACAGTGCCACCACAAACTCCATATAACCTAAACAGGGAGCAAAATGTTTCTGGCAATGACTGAACATGACAACCCTGACCCCTCAGGGATTGTGGCAGCAGATCAGGACCTTTTTCTCAGTCCCTTTTGCACTCTTACTCTGAGAGAAATATAAAGAGAATACACAATGGGTCATTTTTTATATATTTATTAAACCAATTATTTTCCTCTATATAATACGTGTGCTGCAACAATTAGTTGACAGAAGCAGATGAAACTGATTACAAGCACCAAAAGTGTAAATAGTAGATACAGTTCCACCATGGTGGTAAGACAGTGCATATATGCAGGCATATAATACAAGGTAGTGATCAGACGTACTCTTACTATGCAATCTGTACTCTATGTGTGTCTAGAGTGTGTGTAGGTGTAGAGTCAAGACTCCCCTAAGGATGATCCAACTCCATTACCTAGAGGGAGAGAATGTAGGACCCCATCCTGGTCACAAATTGGACACCCCTCACTGGGATGTCAGACAACTGCTTGGCGAAACTTCAGCATGCAGGGGCCCTCTGTGTCAGCTGAAGTGTCTCCTCTGCTAATCCCTGTAAATGTTTCTTTTTTTATAATGAAATGCATCCTTGCTGTGTACACACAGATTAGCATTGTTGTGGATATGTAGATAGCCAATCGCCCCTTGGATGAAGATAGAAGAACATTTGTACATCAGGCCTTGTACTCGATGTTTGAGGCATTGTGATGTTGCTCGAACCCAGATGTGCAAATAAAAGTAGTTTCAGAGAAATTAATCCAACATTGTCAGCAAACTAATATGTGCAAAGGTCACAGCAGATGATGTTATTGTGCAAAAAAGAGGCCAATTTAAGAAAAACGGGACGCTTTGCCACATGGGACTAACTCGGGCACATGTCACAACCATGTGTTTATCCTACTTCATCTGGTCGATACATTCAGCACTAAACGAGATACTGTTTTACCAGTAATGTATAGACTAGTGCAGGGCCTTTAGCATCATCAATTGCAAGATCTCATGTTCCAAACTGGAAAAATGGGAATTGACCCATTTATGATATCAACAATACTAAAGCTGTGCGCAAACATCTCACGTCGAGTTTGTATTGCTGTAAAGTATGCAAAGTCAAGTTATTGAAGATGCAGCTGTAGTGTATAATAGGGTGACAGTTTTCCTAGGCCCTCTCTAATCAATGACATCTATGAAGCTGTGGCTAAAACAACTGAGGGTGTCCTGAAGACTGTTTTGGAGAAATCTCAATACTGCTCTGTGCAGTATGTACTCTTGACCACAACACTAAAATCAGCGCTGGGTCTCCTGAAGGCCATCTAGAATTATTGCACCTGAAATGATCACCAAGATGAGGTTCATAAAAAAAAGACCTGAACACACCTTAAAAATCAAGAAAACACTGGTCATTGTCCCGATTCATAACGCTGCCTGGAAATCACCCAAAAATGTATACAGTCTAAATACCTAGACAAAGTATTTAGAGGTGGTAAAATGTAGCCAATGGCATTGGAAACTTTGCAAATCATTTGGGTCACAACACAGAAACCTTCATGGATAAGCTACGAGTGCCAAAGTAGGAGCTGGGATATGGTCTTCTGGGCTAGTGATATAGGAAGACCAATAGGAAGATGTGATAACAAATCCTCTGGGCAACCTAGAGCTTACCCTCGGGTAGCCTACTGGCCAAAATAGCCTACACAAACATCTAAAAATGAAACATGCATTGCAGCTTTGATTTATACCACGAAGAGTGCAACATGCACGAACAACAGTGTAGTTGATAGGACCTGGAAGGAAATACAGACAAGTCAGCTTCGAAAGAAGGACAGAGAAAATCAACAATAAAAAGGCATCTTTTTTGGCATCGCAGGAATCGTTCAACTCAGAAATTAAATCCCAATTCATATAGCAACAGTACAAACCACGGTAAAAAAAAAAAAAAAACACTGTGCAGGTTGCGAACTGAAAAAGTCTTAAGAGGCTCAAAGCGAACAGAAAGGTATCACCTGGAAAGGAATCTTTTATTACGAAGTGTCTAAGCTGACACCGAGATCCCAGGAAAAATCCCGGATAACTTTTGAGAGCCAAAAAACAACTTTCTCACATGGCGGAAAGCCGGAAAAAGGTGAGGCTCTGCTGAGACTGACAAATGCAGCTGTCAAATGGAGATGAGGGAACTATTTGAACTCATTATTCTCCACTGTCCATTTCACAAAATAAAATCAGAAAACATGAATTGCTGAATACAAATACATCCTCGCAAGAGTAAGAAATGATTCTTTACTGACTGTCAGATCCAGTGCTTGAAATGAAAAAAACAGAAGAGCAGGCAGGGAGTGCAACCCTGTTGAGAAGGGCAGGTACTCTCCCTTTCAAATGAAAGAAGTGCAGGTTCTCTCCCATTCAAATGAAAGAAGCGCAGGTACTCGGTACCGGACAGTACCTCCCCGTTTGAAGGGCTTGCCAGATCAGAACCTTCAAAGCACGGAGAGTTATATATTCCCTACCAGAGTAAAAAAGCACATAAGGCGGAATCGTTATCTAACGAAAGAAATAAAAACATGGTCACAACCGTAATAAGGGGGTGGCAGAGGGGATATTATGCCTCGGGCTCATGCAGAAAAATTAATATATTTTAAAAACAAGCATTCCTGTTTACTACTAAAGAGGCAGATAAACGCGGTCAGACCACTAGATGGCGCCAGATGTTGGGCCTGTGGCGTTTTCTCTTTCGCTGGAAGATTTCTTTTTTCCAATGTTTAGCAGCAAGTGCCAGAAAACCTGGAAACATTTCTGACAGGCCTGAGTAGAGTTGTAAGACTCGCCTGACAGGAAGAGGGACGCTCACAACCGCACACTGGAGTCTGGACTTCACGAGCACCCACAAACAGGTACTTCTATCTAACTCATTATGACCCTGCAGTTTGATCTGATCACGACACGAAGGTTTCACTCTCAGGGGAGTAAACCATACCAAACCCACGTATCACAGACCACATGATGAATAAATACGATGTGCTCATTAACAATAACTGATGTGACCCAAAAAAATACCACGAGTTAAAAGAAAATGCTTTCGGCCTTGTTTCTGTTTTAAGTTTTTGTTCTTAGTTTCAGTTTTGTTTCTTTTTCATTTTTGAACATATTTTGAGATTTTTATTTATGACTTTGTTTTAATCTCTTTGCATCGTGTGAAAGGCAGCTGACCAAAGCACTTATAAAGAGTTATTTATTTTGATTTTATTTATTTTAAAGGTTTTATATAGCACTGGCTAGACCCGGAGGTGTCAGAGCGCTTTTCATGAGCATCAGATAACCCCCGCACTCTGCCCCACTCCCACATGTGATCCTAATACCTTTTCCTTTTCGTACTTCCCCTCCCACCAAGAAAGCCACTACACTTCTTGTCTTTGAGGTGGTCATTTGTTGGCCGCAGTTTATTAGGGTTACAAGGAAACAGGTATATCTTGCATTTGCATGTTATGTCATCATACATTTCCCTGATAATGTCTCTTAGCCCTTCTGGGGCGGTTCTTTTGTAGGTTGGACTTTCTTGCTCTTCCTCTGCGGGGGAAGGAGATATCCGTTGTCCCAGAGTTAGGCCGCCTCGCTACCTTGTCCAACCTTGTTGTGCCCTGCCATCCGGCGGGGGCTGGGCTGCGAGCGCCTTCTCTGCTTGCTACCCCTTCACTTCGTATCCATATCACCCAGCCGTGAGGCATCCCAGAGTCTCTGTCCTTAGGCCACCTCACCCAGTCGTGCGGCATCTGAAGGTGAGTGGACCTATTCTGGCGCACCGCCCTCCGGTGTGCCTCCATACCAACCCTTCTCAGCGTAGCCCCACGCCACGCATCCTCCCTGTCTCAGCCCTGCGACATTGCTGTTCCTTAGGTGTGGGTGGGTGGGACAAGATTTTCGGTGCGCCGTGCTGCTCCCCCCGCCACCTCCCGAAGACCGTCAAAGCAGGCGGCAGGCCCGGTGTAGGGTATGGCCTCCGGGAGCATCGCCAGCTCTGGGATAAGGTGTGCCGGGCCATGTTTAGGGAGTCGGGGGTCCGGCGCATCTACCATCAGGCGACGCACCGGTGGGCCGACCTCCTTGACCGAGAGCAGGACCTGCTCGACCTGCTAGGCGTGGAGATCCCTGGGCTTGGTGAGTAGCTATTTAATAACTACTTTGTTTTCTTCTGCTCTGTGTTATTATATTGCTAATATCTGTTTTTTACGAAGAGCAAGAATGCTGCCGATTTGATTACATTGCAGGTAAATTAATGTTTAACTTTTTAGCTCCCCCTGCCACCTCCCGAAGACCGTCGAAGCAGGCGGTAGGCCCGGTGTAGGGTATGGCCTCCGGGTGCGTCGCCAGCTCTGGGATAAGGTGTGCCGGGCCATGTTTAGGAAGTCGGGGGTCCGGCGCATCTACCATCAGGCGACGCACCGGTGGGCCGACCTCCTTGACCGAGAGCAGGACCTGCTCGACCTGCTAGGCGTGGAGATCCCTGGGCTTGGTGAGTAGCTATTTAATAACTACTTTGTTTTCTTCTGCTCTGTGTTATTATATTGCTAATATCTGTTTTTTACGAAGAGCAAGAATGCTGCCGATTTGATTACATTGCAGGTAAATTAATGTTTAACTTTTTAGCTTCTGTGATTGCAGGTGCTCGCCTGCTCAGTGGCGTTGCTACTATGCTTACTTGTTTGCACCTTTGTGCTCATTTGGCCTGATTATGTATGAGTGTAGTACTTTACAGAACTGCGTAATGCTAGGGAGACTAGAGACTCAAGTTTAGTCCTTCCTTTGTACTCCTGCTGCCACTTAGAAGAGGAGATAGTGGTGGATTGATAGGTTGAGTATATTATGACTTGGTAGTATGGACATTTTTAAGTTGTCTGCAATCATGATGGTGGACTGTGTCTGTCACGTTGCGTGCTGCTGAGTGCTGGCAGTCATAGTAGAACCTTTTTTTTGTTAGTTTATTTAGTGATTTACATAACTTTCCAAGTAGACGGTCTGCAAATCCAGCAATAATGTACTATCCTCCTAGTTGACCAGATCAGATAGGTCAATACATGTAGTGCAATTGTTGGTAATTTGTTTCCCGGAGATAATTTTAGATTGTGGTCAAAGAAATCAAATATTTCAAAAAAACAATCATCCATGTTTGTGTTTATTTCATGATCATCAGCAACTCCCAGGGGCAAGAGGACGACAGCGACGCTGGCGGAACAAGGTGGGCAGGATCGGTCCTCTGCGGTCTCTTCTGATGGCCCCAGTAAGTTGTTCTGTTGTTGATATTAATAATTATACTTCCCTAACTTTTACAGCACCTATTCATTCCAAACTGTTTCCTAATTCTATTTTTTCCAAAATAGTCTTTGATCTTCTTGTAGACTGTTTCTACATTCTTATCCTGCCTCTACTATCACTCTCTGTGCTATTACTATTTATTATTATTATGATTCAGTCTGTGTAGGTAGCTAAGCTTGCCCAGTTGCCAAACGGTGTTAAGCGAAACTCTGATCCAGCAATAGCTCTAGGCACTGAGTGCAGTCCTCTGGGTAGCCCTTGCTGTCTATTCCAGTCTTCTTAAGTGCTTTGACAATTTCCAACAAAAAAATGTCAATGTGTCCACCAATAATAAGCTAGTAGTTGGCTTTTTTTATTTGATAGGAGCACATACCATACCGCTAGTGTGTCAGGGACCATTCTGCACATACAGAAGTATGGACAAGAGAAATAGGACATTGTTGATGATAGGTGCAGTTTGACTTTCCACATACCTCAGTCGGAACAGAAGTTGAACCCCCAATCCCCTGACCGACTATCTAGTGTGTCTGACCAATGAATATACGACCCAGAAGAATAGAAGAAGACTACCGCTGAGTCCCGACCTATCAGAGTTACAGAAGCATGCCTGCAAAGTGCAGTAGTGCAAACCCTTCCGCTCACTCACTCGTGAACAAAAACCACAGTGTTTTTTAGTTTTAAAGTTTTATCTTTAAATAAGAAATAAAACAAACAATTTCTTTATTTTTAATAGAGCAGTATTCGGAGCGAGCAGTGGTGATAGATGATGTTAAAGTTTAAACCCCCTTCCCTAGAGTCAATATACTTCAACTTAACACATCTAGTTATTAGAATAACTGTGCGGGAGACCTCATCTTGTTGAAACTTCAAGTACTGGTGGTGATGAGGACAGGAGTAGGTGGTGAATTGAAAAGCTCTTGTTGGCAGAAGGGCAAAGGAATCTTCTGTCTGTAATTGGAAAAATGGTGCATGTTAAAAAGCAAGCATTCATCAGTTGTGCCAAAAAGTGTAGCATGTAATGGCTAAGCATATAAAAGGTTAACACCCTTCCCAAAACCGTCACTTTTTTTCATTCCCAATAATTAAAAATTGGTTATGTATTAACATTTTCTTCCATCACGAGACAAAATAGGGGGTGCTGTATGGCATCTAAAAATATGAAATGTTTTTTCTAGGCATCATCACAACATCAGATGCGGCACCTCCCACCACCAGTGCCGGGGCCAGCAGCGCAGAGGTGTCCACTACTCCAGAGAGTGAAGCGACGGCGCCACAAGTGCCACCAGGAGGAGCTGTGGTGGATGGCTCAGCAGCGGCGGACGGTAGTAAGTTATTATACTCCTTACTTATTGATATTTTAGAGTAGGCTCGCAAAGGAGCGTATGATGTACTGTACGGTAGACAGTACACGAGTACAAGTACACTGTACTGTTAAGAACAGTTACTAATTTAGAACTACGTTTTTGCCAATCACGGAGAAGACAGTCACCCATGACTGAGCAATAGCATTAGCGGCGGAAGTTCTCGAGTAAGCAATGGCCCCCTCTA
Source organism: Lissotriton vulgaris (assembly GCF_964263255.1). NCBI lineage: Eukaryota > Metazoa > Chordata > Amphibia > Caudata > Salamandridae > Lissotriton > Lissotriton vulgaris. The sequence goes on from NC_141693.1 coordinate 975,689,006, forward strand.
TTTGACTTCAACTCAGCTGGTAAACTTTTATCGTGAAGTCAAGTCATATCAGACGAACTTGAGGGATGTGATGAACGAAAAGGAAAAGAAGGGTGAAGGGAAGGACGAGCAAGTCGTAACATTTATGACTGTAAAGAATGATACATGTTTTTGAATGCAGGCAGAGGTGGCTGACAGGAAGGAATCAGATGCATGGCTGCTTGAAGCAAGGATGGTTGGTGGAGAAAGAAAAGATGACTGCCTGTGTGGGTGAATCAGAAAATGCATGTGTGGTGTGCATTGCAATATATCATTTCGGTGAAACTCAAATGCAAGTCAAGATGGTGGTTTACCAAAGGGTGTTAGTTGGTTGTTGAGAAAAAGTAAAGTTGGTACAGTTGAGACATTAAGAAGAATGATAGACGCTTACTTTGGAAGCCTGGATGATATCTTCTTCCCCATAGATAGCAGAGGTGAATATAGAGCAGACGCTCAGTGGATGAAGAGTGTTACTTTGAAAAGCATGTCCGTGCCAGAGTAGCAAAGCAGAGGAAATCCAAATACTAGAAGTTGTGATTGTTCAGAAATACTCCCTTGACTAACAGTACAGTAGTTTAATTTGCAAGCACAGCATATCTTGTGTATGTATTGTATAGTTGACATTATATCAAGTCAAGTCCCTTCCTCCGGAAATTATAGGTACCACACTCACTCCCTATGTTAATAATTTTCTTTCAGCTGTGTGAATCATGGGTGGACTATCGCTGTTGTTCACTCAATCTATCAAAACAAAGCACCTAAAGTCAACCATTATATAAGCAAAGATCACGTGATCAGCAGGATATATGATCAGAAATGATTAATATCCATTTTCCTTTAGTAGTAGTAGTCAAGGCCCAGGGGGCAGTGTAAACCCTATGGAAAAGTAAGAGCTTCCCTATCCCCACCTGCATGTACTGCTTTAAGTAATGCGAGTCTGCATCATCATGGCTGTTTTTCTTGGGTGCAAGCTGAGTGAGCTGGCATTATGCCGGCCACCACAAGTTCACTTACAAGAAGATTCTTTCGCAAAACAAGAGAAAAAAGAAGACTGGTGTACTCTCTGACTCTCTGACTATGTAGTGAGTCCATAGTGCTTCTTGTAGAATTCCTGAAACTCCCACTAATGTTACAGGCCTACAAAGACAGTGGCAAAATACATGCCAAAATGTTATACTATGCTTGCAAGTTGCTGGTGTTACTGTGAGACAACTTTCTGTTAAATTATTTGGTGTTAATGTTAAAGAATATTGGTTACAGTCATTTTCTTTCTTTCTTCATATAGATGCTCCACAAAAGCTCACCAGGAAGGAGATGGCTGTACGGGCCAGGGCCCGGAAGCTGGAGGCCATTTGTGCTGAATATCGGCGGCTGTGGGCTCGGGAGCAGGAGGCGGCGGCAACAACTGCATCCTCCTCCAGTGCCCCCAGGTCCACCAGCCGCCAGTAGGGCACCGTGATCCGACAGCCTCCTGCTGCCGCCGCAAAGCAGCAAGTGAAACACCAGCTGCCCCCCCCACCCCCTGAGCCTGGATGGCACGTCAGTGCCACCTCCGCAGGAGATGGACTCCCTGGAGCGCGTAGTAGAAAAGCTCCAGCGCCAGCTCCGGGACCTCCGCAGAGAGATGCAGGACCACCTGTCCACAGGACACCGCCGGAAGAAGTGACTGTCCCTTGCCCCCTTTTTAAAGACTGTTGTGGGGGTGGGAATTGGGCGTTAGGGATTCAAAGGGAGCTTAGAAGGACATTTGGACATTGGTTGGGGTTAGGGAGGGGGTGAGTTGGGTCTTTTTTGAATAGTTTATTTTTGTTAGGGAAAATATATTTATTTATTTTACATACTTAAACATAGTATACGCGTTCATATTATTTTGTGTGGTGGTGGGCGGGGGTTACTGTACGTTTGGTTTCCTCAAAGTTACCAGCATGAATTATCTAAACATCCAAAAATATACAAAAGTGCAACTAACAGAGTTAGGGAATTCAATTGCCCTACTAGTACTTACTAGTACTACTGTCAGTCTCTCCTCTCCTCCGAGTCCTAGCCCATTATTCTACCTCTCCAAAATGCTTATCTTACCTGTGATTCGTGTTTGAGATTAGAGCCAGGCACAGGGCTGGCTGCATAGCAAATGGCGATTACGGTTGGGTATGGAATCCTGGACGGTTGAAATGTCATCGTTGTGCTGATAGTAGTAGTGGTACACACTGGCAGTAGCAGCATATGAAAAAAAGGAAATAAAACATTGAGTGGCCTGAGTGTCGCATTAGAACAGTATGATAGATAGTACAGTAGAGAGCAGTGCCATAAAATGTAGCCTAAGCAGTGCTAAATTATTCCAAATATAAGTACTAGTTGCGTGGAGTATGGCTACTATAAGAAATAGTATTGAAGGCGAAAAACACTGCAGCGTAAGCATTAAGCATTCGATTCTTCATGTGTATGATGAGGATGTTGTTGAAGACCAATCCACGATGGTGTACATGAAATTCTGATTTGAATGATTTTTCTGTTTCTTTGACCTCATCCTCCCCAGCAAGTGTGTGGAATTTTTGTTGTCATTTAGTCACACCTCAATGAAAACCACACAGCCCGGGCGAAGAGGGTTAGGGTTTGAAAATTGGATGGGAATGGAGTTTTTTGGAAAGTTTTATGGAGAGAGGGAAAAAAAAAACACAGCATGGACAAACAACAAATGAAGATAAACAAATCTTTGGATACGAAGATATCCATAAATCTTTTAAGGGACATAAAGGAAGTGCATGCACTACTGCATGCATGAAGTTGTTTGGTAAATGGATGGTTAGGTTACTGAAAACTAAGTAGTACTTTCTGCAACTTACTAACTATGAAGAAACAATGTGACAGTACCGGGTTGCAGTAATTACACAATTTCACTTGCCTATCTGCCCTCCAAGAATAAACACTTAGGGCCAGATGTAGGAGAGAAAATACCGGTTGGTAACGGCCGATTTTGGCCGTTACCTACCGGTATTTAGGATTTGGCATGTAGGGGCCATCATTTTACAGAATTGGTAAATTTACTGATTCCGTAAATTTACCGATTCTGTAAAATACCGAATCGGGAATTTTACCGATTCGGTAAATCCACATGTAGGTGACACTCCTAAGAGTGTCACAGGCCCTTAAGAATCGGTATTTTACCACCCAATCCAATTCGGTGGTAAAATACCGAATTCAGGTGTACATGCACATCTGTGCATGCACACCTGTGCCATGTGACACACAGACATGCCCTTAGGGCATGTATGTGTGCCACATGTCACACATGCCTGTATTTGGGCTGCTGGAGGGTGTCAAAGTGACACCCCCTGCACCCTTGCAGGATTCGGTATTTACCGATTCGATAAATACCGAATCAGTATTGCCCATTGATTCCTATGGGCTTCAAGGCCCATAGGAATCAATGGGCAATACCGATTTACCGAATCGGTAAATACCGAATGTTACCGATTCGGTAATTGCAGATTAAAATATACCTACATCTCCCTGCTTCATATTTACCGATTCATAAATACCGAATCTGTAAAATTCGATATTTATGAGTCGGTAAATAGAAGTTACCTACATCTAGCCCTTAGTACATTAAATTAGTTTTAAAAATAGCAAACAAAAACGTATACAATGGCTGGAGGGATGAATTTGAAGCAGAGACCAAACAAATGCACAGAATCACACTCATAGAAGTTCACAACAATAACATTATTTAAAAGATAAGGAGAAGTGAATAGGATACTGTAACTGTATGTTGTAGTTGTCCTGTTGAATTTGGGAAGTTGCATGCATCCAGCCATTCCTCTTATTCACTGTACTCCTCCATTCCATCTGACGATCAATCTTGGTGACCAGACACACTGTCCTCTGCCTGCCTGGCGGATGCGGAATTGCGGATCGCTAATGGTAAGCCTGAGTTAATAGTTTTTCCCATCGCACAGGGTAAAAGCCGGCCTGTAATTGTTGATGGAAAAACAGGAAGTGATATTAAAACACCACGGAGAAAAAAATATGAGGTATGCTGTGTAGTGCAAAAATAACACTTTCAGTTTCAGAGGCGACAGTATGACATACAAGCATCATTTCTAAAGTGCATTCTCTGAGTCTCCTTTTCAGGGATAGTAATTAGCACACAGCAGGCAAGGGCCATGCAGACGGTCAAGGCAGGAACCACTGTGTGAAGCAACCTGTTGTAGCATACCTCTTTGACACAGGCAGACAAAGCATATCTAATTGTATGCAGCAAGCCAGATAGCCGCAATTTTAAATGAACTGCGGTCTGAACTCTGGCATAACAACACTACACTGGCTCGACCGCTCCATACCACGACTAGACAGACATGTAGTTCAGCTGTAGTAGTTGTTGTTGACTGGTTTACCTGTTTGCCACTCACAAATTGGCCATTGTTCTTCCATAAACCGACGATGATGATCCATCCATCCCAGTGAGTGACTGTAAAGAAAAAAGATATATTATTTAACTTTGATCATCAACACTCATCATCACCATAGTATATTGGCAAATAGTGAGTCCAAGGACATTTTGCATATTGGAAAATGCAACGTAGTGGCCTCTACAGTTGAAGTACAATTTGAATTAAACAAGGTTAAAAAAGCAGAGTAGACTTGAGTTACATTTAGTGTGTAAAAAGATTAAATAATAACAGAAGACATATGATTCATTCCATGCACAACAAGCAAACAGCAATTGCTTTCATCAGAGCCAGACAGCCATTGCTTTCCACTGCATGCCATCTTCTCACCTATTTTTTTTCGCATCTTGTTCTGAAAGTGAAGGCCCACAGGGCAGCCTCTCCTGTACATTTCAGAAGTAACTGTCAGCAATCAGCATGTAGTCAGTAATTCCACTCCCACTTGAGGAGACTCGTCTACAAAGCCAAAGTTTCTTGATTCTGCGTAATCCAGCCATCTGCCGTGAGGGAAATGGATAGGGGGAGTCTGGAGGAGGAGGATAGAGGAGCATGACTGAGTTGAGAACTTGTGAACCTCAGGAATGCAGACAGTGGCACCTTCAAATCAATAAGGAAATAAGATGAAGACAGTGCTGCTGATGGATTTGTTGTGATTAGGTGATTAGTGTTTTTGTGTGGTAAAAGTTGTAAAACAAAGAAAGACAAACAGGAATAAAAGTGAATAAGGATGAAAAAAAGGAAGTCATTTTCAGGCCTCGGTGTCAGGGCAGTAGAGCTCATCCTCAATCTCTGTGAATTGAGTCAGGAGTAGGTCAGCTAACAGAGAAGAACTTCTGTCAACTAAGTCGGTGTTCTCCTCTTCTTCCTGCGTGCATTCATGTATTTTGTAATCTGGTGGTATGAAGTGCTGATTCATCTTGATCATTGTTAACCTCTCCACATTTTTGGCCGAGAGGCGGGTCCTTTTTGAAGTTACAATGGAACTAGCAGCACTGAAAACACGTTAAGAAGACACACTTGCGAGTGGGCAAGACAAATAATTTAGAGCCAGGTTGGTGATCAGTGGCCATTGACCACTTTTCCCATACCAATACACCAATGGGTTCTGATTAAAGAAGACCTCTGATGGGTCATCCAGATAGGCCTGCACCATCCACTCAAGGTTATGCAGGGGTGCTTCACTTTGCGTACCATCTGTGGCCTTTGCATCACTGGAATGAGCAAACCCTTGATGAGTTAGCCAATCCGCTTCCGACAATATTATGGCTGGGCCTGGTGCAGGTGAGGATGATGATACGGTTGCTAGTGTCGGTAACGGCTGTGAGGGAAAGTGACTGCCTTCGGCCACAGAAGTGGACCTTGATGCCGGATGGCCTGCTGATTCATTAGTACTTCTGCCGGGTCCTTCAATTTCCTGCCGCTCTTTTTTGAACCGAGTGGCTGACAGAGCTAGCCAATGTTTGTACTTTGAAACATCTGCTTCATTAAAAGGAATGAATGCTTTGCTGGCCACTGCCTTTTTGTACTTTGGATCCAGAATAGTGGCACAATTGTAATGTTGTTCTGTATGTATTTTTTATGCCTTTCATTGTCAACTAGGCGGGTTAATAAGCTCACAGCCAACTGATATGCGTCTTGCTTGCCAGTATCACCTTTGAACGTAGAAGACTCCGCCTTCAGTTATTTATTTATTTATTTATTTTTGCAATTTTTAAAGCGCTACAAATACCCATGGGTGTCTCGGCGCTGGAGGCTAAAGGCTAGAAACCAGTAATTAGAACTTTAAGACATTGGTTGAGATGATCTATGAATCATGTCGTTGAGAAAACAGCCAAGTCTTTAGCTGTTTTCTGAAGACAATCAAGGATGGACTAATTTTTATATTGAGGGGAAGGGAGTTCCATAGTTTTGCTGCTGCTATGGCAAAACATCTGTCTCCCCAGTTAACTTTCCTTGTTCTGGGAATCTGAAGCATATGAGCCGTATTGGAACGCAGCTTTCTGGGGGTTGCCAAAGGCTTAAAAGAACTTCTCAGGAATTTGGGTCCCATATTGTTTATTGCCTTATAGACAATGCAGAGGGTCTTGAACTTCGTACGACTTCTGACTGGGAGCCAGTGCAGTTGGTCCAGATATCCAGAAACAGAGCTGTATTTGGGAATGCCCAATAAAACTTTAGCGGAGGCATTTTGTATCAGTTGCAGTTTGGAAATAACCTTTTTTTGAGCATTGAGGAAGAGGGCGTTGCAGTAGTCAGTGCGTGAAAACACCAGTGTGGATATAAGTGTTTTTCCCGTAGCTGTGGGGAGATACGGTAAAAGTTTCTTTATTTTCCTTAAGATGTTAAAGGATGATGAACTACAGCATTCACGTGGTGATGGAAAAGGAGCTTGTCATCAAATATCACTCCCAGATTTCTGACTTTACTGACAGGTTGAGGTGGAGTTCCCAGTTCCTCAGGCCACCATAAGGGGGACCACAAAGGTTGAATATTTCCAAAAAGCATGACCTCCGTCTTAGATGAATTGAGTTTTAAGCAGTTGGAGGCCATCCAACTGCTAATGGCCCTCATACCATTCTTAAAGTTTGCTGCAACAGAAGGTCCGTTTTTGTGTATGGATAGTACCAACTGGGTATCGTCGGCGCATGTTGTCAAATTGATGTTGTACTCTTTTATTACCCTCGCTAAGTCCGAGACATAGATATTAAAAAGGGTCGGACTTAGCGAGGAACCCTGCGGGACTCCACAAGGAAGGCTGAAGGTAGGTGAAGTGAAAGTACCCAGCTTGTACCCAGTTGGTGCTCTAGCATGCGCAACAATGGGATAGCTCTGCCCAAAGTACAGTCCTCCCTGCTGACTTCATGTGTGAAGACCTCAAAAGGACGAAGCATGTCTGTCAGGCTTTTAACTAGCTTCCATTCCTCCAAATCTAGCCTCAGTCAATCAATCAATCAATCATAGCATTTGTATAGCGCGCTACCCACCCGGAGGGGTCTCAAGGTGCTGGGGGGGGGGGTCCGCTACTGCTCGAAGAGCCAGGTTTGGAGTTGCCACCTGAAGGATAGATGGGCCTGGGTCAGCCGGAGGTGGGTGGGAAGGGAGTTCCATGTCTTGGCTGTCAGGTAGGAGAAGGATATTCCTCCGGTGGTGGCTCTGCGGATGCGTGGAATGGCGGCGAGGGTGAGGCTGGTGGATCGTAGCTGGCGGGTGGCAGTGTAGAAGGTCAGGCCATCGTTGAGGTACCTGGGGCCCAGGTTGTGAAGAGCCTTGTGTGCATGGGTGAGGAGTCTGAACGTGATTCTCTTGCTGACGGGGAGCCAGTGCAGGTCTCTCAGGTGTCCGGAGATGTGGCTGTGTCGGGGGATGTCCAGGATGAGTCGTGCGGAGGCGTTGTGGATGCGTTGGAGTCTTTTCTGAAGTTTGGCCGTGGTTCCGGCGTAGAGGGTGTTTCCGTAGTCCAGACGGCTGGTGATGAGTGCCTGGGTGACCGTCTTCCTGGTTTCGGTGGGGATCCACCGGAAGATCTTTCGGAGCATACGCATGATGAGACGGCATTGACTTGTCTGGTCATCGAGAGGGAGGAGTCCAGGATGAAGCCCAGGTTACGTGCGTGGTCCGTTGGCTTGGGAGTGGTGCCCAGGGTGGGGGGCCACCAGGAGTTGTCCCAGGTGGAGGGCGATGATCCCACGATGAAGACTTCCGTCTTGTCTGAGTTCAGTTTCAGGCGGCTGTTCTTCATCCACTCGGCGACGTCTTTCATCCCTTCGTGTAGGCTGGTCTTGGCGGTGGTGGGGTCGTTGGTGAAGGAGAGGATCAGCTGGGTGTCGTCGGCGTAGGAGATGATGTTGAGGTTGTGTTGGCGTGCGATGGCTGCGAGGGGGCTCATGTAGACATTGAAGAGGGTGGGGCTGAGTAATGATCCTTGTGGTACGCCGCAGGTGACTTCGGTGGCCTCGGATCTGAACGGTGGGAGGCGGACTATCTGGGTACTTCCTGCGAGGAACAAGATGATCCTCTCCAGTGCCTTCTCTAGGAGTCCGATGTTGCTGAGTCTCTGCACTAGGGTGCGCTGGCAGACCGTGTCGAACGCTGCGGAGAGGTCGAGGAGGATGAGGGCCGCTGTTTCCCCATTGTCGAGCAGGGATCTGATGCCGTCTGTGGCTGCGATGAGGGCGGTCTCTGTGCTGTGGTTGGCTCGGAAGCCGGACTGCGAGTGGTCGAGGGATCCGTTCGCCTCGAGGAAGGCGGCAAGCTGTCTGTTGATGGTCTTCTCGATAACCTTGGCAGGCAAAGGGAGGAGCTAGATGGGACAGTAGTTCTTGAGGTCGGTGGGGTCCGCTGTTGGTTTCTTCAGGAGGGCGCTGAGCTCTGCATGCTTCCAGCTCTTTGAGAAGGTGGCTGTGTTGAAGGATGTGTTGATGATGTCCCAGAGTTGGGGTGCGATGATGGAGTCGGCCTTGTTGAAGACGTGGTGGGGGCAGGGGTCAGTAGGTTATCCGGAGTGGATGGTGTTCATCATGCGGGTGCTGTCTTCAGTGCTGACCGGGGTCTAGGCGCTGAGGGTGGTGGTGGGGGGCGTTGGCTCAGCGGTTGGGTGCATGGTCTGTGTGCCGAAGCTGTTGTATATGTCGGCGATCTTGCTGTGAAAGAACGAGGCGAGTGAGTCGCAGGGGTCTTGCGAGGGAGTCATGTCGTTGTTTCCGGCGCTGGGGTTGGAGAGCTCCTTGACGATGCTGAAGAGTTCCTTGCTGTTGTGGGTGTTGTTGTCCAGTCATTCCTTGAATGCTGTCTTCTTGGTGGTGCGGATCAGCTGGTGGCGTGCTTGAGGGCCGTCATGTTGTCTGTGGTCTGGTCGTTGCGCCAGGCTTTCTCGAGGGTACGACAGTTCTTCTTGGAGTTCTTGAGTTCGTCTGTGAACCAAGAGGCTTTCTTGCTGCCGGGTCTGCTGGGAGGGGTCTTCAGTGGTGCAAGGTCGTCTTCGCAGTTGGTGATCCACTGTGTGAGGTTGCTGGCTGCTTTGTTGGGGTCAGTTGTGCTGGCGGGAGGGTTCTGGCTGAGGGAGGTGGTGAGCTGGTCGGCGGTAACCTTGTTCCAGCTCCTGTGAGGAACCTGTTGCGGATGGTGGTGGGTCGTGGTTCTTCGGAAGCTGAAGTGGACGCAGCAGTGGTCGGTCCAATGGAGTCCGGTGGAGTGGCAGAAGGAGATGTATTTGCTGAAGGAGAAGACGGGGTCAAGCGTGTGGCCAGCATAGTGGGTGGGGGTGTTCACCAGTTGCTTGAGTCCGAGGTTGGCGAGGTTGTCCAGCAGGGTGGTGGTGTTGCTGTCCTTGTTGTTCTCTAGGTGAAATTTGATGTCCCCTAGGAGAATGTAGACAGCGGAGGGAAGGGCGTGAGGGCTGATGAAGTCTGCGATGTCTTCGCTGAATTGTGTGCATGGTCCCAGGGGTCTGTCGATAAGGGTGCCTCTAAGGGTCGTCTTTGGGTCGGTGTGTATCTGGAAGTGGAGGTGTTCGGCGGCTGCGAGGGTGTCGTCGGAGTTGGTCGTGATGCGGATGGTGTTCTTGTGTACGATGGCAATGCCTCCTCCGGTCTGGACGACGCGGTCCCTCCGGGTGATCTTGTACCCGTCCCGGATGGGGATGGCGATGTCAGGGGCTGAGGTGGCATTCATCCATGTTTCTGTGAGGAAGGTGACGTCTGGTGATGTTGTGTTGAGCAGGTTCCAGAGTTCCACGGCATGTCTGTGGACGGAGCGTGTGTTGAGCAGGATGCACTTGAGGTGGTTGTTGCTGGTGCTCTGCTTGGCGGGTGCACCAGCCTCATGTCTTTCATTGTAGAACCCAGTGCAAAGACATACTCATTGATTACCAACCACTGCTCAGACAGACGCTCAAGCATGTAGAAGGTTGAGTTCCAACGTGTTACCACCTCCTAGATGAGTCCTCTGACTGGCAGTCTACGGTCACGTTGCATGTTCCTCTGCTGCTTCCAGGCCCTAAAAGAATGGCTGAAATGTGTGCAGATTCTTCAGCAGGTGGTCAGTAACTTGCTGACTGTGTTTTCTTTTTTCAAGAAATCTTGAACAACAATTTTAATACTGTGGCAAAACATGGCACTCTGAAATAGCCACCATCAGCCACGGCCCTAACTATATTACTGCTATTATCTGTGGAAACATAACCAATCATGCGCTTTCTTGGATGCAGCCATTCATAGACCTTACTCTGAAACTCATCCAAAAGGGTTAGTGCAGTATGAGATTTCTCCATGGCAAACATGGCTACTGTTGCATGTTTCTGAGTAGCTTGAAAACCTGTCTCCGTGTCAACACCTGCATATAACTTGTCTCTAACCCCTGCAAAAGAGACCCAGTGTGCAGTGATGCACATGTAATCAAGGGCTTCCCAACTGGTCCACATGTCTTTTGTCAGGTGGATAGTGTGAACAGCACTCTTCTGCAAAGCTTCCCCAATCACCTCCAGCACATCTTGATGTAGTGCTGGAATCGCAACTCTGGCAAAATAGGACTGGCTAGGAACCTTCCATTTAGGGCAGACTGTTGCCACAAATTCTAAAAACCCACCCCTTCCACGAAAGAAAAAGGTAGAAGGTCCAGTGCTAACATTTTAGTCAGCATTGCATTATAAAGACGTGCCATCGGTTGGTTGCGTTCAAATGGCGCATCCGACCGAAACATGCTTTTAATGGTGGTCTGGACTGTTTTCATACGTGATGATGTTCATGATGCAGACTTCTTCAACCCTGTTAGGCTCATTGATGTACTTTTTCACATTGGTGTCTCTCCAAGACTCTTAGTGTGCCTCATACATGTTGCTGGGGTAGAGGGTGTCGGTGCTACCACTGCAGTGCTGCTGCCAGGGGTACTGGATGTTCCAGAATAAATGTCTGTCGCTTCTTCACTTCCCCCCTGCACGATCAGCCCCTCATCATCATCAGATGCAATATGAATGGATACATTTGGATTTGTTGTACTTTGGGCTTCCCGGATCTTCCTTAGGTGCGCCTCCAAAGTGATAGTGTGGTGTTTTTAGAGATGACCTCTCTGGCCTCCGGTACCGTGGTTGGTACCAAGCTTACCCCGACTAACTACAGTTTTACAAATCGAACAAACGAGCATGTTTTCCACCTTTTTGCTAACACTAAAGAAGTCCCAAATAGGGGACTGGAGATGTCTGCTGGTGGTGGGGGTGCTACTTTCAATGCCAGTTGAAGTGGAGGATGGGCGTGGCTGAATTTGACTATGTTGTGCACTTACAGCACCACTACTTGAGGTAATGGAGGTTGAGCTGAAAGGAGATCCCTGTCGGCCCTTCTGACGAGAAAATATGGAAGCTGTAGGTCTTGTTGGTGTAGTAGTAAACTGCGTTGGTGGTGGCGGTACCAGTGCCACGCCGCCCACATCCCGCTCAGCAGCAATTCGGGATAGGGTCAAAATGTCTGTCTGCTGCATGCCCGCTGGGGCTGGAGTGATGAATGCACTACTTCTTGTTCGTCGTTATCACCCATAAGTGAAAGCCTTGCGGGATCCTTACTTTTAGGCGTAGCTACTCTGGAAACATTACGACTCAGCAGCCAGAAGTGGGTTTCACAAAGGATTTATTGGTTCCACAGTAAATAGAAATAGGCTAGATAATGCTACCCCAGCCACAGGTGACAAACTCCGTCATGACGTCTCCGAGCTCCCTGCTCCACCGGCGCTCACCATAGAACGCTCGCAGTGGTGACATTCCATGTGATGTCACCACGGAGTGCACCAGGGCGAGGGAAGGGCAGGGGGTGGCAATGGGTCAAGTTGGAGATACCAAACATCCCCCTTCCCTACACAAGAACAAGTAAACAGTAAAACATCATGTTGGTATCACACAATGTTATTCAAACTACGTCACGTATTGTTCCAGATGTCTGGGCAGTCTGACCACCCTTTGGCTAGTACGGTTGGCTGGATGGGCTACTTCGCCACGCTTCTCAGAGGACTGTTCACTTTGTACAGGGGGCTTTTCTCTCCTCACTTCCCCCTCTACAGAAACTTCCCTTGGGGTTGATACCTCACTACTCTTCCCAAGTTCCAAATTTTGCCTTCCTGGTTCTTTACTGCGTTCCTGAATACCTTTACATCCTTCGTGGGCCTGCTGAACACCGACCAACTCGCCCTCCCTGTAGGTGCTCTGATTTTTATGTCGTCACCCACCCTGAAACCCACTTCCCGGGTGGAGTGCAGCCTATCAAATCTTTTCTTCCTCTCTAGCATGGCTTTCCCCTGTCTATCAAGTGCTGTAGCCTCTCTAGAATGATCAGTCCAACCTTTCTGCCAACTCATCCACCCTGGTGAAAGTTTGGTGTTAGGTCTTCTCGCTTTGAGTAGTTCAAACGGGGTTATACCCGTCGTCTGGTGTGGAGTTAGGCGATAGGCTTCCAGACGTTTCATGAATTCTCCCTTCCAGTTCAAACCATTAGTCTTGGCTAGTTGGATGCTCTCTTTCAGGGTCTTGTTGAAACGTTCCACCATTCCGTTAGTTTCGGGGTGGTAGAATGCACATAGCTTGTGTACGATCCTATAACTCTCGAGGAACTCCTTCATCTCCTTTGAGCATAGCTGTACTACATTGTCTGTCAGTAGACTGCTTGGTGATCCTTCTCTGAGGATTAGCTCCTGTAAGAACTCAACAACAGCTATTGTGGTGATTTCTGGCACGATCTTTACCTCTGGCCATCTTGAATACAAATCCACCAGGACTAAGATGTATGGCGTGCTTGCTTCTCCAGTTAACAGGCCTATTATATCCAGGGCCACTTCATTCCACGATCCCGAGGGAGGTGGCCTGCAGACCATTGGCGGAGTATGTTGTTTCAAGACCTTGTCGCTAACTGTGCACGGGATACAGTCAGTCCCTCACTTTCCTTTCGATGTCATGGTCCATGCATGGCCATCAGTAATCCTCGCACATTCTCTGCTTTGTTTTTGTGATGCCTAAATGTGCATCGTGGGCCAAATCCACCAGTTGTTCTCTCACCGCTCTGGGTGGGATCAACCTTGTACCCCTGAACAGACATCCGTCATTCTCAGAAATCTCTTCTCTGACCATCCAGTATGGGTGTAGCGTTTCGCTTTGCTTGTCTTCATGTCTCCACCTTTCTCTTGCTCTTTCACTCACTTTTCTCAATAGGTCGTCTGCCTCCAATGCCTCCTTCCACGCCTCCTCACTTATGGCCCCTTGGGTGATCACACATACGTTTTCTGTCTGGAACTCTTAATTTTCCTCATTTTTTAATCCTTCGGGCTCGTCTCCAGCCCCATCATTTACCAGTCGCGAAAGGCATTCTGCAGCAAGGTTTCTCGTTCCGGGTACGTATTCAACGCAGAACGTGTATTCTTGTAGGCTTACAACCAAATGCCTGATTTGGCTCGATATCGCGTCAAGTTCCTTCTTGGTAAATACTTCTACTAGGGGCTTGTGGTCAGTACGCAAGGTAAACTGGGTACCCCAGATGAAGTCTCTGAACTTGCTGATGGCCCAGTGTGCCGCTAATGCTTCCTTCTCGATCACCGAGTAGTTGGTTTCCGACTTCCTTAGTGACCTGTATGCAAAGGCTATGGTTTCCTCTCTCTTCGCACCCACTTGAGAAAGGACCGCCCCTAGTCCCTTCGAGCTTGCATCAGTGGTTACCACAGTCTTTCTGTTGGGAATGAAAGCTTTCAAGCTGGGGGCTTCTGCCAGAGCTTTCTTTACCTCCTCAAACTCCTTCTGGCATTCTCCGTCCCAATTGAACACCACGTCTTTCTTGATTAGGCGTCGAATGGTGAAGGTTCTGCCAGCGAAGTTCCTTATAAATTTAGTGTAGAATTCTAACATTCCCATGAAAGAATTTATCTCCTCTTTACTCTTTGGTGGCATCAAATTCGCTATGGTGTTCTGTAACTCGGCTTTAGGGCGGATACCATCCTGGGTCACCTTGTGTCCCAGGAAGTCAAGCTCGTTGCACCTGATCCTGCACTTTTCTTTTCTTACTGTGAGGCCCTGGTCCTTAAATCTCGCCAACACTTGCCTCAGCCTTCCATCGTGTTGTTCGTTGTCTCTGCCAAACACGAGTACGTTGTCCTGGTAGCATAAGACTCCGGGGTTACCCCTAAGTATGCTCCCCATGATTCTCTGGAACACCGCTGCGGCGGAGACCAGTCCAAACGGCATTCTCTTAAACTTAAAAGCACCCATGGGCGTCACAAAAGAAGTCAGGTCCTGTGAGTCTTCATGGAGCCTAATCTGGAAGTAGGCTGAGGTTAGATCCAATGTTGAAAATACCCTCGCACCTTCCAGCAAGCTCATCATCTGCATGATGTTGGGCAGGGGAAATTTATCCACGACCACCTCTTTATTCAACGCCCTGAGGTCAATGCATAGGCAGACAGATCCATCTTTTTTTCTTGCTGCGATGATTGGCGCGAGCCACTCCGTTGCCTCCACTGGCTCTATTACCCCCAGGTTGCACAGCTTCTCCAGTTCCTCTTTTACCGCTTCTTGAATAGCCAGTGGTAAGTTCCTCACCTTGGCTACAACAGGTACTGCGTTTTCCTTCAGCTTTATCCTGTGCGAATAGTTCTTCAGGCACCCTAACTCGTCGTTGAATACCTCCTTGTATTCCGACTCGATGTCGTCACTGGTTCCCTGTACTTCGTGGATCAAGATCTGTGGGATTTTGTTAGGGTCATGGTATATGCCTAACTCCTTTTGTGCTTTCCACCCCAGAATGTTGTCTCCCTTGGAGGATACATACACCTTCTCTGCTGTGAGTCTACCTTTGTATTCTATTGTGCTCCAGAAAAAGACCTTCATGCTAATGGGTTGACCACTGTATCCCCCTGGTCTAAGGTCCATTCGTCTCAACCTGATCTTGCCCTTTGCCACGCTTTCAAACTCTTTAGGGATGTATGACGTTAGCACGCATACTCTTACCACGCATCCCATTACCACGCAATTTTTACAATGCAGGACCCTTTACAACGAATGCCTTTACAACGTAGATACTTTTAGAACGCATACCATTACAACGTAAGTATAGGTAAGTATATAATATTTTAAAATAATGTAACTAAAAATTATGTAAATATTTTAATTAATTATATTAATTTTAATTTAAGAATTTGTAAATATATGTTAAAATACACCTATACCCCAAAACCCAATCCCAGCCCTGAACCCTAAAAATACCCCTGTACCCCAAAACCCAAACCCAGCCCTGAAACCTAAAAATACCCCTGTACCCCAAAACCCAAACCCAGCCCTGAAACCTAAAAATACCCCTGTACCCCAAAACCCAAACCCAACCCTGAAACCTAAAAATACCCCTGTACCCCAAAACCCAAACCCAACCCTGAAACCTAAAAATACCCCTGTACCCCAAAACCCAAACCCAGCCCTGAAACCTAAAAATACCCCTGTACCCCAAAACCCAAACCCAGCCCTGAAACCTAAAAGTACCCCTGTACCCCCAAACCCAAACCCAACCCTGAAACCTAAAAATACCCCTGTACCCCAAAACCCTAACCCAGCCCTGAAACCTAAAAATACCCCTGTACCCCATAACCCAAACCCAATACCCCTAATAAATGTTTTAAAAAAAAGATAAACTTACCTATACTTACGTTGTAATGGTATGCGTTGTAATAGTATCTGCGTTGTAGTGTAATGCGTTGTAAAGGTATTCGTTGTAAAGGGTCCTGCGTTGTAATAGTTTCGTTGTAACAGTATTTCGTGGTAAAAGATGTGTGGTAACAGTTACATACCACTCTTTAGCATTGATGATCGTGATTTTCGAGAACGAGTCAAACTTGGCCTCAATGCTTGTCCCCCCAATCTCAATGTTGTCTTTTGGACTGTTGACCTGACCATCCCCTATTTGTAGGACAATCTCATTACATACTGTGTTAACATTTTCCCTAGGCTGTTTCTTGACCCCTTGGCCACTCCTGCAAAATTGTCGGAAATGTCCCTTTCTGCCACACTTGTTACATGTGAACCGGAGTGCAGGGCAGTCCTTGTCATTTGCCATATGGCCTTGTTTGCCACACCTATAACAATTCCCCTTAAAAGACCAGCCTATCTTCCCTTCCTTCTGCTCTTTGTGACCCAATTTCTGTCCTTTGACTTCCAATACCTTGTCCTCTTCTGTCACTACTTCGCTCACCTTAAACTTCCCCTCGCCATATTTGCCCTTACTATCTTGTTTTATCTCACTCACACACTGCATCATGTGCTCCACCTGCTTGGCTACAATAAGTACTTCTCTTAGTGGAGGGTCACCCTTCAGCCACAACTCCTCCCGTATCCGTTCCGTTCTACATATTAACACAAACTGATCCCTGATCCTCTCTTCACAAGAGCCCCCAAATTTGCATGTTGCAGCAAGTTTACGTGGGTCGGATACAAAGTCTTCCATGGATTCCCCTTCCTTCTGTCCTCTCTTCCCAAAATGATACCTTTCCATGATGGTGCTAGTCTTAGGGAGGTAGTGTAAATCCAGGTTTTTAATGCTTATCTCAAACTCGTTCAGCCCTCTCGCCTCTTGAGTACTAAGTTCTAGGAGGTGTTCTAAAACTTCTTCCCCTTCTGCCCCTAAATAATATTCCAACAAGGCCACTTTCCTCTCTAACCCCAGATTGGGCCTGCACACAACAGCATAGTTCAAAAACATTTTCTTCCACTTCTTCCATTGTATTGCAGGTTCCCCTGGATTTACTAAAAACATTGGGGGTGGCGTTACATTCTGCATTATACTTCACAGAGATAACTAGCAAACAGGTAATGATACTTATTTTATCGGTGTAGTCCTAACCACATTCAACAAAACTCCTTCCTATTTTTTTTTAAATGCATGCTCTTCCTTGCAATGAGTTTAAATTTGCTTTGCTTGAAGCATCCACAAGGTGGCACCGCTGTTCAGGGAAAGACTATCCTAAAGAGGTACAGATTCCCCAACCTAGAGCAGATGAAAGCTTTAGTTTCCCCCAGAAACAACAGTACAGGGGAGGGGGGGGGGGCTCCTCCCGCTTCAGTCCAACAGCCAAGTGAGCTTGCTGTGATTCTATTCGTCTAGTCGACTGCATGTGGGGCCAGATATGGTGAGGTGGTGGTGTGTTCCCCAGCTTGGCTTTGGAAGGGATTATCTGGATGACGGGGAATTCTTCAGATAGCCTTCTTAAATTTCGTTCCTGAACCAGTCCATTCACGTCACACCGTACAGCCTCCACCACCCGCGTTGCACTTCTTCCTCATAGATCTCTTGCACCTGCTATATCGTGTGACAGCACACTCCTCTTGCTCCCCACTCAGTTTTCCGTTTCACCGCACGTTCAGTTTGACAGTTCCTCGTAAGATTGTGCGTTGCTAGGCAGCCTTCTCTCCATACACCACACAACGAATGTCACACAGATAGCCGGGTGAGCGGTGAATGACGATCCCTAATCGACTCTCCACCTTTAGTTTGCAGTCACTCTGCGCTACTTCTTTATAAATATGCTTCGCCCGCCGAGGTGCGCCTACACAGACATAATTTCTTCTGCTTCTCTTTTATGCCCGTTACTCACAGACCGGGTATTAGGTTCACTTCCCGACTGTTTTTCTTCCCGCACGTCACGCCGTCTTCAATGTTCCTCGCCAGACTTCCGTGTTGGGGTCACGCCTGCATGCTCCCGGTCCTCATCACCAGTGTGGAAACGTTACGACTCAGCAGCCAGAAGTGGGTTTCACAAAGGATTTATTGGTTCCACAGTAAATAGAAATAGGCTAGATAATGCGACCCCAGCCACAGGTGACAAACTCCATCACGACGTCTCCGAGCTCCCTGCTCCGCCGGCGCTCACCATAGAACGCTCGCAGTGGTGACATTCAATGAGACTTCACCACGGAGTGCACCAGGGCGAGGGAAGGGCAGGGGGTGGCAATGGGTCAAGTGGGAGATACCACAGCTACCTTTCTCGCCTCATGGTGTGCCTCACTCTCAGAGTGCATTGGTGGGTTCCAATCAACATCAATATCATCAGAAGGAAGGGGGATTGAAGAAGAACTTGTAGTAGCCCTCCTTGACCTTTTTCTTGCTGGGGATCTTGAAGACAATGGATCATCATCAGGAGGAGTGGCTTCCTCGGATGATACCTCCGCTTGAATCTCGATTTCCTGATGTGCCCCTACTTCTGGAGTAACAAGCATTGTGGGCAGCTGTGCCGCTCCATTCGCCTGTAGTTGCGCCTCTCCATGCGCCTCTCCATGCACCTCTTCTTGCGCCTCTCTTTGTGCCTCTACTTGCGCCTCTATTGCGCCTCTACTTGCGCCTCTACTTGCGACTCTCCTTGCGCATGTACTTGAGCTTGTACTAGTTGCACCTGTGGTTGTCGTTGCACCTGTGGTTGTTGAACACTCATCAGAAGAGTTACACCCTGCATTGATTGGATGCTACTTTCTTGGGATAAGCCAACATCACTGGTCGATGGTGATTGAGCAATTAAAGTGGCTGCCTCTGAAGCACTTATGGCTTTCGAACTAACTTGGCGTGGTGGCACTGAGTCGAATGAAGCAGAGGTGCTGCTCCCAACTTGGTCCCCGGCGGACCCCGCTGCTGCAGGCGTAGTTTTTTTTTTCTCCAAAAAATGTGCTTGTGGGCACACCAGTCTCCTTGGTAAGTGGCGCCACTTACTTCTTCTGTTCCTTCTTACTGGCAGTGGCACTGGCAACTTTCTTGGTAGAGGAGCTATGGCCACCTTTCTTTGGGCCGATCTTCTTCAGATGTCAGAACAGCAGGCCGCAGTTGCACGATTTGCAGAGTTGTCTGTTGCCACACGTGACGTCACGTGACGTTGTGCTGCAAACACCGCTGCAGGACTTCTTCCTGGCACTGATGATAAACGATGACTGATGAGGTTCTCTTGTGCACCTAAAAGCAAAGGAAGACAGAGGAACATCAGTTAAATAAATGTTGCATATGTCGTGCTTCAATTAATATTTGCAACTAGGCATTTATTATGATTACAACACACCCAAAGACCCAAAATAAAAATTGCAATTCTAATCAAAAATGGATGTTTACATTAATAGAAGAGAAACCACACAGAAAGACTTGGCCCATGCACCACTGCGTACCCCTGGGCATAATGGATGAAAGCAAGTCAAACTGGGTGCAGGCCTGAGCACACTGCCTGGCTTCAAAATGGCCCCTTGACCCCAGCCACATGGCAAGGCCGTGCCTGGACCAGGCCTCAAAATGGCCCCCACCCACATGGCCAGGCCCCAACAACACCCCAAAAAGTCAAAAAACACTCAAAAATCACCACAATCCAATGCCATCCATGCCCTCAATGATGTTTAAATTCAAAACACGCCACAGAAAGACTTGGTCCATGTACCACTGAGTACCCCTGGGCATAATGGATGAAAGCAAGGCTAACTGGATGCAGGCCGGAGCACACTGCCAGGCTTCAAAATGGCCCCTTGACCCCCACCCACATGGCCAGGCCCTGCCTGGACCAGGCCTCAAAATGGCCCCCACCTACATGGCATGGCCCCAACAACACCCCAAAAAATCGAAAAACACCCAAAAAACACCACAATTCAATGCCATCCATGCCCTCAATGATGTTTAAATTCAAGACACCCCACAGAAAGACTTGGCCCATGCACCACTCACTACCCCTGGGGATAATGAAAGCAAGGCAAACTGGGTGCAGGCCTGAGCACACTGCCTGGCTTCAAAATGGCCCCTTGACCCCCACTCACATGGCCAGGCCGTACCTGGACCAGGCCTCAAAATTGCCCCCGCCTACATGGCATGGCCCCAACAACACCCCAAAAATCGAAAAACACACAAAAAACACCACAATCCAATGCCATCCATGCCCTCAATGATGTTTAAATTCAAGACACCCCACAGAAAGACTTGGTCCATGCACCACTCACTACCCCTGGGCATAATGGATGAAAGCAAGGCAAACTGAGTGCAGGCCTGAGCACACTGCCTGGCTTCAAAATGGCCCCTTGACCCCAACCCACATGGCCAGGCCCTGCCTGGACCAGGCCTCAAAATTGTCCCCACCCACATGGCCAGGCCCCAACAACACCCCAAAAAGTCTAAAAACACACACATATCACCACAATCCAATGCCATCCATGCCCTCAATGATGTTTAAATTCAAGACACCTCACAGAAAGTCTTGGTCCATGCACCACTCACTGCACCTGGGCCTACTGGCTAGTGTGGCTTTACAGGCACCCCAACATTAAAAAAAATCCACATATAACAGTGAGCTAAAATTCCATGACATAAATGAGATTTAAGTTCAACAAAACTCACAGAAACAGTTGTATCGTGCACACATGATTAACCCTGGGCCTACTGGATACTGTGGCTACCCACAATATATATATTTTTTAAGTTGTGGGAACGTTTTAAAATTGTAGTTGCAGCAACTGCAATACCCCAAACAAACAAAACCAACTTACTTGTAAAATCTCAGACCCAAAAATGATCCAAAGACCAAAAAGTCCTCAAATGCAAATATCCAGCAGCAGCCACAAAAAGTAATCCTTCCAGCTCCAGATCCAAATGAAAAGTGACCAGGACATGGACAAAGCACTGGGAGGAGCCTGCTGGATAGGAACAGGAAGTTGGAGACTCTGGGGCACCTCCCCCCCCCCAAAATGGACTCCTTGCACAAAAAAGTGAGGCCAAATGTCAATCTGCGGTGGATTTCCTGTGCAGAATTGCAATTTTTGTAAGTTCGGGAAAGGGAGCTGTTCAAATCTCCCGCCGGATGTCAGATGCGCTTCGCATCTACTTGTTCGGAATTGTTTACTCCTGCAATGCGTGACGGCAGGCCCTTATGGCGTACTCGGGTTGTCAAACTCTTGCTGTGCAAGATGGCGGGCCGTGATGATGTACTCGCGGTCGAAAAACTCGCGCGATCACGCAGCAAGATCCAAAATGGCGCAGCACACGCAAACCGGGAGGAAAAACAACTCGGCAAACTCAGAATCACGGTAAGTCAACGCCGAGCGCGCAAGATTGTATTTTTCAAGTGCGACCAGGCAAAGAAATTTGCCAGCTTGCGATTTGCGGATTTTTGGGCAAATTCGCGCGATTCGCAGGCTGCAAATTTGCCAAAAATCCGCAAATTCTGTGAACGGAACTGCATCATTTGTGCCAGGCAGTGTTCTGCGTATTCTAGCGGGGATAGGTGTATTCATGCACGCTGTGCCTATACCATCTTTCTAATTTACAATTCAGGATCACCACAGAACACTGTCTCTACTATTACATTCCAGTTTTAAACCATCCACTTTGAATTTTTTCTATCTTTTTTCTTTGTTAATTTTATTGGTATAGGTAGCGTTTAATGACTGGCGGCCTTTATATGTTCTCTCTAATTCGTTGTACGGCCTGGACTAAACTCTTTTCTGTAAGTACCATCTTACATACACTATTTGAATTACCCTGTGCATTGCAGTTTGATTATTGTTAGCCACTTGTCCTGTCTCTTTGACAGTATTTGCGCTACACGGTGAATGTTCCCATATATAAACTGATTTACCTATGGCAATTTAAATATATAACATGTGAATGGACGTAACCATTAAGATCTAGACGATTGAAGTAACATTATACTTCTCTCTATGTGAAATCCAGCAATTAAGATCTGATTGTCTGTATGCTAAATAGTATTGATCAGAATGTCATGTAAATCTGGGTCGCCTACCGTATGAAACATACAACAAGATGAATTTCACTGCAATGCTCCACTATGCCCTTCTGCTGTCTTTATATTTAATAATAATGAATTGAATGAAATGTGACATAATAATGAACTGAATGAAATGTGACAATGATTTGCGTCATTAGATCTGCTGCTGTTTTTATGCTTACAGATAATGAATAGAATGAAATGTGATATAGGTCTGCCTAGTATCTGAAGCAACCACTATTATGAATCCAGATGCAGTACTTCTAATGTATATTGTATATAATATGATGTCTTGTTTGTATCCACTGTATATAACTGTATGACTCTCACCCATATTGTTTTTAATATTTTAGTGCAATAGACGGTCACCTGAGGAAGGCTACCGAGCCGAAACGCGGGTAGTAAACTACCCTACCGCATTGCCTCCATCATCTGCCTTGTCTAATGCGAATTGGTTGATTGTTATGTGATTTTAATAGTCTCTGTATATGAATTGCAAATCCGCATTATAAGAACAAAAGTCTAAAAAAAACAAGAAAATGTTATAAAAAGATAAAATATATATACTATTTATGAATAATAAAATGAATAATTGATTTATTAATTGGGTGGTGAGTCTTCATATTCTTAGGTGATATTCTTACACCTTTCATTTGTGGTTTTTTGTATATATATATATATATATATATATAGTTTTGAATTCTCAATCTCTTTCACTTGGCTATAGACCGTTCTCAAATTAATTACGTTTCCCTATGTATAGCAAGTGCATTATTAGTATATGGGGGTCCCTTTCTTCTTAAAATGAAGTAGACTGCTAATGAAGGCAGGAAAGAGGAGGGGAGGGTGAAGGACACCGCAAGGAAAGAGGAGGGGAAGGGCGACGGGGACAAAAATCAGTCCAGTAAGCTGTGATCCCAGAGGAAGTGGTATCACTTCCCTATCTCTGTTGCGGGAGGCTCCCTTTACGCTGTGGTCTCTCTCAGAGGGGTCTCTGAGACTCCAAGGCCTACATATCGTATCCTTCCCCAAAAAGGGGAGCGGGAGTGCTTTGGCAAGGTGTGCCATACCATACCTCCGCTGTGAGTTGCTCCCTTGGCGCAGTGTTCTCTCTCAGCGGGTTTGCTGAGACTCCAGAGTATAAATATTGGATCTGTCCGCAACTTGTGTGTGATGGAAGACAGTGTGGGCAACGGTCCCGGTTGTGTCCTCTCTCGGTTGGACTCTTTACAGGCTTTGCTCTCCCTGCGAGGCTGCTCAATACTCAGTGATGCACTCTCACAGTTTCATGTGTAACCGCGCTGTGCCTGGCTGCAACAGGAAGCGGGACGCAAGTTACCCCACTTCAGTTAAAATCACATTGAAGACCGCATAAATGTAAAAAACATAGAATGCAGGTGAAGAACTGCAGAGAAGCGTCAGGTACGGTGCCCTGTTTAGTGTTAAAATCTGCCGGTTCGCTCTATGGCCCACATCAAGTAGCCAGGCGGCACAACTGACTGAGCGGAGGTCCCTCAGGGATGCTCCAGAGTCACTCTTTTAACTGTTGTCTTCTGCCTTCCCTTATCAGCGGCAGCAACCCTGGTACTACCATGCACTGTGCTTGAGTCTTCCAGCGGGCCCTCCGCCAGCTTCTCCTGCAGGCGTGCGGCAGGGACATGAGTCGGTTTCAGCAGTGCCTGCGGCTCCGGGTGAGGTCATCGCAATGGTACCCAAGCCACGAGTACCTCTAGAAAATGGACCCGCGCACCGGTGCTGACCCGTGACGCGGCAGCAGGAGGCCTCGGTGACCTCCGTGGACGTTTCTGGAGTGGCAGCGACCAAAGCCATGAGACTGCGGGAGTGCATGCGGGCTGGAGGTGAGCCACTCGGGAGGCCAGGGGTGTAGAGGCAGTAGGAAGCTGTGTCCGGGGGCGGGACCGCCATTCAGGGGGCATTGTGGTGTGATGGGGAGCGCTTCACTTGGAAGAGGAGCCCCGCTTGCTGTTTGGGGAACTGAGACCATTTATGCACTTCACGCCTGAAGAGACACCGTAGGCCTGCACGAGGCACCCTGCCTGACTTAAAGATGGCGCAGGAGTGTTGAATTATTTACTTTGTGGTCTCCGGGTCAACTGACAGTGCCCACGGAGGCTGTGGTGAGAAGAACGCCCTTTTCTGACCTTCCTGCCCATGGTTGGGACCGCTGCCCCAGACGGCCTCTGTTTTTCCTGCTGCTACGTCGTGCCAGCCGCCTGACCTCAACATGGCTGCCAGTATTCTTTGACTAGAGTTCACCCAGTGCTGTGGAAGAGCTTCTCAGAACTCCTGAGGACACTACCACTACTCGGTCCACTAACAAAACATTACCATCGGTCAATAGATCAAGTACAGCTGCGCCGCAACAGTGAGGGCAGCTGCAACGTTTCTTCCTAGCTATTTAAAAGGCACTTTGAGTGCCCGGGCGGCTTTTCCCTCATTTACAGCTGCGCAGCAAGTAGTGCCAGCTACACCTTTTAGGCCTTTTACAGCTGCGCAGCAAGTAGTGCCAGCTGCACCGTTTAGGCTTTTAACAGCTGTGCAGCAAGTAGGGCCAGCTGCTCCATTTAGGCCACTTTATCCATGGGGACAGTTCTGTTTGAGTTAGGAGTGAGATGCACTCCTTTGCCCCATTAACTCACAGCTGCACAGCACTTAGTGCCAGCTGCAACATTTAGGTTTAGGCAAATTCGCATCCTTTGACTTTCGCTGCATTGGCAGCAGCCCTGACATTCTGTATACAAGGCATTTGAGCCCCCCCTCTGAGATGGCCAGTTGGCCAGGGAGACTGGGAGGTTTTTTGGGCGCCAGGCCCTATTACGATTATGTGGTGCTAAGAAATGTTTTTCATGTAGTATGAATTACGCACCCTGCTCTGAGTACCTCTAAAGGTGGTTTTATGATGATGAGATTGTCTTGCATATTTTGGTTATGCTAGTGAGACTTTGTTCCACCCTTTGCTTTATGCCCCTAATGTTAGTGATTCTCAGGAGGTTAGGGTCCAATATTAGTCTGTTGAGTTTAAGGGCGTACAATGCGGTTGGTGCCGAATGTGGTTTTTGTTACAGGCTGATGCTAAGTACAGTGATCACCAGCGGCTACTGGGTGTTCGTTTATGATCTGTTTTACTTTTACTGAATTTGCTTTGTGATGGTTCTGACAGTGGTCCAGTTGGCCCTGCCATATGTAGACAATTCCCTTGTAAATATTATCTAGTGCCAGGTGGCATCATATATACCTAGATGAAGGGCCCAACAAATACCAGCGAAATCACAGAGACTCCCAAGCCCCCCATCTTCTTCTGCTCTGAAGTAACAACCTGTTCCTAATTGTCTCACTTCCCGGACAGCACAGTAGTTCAGATATCTTCACCCCTGACATCTGGAATATGTGCCCCCTTTATGTCCTTATACTTCTCCTCACCACTGCTCTCCTAGTAACACCCTTCTCATATCCCCACCCTCCTCCTCCTCACTTTCCCAACATGGCTACCGCTCGAGTTAAGACTGGAATTAATTGCTACAAAATCATTTTTCCTCCAGACCAGACTAAAGCTTCAATAAAACGATTGAAGCATAACACCATTGAGTGCTTCCCTGATTCCCTTTTTGTTGATCAATTTTACAATGGTTGTTTTGGGAGACTCAAAAACGATTTCATTTTTTTCACTCACATCACCCCCTCTTGGTCCACCAGCTAATATAATTCTCTTAACGTTCCCTCCACCTCCTCTATCCCTCAGAGGAAACAACTACAAATGTCCCCCTCTGTGTGCTTCATTGGCTCCCTCACTATCTCACTCTATAACAACGGTACTGTCATGATCCAAGGCAAAGACACCTGTCTCTCTCTCTTTGACCACCTCTTCCCCTCCCTACTCCCCTCCTCTGTGACCGGTTTATCCCCTGACTCTTCATCTAGGTCCACCCATTACTCTCTTTCTCCTCCCCTGACCCCCCTACACTCCAATAGGCAGCACCCTCTAGAAGCACAGGTCGGCCCTCTTCCCTCCCCCTCCCCTGTGCCCTACTCTCCCATTCCTCCCCCCTCACAGTATGCCCCCCTTCATCACTTCAGCCTTACCTCTATCTAATACGCTCCTCGTCCAATATCCATCGTCCCGGTACTCCAACCTCATCTCCTCCCCCCTATTCCTACCTGCCACCCCCCTTTTTAGTCCACCTCCCCTCCAACCCTCTCCCCTTGTTAACTTTCCCTACGCTCCCTTTATTCCTCCCTCTCCCCCTCTTCTCTACCCCCTCTTCCCCCCGCTTTATACCCCGATTTCTCCACAAACCCATTGCATCTCATTCCTTCCCCCCACTACTACAGCAATGCCATGCTACCCCCTTTCCCCCCTTGGTAACCCTTTCCATCTCCCTCCCTCGGGTCCAGTAGAACCACCTTCTTTCTTCAACTTCCCTATCTCCCAACCCCCCTTCACTCTGCCAAATGACAGTTCCCTCACAGCCACCTCTCCTAGCTGACAGGACCTCTCCAACCACCTCCCCTCTTTTCCTCCCAAACCTTCTTCATTCCTATGACTCCCCACAGTCCTTCCCTCCCGTTCTACCCCACCGCCTTGATCCGCACCCATCTCCCCCTAACTATGTCCTTAATTCCTCTCCTTCTTCCAACACCAACAAAGACAACTCTCCATGCACCGCTGACACACCAACTCCAGCTCTCGACCTCCACCTTCCCCTACCTATGAACCCTATACCCCAACTCTCCTCCTGTTCCCCCGCCTCTCCCTGTCCTCCAAAACCATCCTCACCCACTCCTGTTTCCATCGAGCCACTCAACCTTCCGTGCTCTGCCCTACTCTCTCTGGAAAATAAGCTAAGCTCCCTTATCACCTCCATCTCCCAGCTTGTAGCTACCATTTCACTTTTAAGCTCCAAGATTTCCACTTTTCCATTCACCTCAACTCCCTTGGAAGACCCTCACCTTCCCACGAGATGCTCCTCGCCCCCCCCCACCCCATTATAGCCAAGCACAACCTGTCGTCTGCAAACATCGTTAACTCACACAAGCCCCCGAACACCACCCTTCTTCAACTTTCATCTCCTAGTAACCCTACTATCAACACTATTCTGATCATCACCTCTGTCAGAACCAAGCATCCACCTAAACCCTCCCGAGCACCCCGTGTAAGTAAAATATCCCTATCACCCTTCATAGCCCAAGTGCCCTTATCACCAAAACAATCTTGACAGAGCTGCGCTGTCTGCTCCAAAACTGCAGCTCTGCAATAAAACACAAGCTTGAAATCTCCGACACCATCACCCTTCACAATATTGACAGGCTCTTCCTCACAGAGACCTGGTTCAACGACAGCTCTCACTCTATGTTTGATCTCCTAATACCCACAGGCTATTCTATATTTAGGAATGACAGAATTAAGAAAGTTGGGGGAGGTGTTGCAGTCATCTTTAGAAGCACCCTTCAACTTAAGTCTTTTCCTGTCAGCTCCTTCCTCACTTTTGAATGCCTATCGATTGAGCTTCAATTACACCACCGCTCACCCCTCAGATTCCATGCCATTTAACGCCCGCCTTGTAGTGGCCCTTCGTTTATTGAGGAACTCGCTGACTTCATCAGTGACCAATACTCGCAAAGTGGCAATCAGTCCTTCGTGGGTGACTTCAATCTTCACTGGGGTTCATCACAAGACTCTTCTGTGAAGTTGTTGGCCACCTTCCTCTCTGCAAACGATCTTATCCAACACTGCACAGAATCAACAAACTAACCCTTTCGATGCTCATGACGAGCTCAGCTCGTCATGATGCACAGTTGAGCTGTGCTGATGACGAGCTGAGCTCGTCATGACACCAGCAAAATGGCAATTTCCAGCACAGGGGGGGGGGGGGGGGGGAACGCCTAGCAGCCAAGGTGTTAAGGGCTCAATCTTTTACCTTTTTATTTCTAAAGCAGGCATGCTTTCTATTGCTACCCCCATTCATGTAGACTGACCACCTCCTCATCCCATTCTCTCTCCTCCTATCACAATCTATAACTCTTGGCCAACCAAAGAGGGCTACCTCCTGGTTCCGTGACGCTAAAAACATTGACGTTGGTTCCCTCTGTGAATCAGCTTTGCTATCACTTCCAAGGCTGGACCCGAGCATAGATGTTGATGAACTCACCTCCCAATGCCTCCCAATCCTTGCAGTCGAAATCAATAACATAGCTCCTCTCCAAAGCAAAAAGAAAAGGCCCACTCCCTCAGCACCTTAGTTCGACAAATTCCTCTATGAAGAAAGGAAGCACTTAAGATCCCTGGAGAAACAATGGAGGCAAACACCCTCCAATGATAATTTGGCCTCACTTCGTTCAGCAAGATCCAAGTATCACAAGCACATCTTCAATGGGGAAGCATTGCACTTCAGAACCCTCCTTGACTCAGTCAAAAATAGACCTAAAAAAAGTTTTGATCTTGTTAGGAATCCTAACTGCTCTCCCCCAACCTCCAAGTTAGCGGATTCTACAAAGAAAGCAGCGGATTTCGCTATATTTTTTGACGAAAAAGTGAAATCACTTGTGGATCAGGTCGCTCATCCTACCCCTCCAGAGGAGCGCAAATCCTTAGCCATTTGGCAGAACTTTGACCTCATCTCTGAAGATGCCCTCCTCAATTGCATCCGCGAAACAAAGCCCTCCAACCATTCTCTTGACCCCATCCCTAGTGCCATTGCCATTGACTTCTATACCCGTTCTCTTTCCTATTGGACCACTCTGGTCAACCTCTCCCTCTGTCAAGGCTCCCTTCCTGTCTCCATCAAAACTGGGCAGGTCACCCCTCTGCTTAAAAAACCCACTGCTGATGCGAATTACCTCAACAACTTCCACCCCATCACCAACCTACCCTTCCTTGCGAAGATCACAGAAAGATGTGTAGCGAAACAACGTTCGCGTCATATCAAGGACAACGATCTTCTTGTCAATTTCCAGTCCGACTTCATCCAAAACTGCAGCACTGAAACAGCCCTGCTGCAAGTGATTGATGACACGCTGCAGATACTCAACTCGGGGGTCTTGTCTTCTAATTCTCTTTGA
This sequence comes from Lissotriton vulgaris, assembly GCF_964263255.1. Classification (NCBI taxonomy): domain Eukaryota; kingdom Metazoa; phylum Chordata; class Amphibia; order Caudata; family Salamandridae; genus Lissotriton; species Lissotriton vulgaris. The sequence continues at coordinate 975,718,291 of NC_141693.1, forward strand.
CTTTTCTGCAGCCTTTGACACTGTCAATCACAACACTCTCCTCGACGTCAACACTCTTCAACAGAGAATGGGCATGGAGGGCACTGTGCTTAAATGGTTTGCTTCGCTCCTCTCTGATAGATCCCAAATGATCAAAATAGCAAACAGTCTTTCATCTCCTTTGGTGGTAAGTCAAGGTGTTCCTCAAGGCTCTATACTTGCACCCACATTGCTCAATCTCTATTCAGAACCACTGGGAAATCTCCTAAGTAAATCCAGGATCCACTATCATCTCCATGCTGACAACACTCAAATCTACCTCAAGGTTGCCTCCTCGCATGATCTCTCCATCCTAAGATCTACTCTTGATTCCATTCATAACTGAATGTCAACTCATCAATTGATTCTGAATCCCTCCAAAACTGAATTCCTGCTCTCCTCCTCCCCTCCTCACTTTCTCCTCCCCCGGTTCAATCATGGATGGATCAGTTGAATCTACTTAACAATAAACCCATCATTGTCGACAGCACAAAATCCCTTGGTTTCATACTCGACAAAAAACTCAATCTAATCTCCCACATCAATTCCATTGCAAAGTCTGCTCGATACCAACTGCGCCTCCTTTGGGGAATTTGTCGCTTCTTCCCGGAGCAGGACCTTAAAACCCTGGTCCAATCGCTGGTCACTGGACTACTGCAATTCTCTTCTTATTGGCCTCCCCAAATCCCACCAGTCCCCCCTCAAATCTGTTCTCCATTCTGCAGCTCGCTTCATTTATGAGGCCAACAGAAGCGACCACATCACACCACGTTAGCCACTCTCCGCTGGCTTCCCATCAAGGCAAGATCTATCTACAAGACTGCCTGTATCATCCACAAAGCCTTGCACTCCTGCTCTCCTTGCTGCCTGGCAAATAAACTGAAACTCTATAAAGGCTCAAGACCATCTCGAAATGTGGAAAATCTACTGCTTGAACCTCCCACCCTCAAGAAGGAAAGATGGATGGCCCAATCCTTCTCAGGCAACGCAGTGAGAATCTGGAACTCACTTCCGCCTCAGCTCCGGACCACCACCTCCTCCCAGACCTTCAAAACGGACCTCAAAATTCTCCTGTTTCAAAGACACTTCCAAATTTAATTTACGCTCTCTCTATTATCTGAAGGAAGAACTTCCATTATAAAAAATGATATCGTCCTTTGACTATGAAAGTGCCTTCCCAGTGTGTTCTTGCGGTTTGAATGTCATTTATTGCAGTATTATCCTTCTACGTGTGTTTGGTACTCTTTTGTAACATGCACACGTCACTTTTCTCCTGTAACATACTGATTGCTACCTCTTACATTTTGTTTGCTTTTGACACTTGCACAAGTGTCACCATTGCCTACGTAACGTTTGTTCTTGTGCTTGAGTGTCTGCCTCACTTGTACTTTGTACACTTTTGTAACTTGCACACATGCCACTTTTTCCTTCTGTAATGTACTGTTTGCTACCTCTTGTATTTTGTTTGCTCACAATCGTCCCTTTTGGCTCATGTAACTTAACGTTTGCTTTTGTGTAATTTGTTCTCATGTATCATAACTTTTCCTATTGTGAAGCACTCTGACACCTTCGGGTAATGTCTGCGCTATATAAAAACGCATAAAATAAAAAAAAATAAAAAAAAATAAAGGGGAGTAGTGCTTAGTCAAAGGGCACAAAGGACAGAGGGCTAGGCAGACTGGCAGGCAAGGTGAGAGATTCTGGGGAGAGGGGAGAGGAGATAGGGGCTAGAGAAGAAGACAAAGAGAGACTGATTACTAAATGGGAACATACTTAAATAAGGAGTTATTATATAGCGCTGCTAGAACCGAAGGAATCAGAGCGCTTACATGAGGAACAATATTGTTGCAATTTACATCAGTTGAAAGTGACATCAGTATCAAGAAAAGCATTTAAAGAACATAGGGGACAAGGTGAATTGGAGCAAGGAAGGGTAAGGGGATAGGGTAAAGGGTAAAGGGGAAGGAGGAAGAAAGGACATCGAGATGAGGGAAAAATCTGCCCATGGTCCGGCTGGGTAGGTGACGGCAGGGGGGTGGGGGGAGTACACATCCCATTTCCTCTTTAGCTATACGGTAGCTCCACCGGGGTGTACAACTGTTACCACGGATTTTTTACAACGGATTCCATGACTACGGATTTTTTACAACGCAGGTCATGTTACAACGGATCCTTTTACAACGCTATTCACTACAACGCAGGTACTATTACAACGCAATACCATTACATCGTAAGTATAATTATAGGTAAGTTTATCTTTTTGGGGTTTTTGGGTACAGGGGTATTTTTAGGTTTAAGGGCTGGGTTTGGGTTTTGGGGTACAGGGGTATTTTTAGGTTTTAGGGCTGGGTTTGGGTTTTGGGGTACAGGGGTATTTTTTGGTTTTAGGGCTGGGTTTGGGTTTTGGGGTTCAGGGGTGGTTTTAGGGCTGGGTTTGGGTTTTGGGGTACAGGGGTATTTTTAGGTTTTAGGGCTGGGTTTGGGTTTTGGGGTACAGGGGTATTTTTAGGTTTAAGGGCTGGGTTTGGGTTTTTGGGTACAGGGGTATTCTTAGGTTTAAGGGCTGGGTTTGGGTTTTGGGGTACAGGGGTATTTTTAGGTTTTAGGGCTGGGTTTAGGTTTTGGGGTACAGGGGTATTTTTAGGTTTTAGGGCTGGGTTTGGGTTTTGGGGTACAGGGGTATTTTTAGGTTTTAGGGCTGTGTTTGGGTTTTAGGGTACAGGGGGATTTTTAGGTTTTAGGGCTGGGTTTGGGTTTTGGGGTACAGGGGTATTTTTAGGTTTTAGGGCTGGGTTTGGGTTTTGGGGTACAGGGGTATTTTTAGGTTTTAGGGCTGGGTTTGGGTTTTGGGGTACAGGGGTATTTTTAGGTTTTAGGGCTGGGTTTGGGTTTTGGGGTACAGGGGTATTTGTAGGTTTTAGGGCTGGGTTTGGGTTTTGGGGTACAGGGGTATTTTTAGGTTTTAGGGCTGGGTTTGGGTTTTGGGGTACAGGGTTATTTTTAATATATATTTACAATTTAAAAAATTAAAATTAATTGTATTAATATATGTTTTCTTTTTTTAATTATAAATAATTTAAATTAATAATACATTAATAATTATTTACTTTAAATATTAATTTTATTTACTTACCTGTAATTATACTTACGATGTAATGGTATTGCGTTGTAATAGTACCTGCGTTGTAGTGAATTGCGTTGTAAAGGGATCCGTTGTAACATGACCTGCGTTGTAATAGATCCGTGGTCATGGTATGCGTTGTAAAAGGACGCGTTGTAACATCATATATCCCTCCACCGGGCATCAGCCAAATCGCTTGGTCTCCACAGTCTGGGGTAAGTTCTGCAGGGTCCAAGTCCTGATGTGTAAGCAGGTTAGGGGATTGGTTCAAGGTCTGGTCAATGTCCAATTGTTGTCCAAGGGAAATAGAACAACAAGGAGGGGACCTCTATGGATACCATCTTGGGGTCAGGCAGGGGACTGTACTGTACACTGGTGGCCATCCTAAGGTCAGGTATTTGGCAGTTAGAGTCAATATCCAGGACAGCGCCACCAGAGAATAATAAATCCAGCGTGCACACATCATCACATGCACAGACATGCACAAGCACACACAAATGTGAGCACACACTCTCATATGCGCACGCAAGCACACACACAAGCACATATACAGAAACATCCAAAAACACAAGCACACATAAAATTCCATGCTCTAGTACATGCACACGCTAACACCATTTTTAGTTATTTATTTATTTAAAGCGATTTTCTATAGCGCGAACATAACCCGAAGGTGTCAGAGCGCTTTACAAAAGAACCAGTTGCGATATATAAGGATTTAGGATTACATGAGTTACATAAAAGATACAAACAGGAAAAAAAAATGCAAATGTACAAGTTGTAAAGTCACACAGGGAAGAGATACAAAGAGAAAAAAATTGAAATGTACAAGTTATAAAGTCACTCAAGGAAGAGATACAAATGGGTAAATTCTAAGAATCACATAAGAATGGTAGTGAGTACAAAAGTCTACTACATATACTAGTGGTTAGAGTTATCTCTATATACATATACATACAAATAGTACATTTTCTCAGGATTCCATTTTACCAGCAACAAAAGAGTACCAAGCACAGGTAAAAGGATAATCACATGCACAGACATGCACAAGCACACACAAATGCGCTCACACTCTCATACACGCACTGACACACACACACAAGCACACATACAGAAACTACCAAAAACACAAGAATACATACAATCACATGCTCCAGAACAAAAATACCCAAGGACGTACACACAAGTACATGCACACACACATCATCACATGCACAGACATGCTCAGGCACACACAAATGTGCGCACACACTATCATACGCGAACAGAGGGTGCACACAAGCACGCATACCAAAACATCCACAGGCACAAGCACACATACAATCCCATGCTCTAGTACAAAACACTCAAGTACATGCACACACTATCACACGCACAGACATAAGCACACATACAGAAACATCTGCGCACACAAACACAAGCACACAAAGAATCACATGCTCTAGTACAAAAACACCCAATTACATGTCCACGCCATCACACACACAGACATGCACAAGCACACAGAAAAGTGAACATAGTCTTTTATACACGCACAGGCGCACACACACACACGTGTGACCGCACACACCCCCTCATACATGCACATACGCACACTCAAAAGCACTCACATTACACATTTCTGCAGGACTGCCGCAGCAGGACGTTTCTGGTGCGTGATGGTGACAAGGGGGCATGTCCTCCGCCGGACGGGTCCTCTCAGTGCTCCTCGGGCAGCAGAGCACTATGATGGGACATAAATGTTTTTTTTTTAAACTTGCCAGTCGCCGTGTATGGCTGCTTCATGGCAACTAAGCTCGGGGGAGCGCTACTTCTCCATTTAGCGCCATCTTAGGACTCGGCCACCTGGAACTAATATGACAAATTTCTCGGCTCAGCAGCGGTTTTGGATGGAGGTACTCAGTTCTTTAACCGCTCCGGGTGTTCCGGTACCAGTATCTCCGCATTTTGGTGGGCATTGTGTGTGGCTGGACTCCGCTTCAGATCGGTGTGCGCGGGGCTTCCACTGAGCTTTCAGGCTGGCCTGTGCCTGGTCCCACTAGTTGTAAAAACATTGTCCTCACCTGGCAATGCGAGTTGCAAGACAGTTAAGCATTACATTAGGGGAGAGGAGCTGCGGACAGGTGAAGGAAGAACAGTAATGTTTAGGTAGAAGATGCAAAGTACAAGCAATGGAAGAAGACCAGTCAGTGACGAGACCCTTTGTGAATAGTTGCTTTGTGACTTTCTGGCAGTGCTTAATTTGTAAAAATAATATGTGCCAGGGCTCTCGTCAGGTGGCCACTGCAGCTTGCACAACACATTGCCCCTGCCATGCTGTCAGCGATAGTAATGCAAAACCAACAGTTGATGGACAGAATGCAGAACAACGTCATACATTCACCCCAGTACAGAGATCTGGGCCTACATTCACCCCAGTACAGAGATCTGGGCCTAAATCCATCGTTTTTTTGCACTCCACACCACCCCAGTTCAGACACTGGCCATATGCAAATTAGTCTTGACCCTGTGCCTCGTGGGAACAGTCCAGCCCGAGCTGCCAAGCCATGTCTTTCCTGGCCCGGAATCAAGCATCCTAGGACCGGTTTCTGGCTATCAGCCCTTGACTCCAGTGGTGTGGAGAGCATGGGACTCACGTCTGAGCATACCTATCCCACTCGGGGTATCAAATGCAAAACCAACAGTTGATGGACAGATAGCAGAACAATGTCACACATTCACCCCAGTACAGAGATCTGGGCCTAAATCCATCGTTTTTTGCACTCCACACCACCCCAGTTAAGACATGGCCATATGCAAATCAGCCTTGACCCTGTGCCTCATGGGAACAGATAGTAACAACACAACTATGAACCATCACACTCCTGCAAGTATGTCACTTTGGACTATTCCAGGCCCCATAGCTATAAGGATGGCTTGGGAGAGAGGAAGTAGTAATTTTTTATGTTTATTGAATGAATAATTAACCCCTTCGCTGCGGCGGCTATTCCGCCGCAGCGCTAAAGGGGCGGGGCGGCCGCACGGCGGCCGCATGCTGGTGACAGAAACGCTCCGTCACCAGCCGCGGTTGAGCTATGCTGGTGACGGAGCGGTTCCGTCATGACCCGCCCCGCTCATTAGAACGCCCGGGCAGGCGCGAAATCAGTGCCGCGGAGGCGCGGCGGCTGGGCCATGACGGAACCGCTCCGTCATCAGCACAGCCCAACTGTAGCTGATGACAGAGCGGTTCCGTCTTCAGCAGGGGAGGGGTTAACTAACTGTTGTTGTGGTCATCTCTTAATTAGCCAGACATCGCCACCTTGTGGCAGACGGGCACAAGAACAGGGGTTGACAATTATGGGCCCAAGCACCGGAAACCAGCAGTTCAAATTAAGCACTCCTTTTTGTGGGAAATTATTAAAAATGTATTGAATAGAAAGAATATTTATATAATTGACAGGCTTTCTTTTCCATACTATGTCTCAGGCTATCAATCCTTTTTATAGGCATTCGTACACATGTTTACCTTTCTATACAGCATTAAAATGCTCTAAGGGAAGCGTTGGCACTGCCGCACAGAATTAAGATGTTGTATTTCAACATTAATCATGTTTTCAAACATGACACGTCTTACTCATTCTTGTATTGATATGCGTTTCACACTCCTTAAGTAGCTGGGACGAGCGTCGCGCTGTATGTTTGAAGGAATAATTGATGTTGCTAAACAGCCTCCTTTTGAGTTGGCATTTCACAGCGAGCCTGCCTTCCCAGGGAAGCGGCAATACACCGAGGGAAATAACCAGGCGCAAGTCATAATTATGTTTCATTGGATTGCGCCACCAAAGGGACCGACGCTGACGACCTATGATGAACATGCTTTAAAGAAGGCAGCTGACTCTTTGTTGCAGATGGAGTATTAATCTTGTACATTTGTGTGAGAAGAGTGATTGAAATTCCTTCACGAGCGTCCAAATAGTAGAATAAAAATCAAGAGGCGTTGTGCACGCATTTCATCAGTGACTGAGCAATTTTGCACCGTGGCCAGGCAGTCGGGGCATTCACGCTGAGCCGCTAAAGCAAAAATAATACCTGCATTCAACGATCAATGCAAGTAAAACATTTGTACCAAATGAAAATGGCGTTTTGGTTTGTCAGAGCAGAAGTCAGATCATGATTAAATATTCACCGCTGCAGAATTGCTCAGTGAGCCGTGCTGTGCATGCGCGGGGCCACAGATGGGCTGGAGCTGCCATGAGGGAGATGACTGCGGAAATGGCATATCATTCCCAAACATTGCTCAACATTCGCTTAATTCTATCTCCAAACCCAGAGTGGCGGTCTACACCGCGTCAAAGACAATTTAGAATGTGAGACACGTCGGAGGGTAGTTGTTTGAAGGGAAATTTAGAAAGAATAGAAAATATTAGATGCTAGACAAGGGAAAAAATTCAGGTGGTGGGATCGAGGATCGTACTATTGAGAACTGAGTAAAAAACCTGATCGCGCAGTAGGAAAGGGTGTGCCAAGAAAAGACACAGAATGCCACAATTAAAGCCAGGAAGACTGGTGACTCGTGAGGGTTTTGGTTATCCCTTGAAATTGGAGGGACTGAAGCCCACTCTGCCACCAGAAACGATAAATGCGCCACCGTGGGTTAACCACTTTGCCCTCTTGCACAGCCATCCTTGCGAGATTTGTGCAAAGTGCGTAAATTTAAATGAGACTCTTTGCCCTCTCAAAGATGCAGGACAGAGCCTCAGATTCTAGAAAGGAGACTGAGAAAACACTCATAAATCGAGAGACTTAGATCATAGCTGGATTTATATCAACATGTTCTAGAATTCTGGAACATATACCCAAAACAGAGGTCATTCATTCTCACTTCTTGATACTAAAGCTAAGGCCTTACGAAAGATGCTTGTGATAAGTGTGATGGATTGTTTAGAAAATCCCGAATTTACAGTAGATTGTCACCTTGGCTTTCAGTCCAATTAAGAGCGCAGTAGGATAATTCGTCACCATTTATAAATGTTAACGTTTTCGTAAGAGAAATATTCCTGTTCGACATATATCTGGATGTCAACCTTTCATTGATACTATCAAAAGGATAAAACTGTGGTATGCCATGTTATTGTGACATCGAGTCACTCATCTTTTGAGTCTTTGTTTCCTCCCTAAGTTGATAATGGTGCAAGCATCGATCTGGCAAATGAAGGGTTAAAAGTAACGGGTTTTTGGTCAACAGAGAAAAGAAGCAAGGCTGTGTTCCCTGCCCTCTCCACTTTATTATTATTAATTGTTAAGTAACATTTATACAAGAAGCGGAATCCATTGTCCCACTGGCAAATTGAAATTTAGTGTTAGTTCTGCGTTTTACTGGCAATGTTTTCCTAATGCAAAAAGGAGAAAGCATTCAAGCACATGGCCTCCAGCCATTTTAAAGATTTCCTACGGACAAAAGGTATTAGAAAAAGGTGTCATTATGGCAATCACTATCCCTATTATAGCATTTTATTTTTATGAGCTTTAGTGATTAAGGGAAGTGGAAGGTGAATCATAAACAAGCAAAGGTTATGTTGTTGAGTTCTGGTGTGAGGGTTAAGAGACAAAGAGACATCTTTAGAGTTATGTGTGTGGGAGAAGCAATTTGGACCTTATCTGTGACACCTCACTTTCAATGGAGGGGCCCGGGCACACCTCCTGGCTGTCCCAAAATGTGCGGCTTACAGAACTACTTTTTAGTAGAGACTATGAGCTGACCTGAAAGAAGAAGAAAGAGAAATATTGCCTTGAGTGATTATGGCTCCATGACTTGTCTACTGAAATGCTGTCTTTGCAGAGGCCTGTAAAGAGGTCCATGGGAGAAAATGTTAAACCAGACTATAAAGATGATGTAGCATAACAAAATCTTGGGGGGAACTTGCAAGGCACGCTGAGTAGGAACCTCAGCATTACCCCGGCCTCTCATCCCACCACATCCACATCATTTTGAAAAAAAGGCATTGTCTATGGAGAAAAAGTTAACTGTTTAGCTCCTGAAACTAAGTATCACATTTAAAATTCACTCCTTGGTGGGTGAAACATCTTCTCCCAACACTTCTGCAACTTGAGTGGCAAGCGATCTTCAAAAATCATATGTTATATTCTCACGAGAACATGTTAAGGCCATTTTCAAGAGTATTGCTGTCAGTGACCACCATGACTGACATGATGGCAGTGGGCTTCGGAGGGTTTCTGTAAATTGAGCAGTCTTTCTTATTCCATTTCCATTGGTTTCTATTTCTCCTCAAATATGTTTTTGATAATGAAGTCAATGCTTGCTCACAGCAAACACAAGGAGACGATGTACGTAGCGCTGAAACTTTTCGGACAATCACCCCCAGTCACAGGGTTGAATGCATCATCGTTCTTTAGATCACTTGGAATATTCTGGTTTTTTGTTATGTGGTCTTTGTTTTTCGTCCTATTAATTGGACCACGTTGGATGCTTTTAAGGAAAATCTGGAAAGATTGTGCTGGGGAATCCACAGAGGGCTGCTAGTCTCACATTGGCATAGGGCAGGTCCTTATTTACACAGTGCTACCTTGTGTACACATGTCTTAAGGACTACTTCCGTTCCTCTCTCTTCCGCTGCTTCTGTCTCTATGTCTTCGTCTCCGTGCAGGATTGGCAATAGAAGTGCAGTATCTACCTTACCCTTAAAATTAGGGTTGTCAGTGGGCCTAACTTTGAAATAACTCATTAGTTCCTGCATACACATTTTTATTGCAAAATCATTTCCCTGTGCAAACTCATGTTTGTGCAGGCATCGGAAATTTGAGAATTGCAGTAGGGCGGTGGTAACTAACCTTAGTTAGTTCCGCCCTCCTGTAATTTTACTATGGTTATATTATGCAGTAAATTGGAATCAGATATTTGCTGTGTGCATTAAATACTACTGCAAACCACGGTGTGGGTACGTTTCTAGACGCTGTACACCTGCCCTATAAGACAACGTGAAATCTGGCCTTAGTGTCTCTTCATAACAGTAAATGTAAAAACCAAGGTAAGAAGATACAAAAAGTCGGGGACCATCTTTTTTTGCATAGGCCTGAGGCCACTTTAGGGCATTTTAAAGCTCTACAAAGAAGAGAGGGGATTAGGCAAGGGCAGATACATCATGAACCTATTGGCTTTGGCTAACTGGAAGCATGTCGTGAAAGGAATTGCCGATGATGATTTACTTTTAGTTCACATTGCCTGTGCAACTCTTATTTTGATACAGTAATGACATAACCAACGTTGATTGTATCACATAAAAATAGGACGGAATAGCAGTGTGCACCATCCACATGTAAGTAGATAGACAAACTCTGCAGAAAATACAAAACAAAATCTTGAATTCATTCACACAGCTGCGTGCTTGCTGGCAGTCACGGTTCAGTGAGCATGCAGTTATGTGTGAAATTCAATTACAGGCTTTGAAAAACACCTCCTTATCATAGCAGAAGACCTAGACATATAATTTGTGTGCCACAAACGCCTAGTAGCACATTTAAAGTAAAATATGTAGCAGCTAATAATGTTTCACTCTATGTTGCTGGTAACCTACTGACCAGACTAATATAAAAGGAACGCAGGGAAATAAACCTCTCATTAGAGCCCGAATGGCCTTTAGATACATTCTGAGAATACCAAACATACTGTGCCTAGGATTAAGACTATACAAAAGTAAATAAATGCTGATGACAAAAGGAAGTAAGTATCTGTGCTCCACTGTTTTACCTGTGAATGTATGCATCTTTTTTTTTTTTTTTAGCAGCAGACACATTGTCTCAAAACTAAACAGCCGTGAAAAGATTGAAAATGTAGAGTTTGGTGGAGTGTTGGAACAGTTGTTAACAAGCTGTCCTCTGACCCAGCCAAACTCACAGTTCCCTCATTTCCAGTTGGGGGAGCCGGACTCCCCCCCTGCCCCCCCATCCCCGCTCAAATCAAACACGGAATGTCCCAAACAACAGGAATACTTTGGGAGAAGAAGGTCCCCCACAATGACAACAAACTGACAATACAGTGAGTGGACAGCGCGAGGCAGATGGAGGCTGGTACTCTGACACCACAGAGGTTTGGAAGACTGCCCAGTGTCTTCTATATGGCTGCCTAGACATAAAGTGTAACAATGCACTCCAATTTGTCAGGATAACTTATAATTCCCATTAGTCCTTCAACGGTAGATAACATTATGAGTGAATGTAGCTTCTAGTGTTTAATGGGGCATTGCTGCATATTAATTGGGGATGGGCGAGTCATGACAGCAACCTGTAAGTGAAGAGGAAACACTATTTTTTTTAAATATCCTAGAAGTCATGTGCCTAGCAGTCCTAGGCCAACCAAAAACCGAAGAAAGCAACAGATTGATGAAGTGACTCGTGAAGCTTGCAGTCAATAGGTCAAAACCGGGGTCAAGGTTGAACACGTTCCTGCATGAGAGAAACACTGATAGTGCTCAAACGTCTCTATGTTGAGAGGATGATTACCCCACATAGTCACTATGTAGTGTGCCAGAATGAAAGCTTATCATACACCTTAATATTTTGTATCAACAGGTAGTTTAATTTAATATGGCTGACCAATATCCCCTATGGCAGGAAAGGCTCCAATATGCATTTTTTCACATGTGATGTTTCCGTAGGTACTGGGAACATGTGTATGTCTGACTACCTCACTACTATTATGAGTTTTCGTTACTGTCTCACAGTAGACCCATGCACTTTTTCAAAGAATTTATGTATTTATTTATTTATTAAGTTTATATAGCGTGACAGCTACCCAAGAGGGTTTCCCGGTACTGAAAGACAAATAAGCAAAAGACAGTCCTGAAAGAGTTATTGGTCAAAAAGCCAGGTTTTAACGGCTCTACGGAAGCGGATATGGCAGTTCTCTATCCGCATGTCCAAGGGAAGTGAGTTCCAGAGTCTGGGTCCCAACGTGGCAAAAGAGCCACCACACATTCTCGAAAGTCTAAACTTCAGTATACAAAATAAGTGTTGAGACGAAGAGCGGAGTAAGCGGGCAGGGGTATAGGGTGTGGTCGAAGCCTGCAAATACAGTGGGGCAACTCCAGTCTTAATCTTGTGCATAAAGCACAATGCCTTGAATTTTTACGCAACTATCAAAACAAAGCCAATGAAGCTCCCTCAGGCGTTCAGTGACATGATCTCGTTTCCGACAACCACATAGAAGCCGGGCAGCACCATTTTGGACCAGTTTGAGACGGCGTGTGACCGCCTTGGAAGAGCATGTTGCCGTAGTCCAGCCTAGAAGTCACCAAGGCACTCACCACGGATCTCTGGGTGTTGGAAGGTAGTATCCAAAACATTTTTCTCAGCCACCGTAAGATGGTAAAACAGGTGGCTGCTACTTTGTTGGCCTGATCTTTCATGGATAAACCCCTGTCAATAATCACCCCAAGATTACGCACTCGTTGTACCGGGGTAGGTAATGAGCCCTTGGCGGATGGCCAGTGCCTTGGGCTCCAGAGGTTGGGTTTATCAGAAGAATCAGCTACATTTATAAAACATAAATAAAGGCCTCAATGATCATATCTGAGGCAATAGTAATATCCTTCCTCTAAGTCTGATGTTTGCCTAAAACGAAGTGCCACAGACGTGACTCACATTCAGTCCCTGTGATCTACTCTTTGGATATATTGTGAGAGTTGTTCTTCATCTTGTAAGATATAAGTTTATTAAGCTTTGACTAAAAGCCTACATTATCTTTTATATCACTAGTGATTTAATATTTGCTGTATTTCCTAAAGCTGCATTTTCAAACATAGGGGCCGATTATGATGTCGGTGGGACCGACACCCCCATGTCTAACTGTGGTCAGACGGCCGCATTAGGATGCAGTTGGTCTGAACTCATTGGCCCAGGAACTGACCAACAGCTTCCAATTGGCTTAAGGAGCCCATCGAGCAGTTGGTCTGATTACATTCCCCACAATGGACGCAGTGCCTTCTCAGGCACTGCCATGGGGATTACGATCCAGCTTTCTGTCAGCCATTTCACGTTGGTTCTTCTGAAGTGAAAATTTTGGTGAAAAGGGTTTTTCGGGGACAAAAGCAAGGCCCCTGCCCTCAGCTGTGGGCCCTTGGGGGCACCTGTGTTGCCCCCTAAACATCCCTGCATTGTGTGGCAGACACCGAATGGTACCTGCCAAGGTTGGCAGGGATGTTTGAAAGCATGCCTCTTTGCTTTAGGGGCTTGTACTGCAGCCCTTTTCCAGGCAGCAGCACAAGCCTCAATACAAATAGGCATGTTTCCGACCATCGACACAGCAGTCAAATCCTAATTTGGTGGGCAGGACCACCGACTAACTGACAATCGGTCTTGTCACACTCATCCGACCACCATCATAATCGGCCCCATAGTATTGCTCCTAAATATTTTAGCTAACATGTCAAACTATTCTGTGATTATGCCTCTCAAAATAAGATGATTTCCTAGTTCAAGAACTGTTGGATCAAATTCCATCTTTGAGAGCTTTTAATTATTTAATTTTACTCTTGGCTAATGACTGTGGCACATTCCAAATGACCCATTGAATCCAGTTCTGCTGTTTTAGTGTTCCACCATCTTCTCTCATGGGCGGGCTGTTCCATTTTGGTATTAACCAGGTCATGCTATCTTAATGAAGAGGGACACCTTTCCTCCATGTATGATATTTGCTAGAGAGAGGAGTCTCGGATATGACTCACATTCAGTCTTATTGAACTTCTCTTTGGACATATTGCTGGAAATAATGGCATTCAAAATAATATATAATGGTATGCAACACAATCCAACCACAGAACCTAGCATTTTATAACAAAAATAGACTTCAGTGCAATAATAACATGGTGGAAATACCTCTATTTATTTATTTATTTATTTACGCAACTTTTATAGCGCAACAAATACCCGGAGGTGTCTCGGCGCTGTAGAGCAACTGGAGTCTGTCATCAAATCATCCTCTTACTGATTGAACAGCCATGTTTTCAAGAGCCTGCGGAAGCTCATCAGGTTCGGGGCGGTTTTGATGGCTAGTGGCAGGAGGTTCCAAAGTTTTGGAGTGGCCACAAGAAAGCGCCTGTCTCCCCAGGTGACCGATCTTGTGCGTGGCACCGGGAGGAGACTGTTATTGGCCGATCTTAATTGCCTCCTAGGAGTATACATCTGGAAGGCTTCAACCAGGAACCTAGGTCCAATGCCATGTACAGCCTTATAAGCAATACAGAGGGCCTTAAACTTGACGCGGTTCTCCACTCTCAGCCAATGAAGCTGACGAATACCAAGAGTGGTAGATTTGCGACGAGGGATGTTGAGAAGAATCCTAGCAGCCGCATTCTGAATAGATTGCAGCTTCGTTGTAACACGCTTCTGGGTGTGAAGGAAAAGTGCATTCCCATAATCCATCCTGGAGAAGACTAGGGTAGAGACCAGAGTCTTCCCAGCTGACGGCGGGAGATAAGGCAGCAGCTTCTTGATTTTTTTCAACATGAAAAAAGACGACGACACCACCTTATTGGAGTGGAGGTCGAAAACCAACTTGTTGTCGAAGACCACTCCCAGGTTTCTGGTTTTTTCTACTGGGACAGGTGGAGGGCCAAGCTTTTCTGGCCACCAACCAAGAGACCATTCAGGGGAGAGTCTTCCGAAGGTCATGATCTCGGTCTTATCCGAATTGAGGCGAAGGCAGTTCAGAGCCATCCAGCTACTGACCTCAAGCATAGCTTTCTGAAAGTTGGCTGCTACGGTGAGACCATCCTTATGAATACCCAGCACCAGCTGGGTATCGTCTGCATACGATGTAAGCTGTATCCCATAGGCCTTTATTATCCTCGCCAAGTCCGCTACATAGATATTAAAAAGCATAGGACTTAGCGAGGAGCCTTGTGGGACTCCACAAGGGAGTGCAGAGATAGGGGAATAGAAATCTCCCAACTTTACTGTCTGGGTACGGTTTGCCAGGAACGATGAGATAAGATCCTTGGCGCGACCGTTAATTCCCAAAGCAGTGACACGGTCGACTAAGGTGGCATGGTCGACCGTGTCGAAAGCTGCTGACAGATCCAGAAGGATAAGAACAGCTGCCCCTCCCTGGTCCATGATTACCCTGATCTCGTCAGAGGCCTTTATCAAGGCAGTCTCTGTTCCATGCCCTTTCCTAAATCCAAACTGCGTATCGTCGAGAAGTTGGTGAGTCTCGGCGAACTCTGAGAGCTGTCTATTCATCAGGTATTCGCATACTTTGGCAGGAAAGGGCAGGCACGCGATCGGTCTGTAGCTTGCAACGGCTGTGGGATCTAAGGAAGGTTTTTTCAGGAGGGGTTTTATGACAGCGTTCTTCCATATACTTGGAAATTGGCCTGTCGAAAATGCAGTATTGCAGATCTCCATGAGAGGGCGGGAAATCACTTCTGTGAGTTTTAACATCACGGTTGGGGGACAAGGATCCAGTGGGGAGCCCGATTTGATGGTAGAGACAATTTTAATCACATCCTCATGTGATGCGGGTAGAAAGCATGAAAGATGGTCATGGTTGTGGTGGGACAATGTTTCTTTCCCGCTACCACCTCTACATTCAGTTCTAGAGTTATCTTCAAAGGAAGCATATATATCTGCAACCTTTGTGATAAAGAAGGCTGCTAATTCGTTACAGAAAGCCTGTGAGGGCTCCACTTCAGGCCCAGCAGGGGGGGTAGACAAGCTGGTGACAACAGAGAAGAGTTCTCTGGCTGAATTAGCAGCGGTCTTAATTTGTGCCGAGAAGAATTCAGTTTTTTGGGCCAAGATTGCCTTTTTGTAAATCTGAAGGGCATCTTTATAAGTTTGTCTGGCTATGGGGCAATAGATCTTCCTCCAGCGCCTTTCTAAATTTCTGCAGTGTTGGCGATGTAGTCGAAGATCTTCATTGTACCAGGGGGCCGAGGGGGGTACTCTGTTGGGCTTCGTGATTTTCTCTGGGGCCACTAGGTCAGCAGCACTTCGGATCCAGTCCTGAAAAGTTGAGGCCGATAGTGCCGGAGTATTTCCACCCTGAGGACGGGAGGAAGCCAGAGAATGTAGCATCTGAGGCATATCTGCAGTTTTCCAGGCACGAGTGCCCATTCTGGTTCCAGGCCTGGAGAACTACGCTCTATAATTTAATGGACAATAGTATTCTCTCAGATTCTCAAAATGAACACCAAAAAGCAGCTAAGACTACTGCCACACAAATGTCCATTAAGGATCTCTGGACTCAACATAAAATATAGAAAATTAAGGTATCCCATATAGATATGTGCTGGAAGTGGATGTGTAAAAAGACTACCTATAAAGAATTGAGGGATTATGCACTACCAAGAATAAAACTGACAAGGGGTATGACACTGAAGAAATATAAACAAACCATTATTTTAAATAACCTACTCAACTTCTTTGCTCATTACTTAGAGAATTATGGATTTAGAAGGTGTTTGTGGTTGGTAAGCTTATAGGTCGTTTAAACTGGAAATCGACCAAGAAGGTTCAAATTGAGGATTGAATAAAATATATGAGAACTTTAGGTACACTGGAGAGAATTACTATTAAAACTTGTAGAAAGGTGGAAGAGTCACAGAAAGCTTTTGGAAGTGTGAAGACGTGTACAATGTCTAAGAGTGACTGGTGAACATCCATTAGGAGGATCGCATGTTCCTTTTTGCTTCCAAATATTTCTCAAGATGAATGAATGCTTCTCATATACAATGGATAAACCCTGATTGAAAAATAATATTTGTTGCAGTAAAAAAGCTAGAAAACACTCAGTAGAAGGCAATTGTCAATGAGTACAAGCCAGAACAGATGATACCAATTGTGCAGTATAAGAATACTAGAGAACTTTAGGACAAATTACCAGATTCTTGCACAGGGCTAGGGTAGTGTTGTTAACTGGCACATTGATTTGAAGACTCCAAGACACCCCGCTGTGTAATCTTTGATTAGAGGCCAGCATGTCAACAAAAGAACTTTAATATCTGGGCACCTGTTAATTCAGCTGAAAGGCAGAAGGATAACCCTGGTGGAAGCACTATGCTACGCTCACGTAGTTTGCGCTACTTCACACTATGCGAATTGCACTTAGCACAGTGCAAACACACGTAGCGTGGTTCAGCAGTAATTTTTTGCTTGATCGCGGTCCTTAATGGCAAGTTGGTGACCACGAGCGAGCAAAATGATATCCCGGCGATACTTTTTCCTCCTTTGCGATCAGCAACATCAAGTTGCTGATCGAGGAAAATAAACCTCCCGGCGAGATTCTCAATGCAGGGAGCTTATGTTTCTCATTGCGAGTGGTCGCGTATGCTTGCGAATGCTCATGATGAGAAACTACCAGTCATGCTTTGAGAAAGCTGCCGCTCGAGTAGAAATCTACTTGAGTTGCAAAAAACGACCGCTTGTACTGTGCAAGATGCGGTTTGCACTGATTGCACAGTAAGGACAAAAATCTGGCACTGTGCAATCAGTGCCAACAGCATTTTGCATAGTACACTACGCAGTTTGTGTAGCTACGTGTAGCTCGCGTAGTGCGAAGTGAAGTTTGCGTAGCTACGCGTAGTGCTACTACGCGAACTACGCCCAGGGTTACAGAAGGAGTAACACAGATCATGCAGGGGCTTAGTCACAAAGTGTCCTACTGTTCATACTTTCTCAGTAAAACTGCGTTTGTTGGACAACATAAACATCAAAACTTTTCAACACTGATTCTACACCCACCCTCAGGATATGTTGGCCATAGCCCTTCTAGCTCACAGTGCACCATCTGTACCCCTAACCGCAGTCAGATAGCACGTGGTATGTGCAACCTCATAGCATGATAACCCTGACTCCCCAAGGAAATTGTGCAAACAGATCTAGAAACATTTCATTTGGTGACTCACGCATAACCAATGAGATACACAAGACATGAACTACATGGTGTTTCAATATTTATCGACGCATTATGATTTTTGTGTAAAAGACTTGTGCTGCAATAATCAATCGAAGGAAACAGAACAGAGTGATCAGAATTATGAGAATGATGAAGAAGAAAAACAAATCAACCATTGTGGTGGTACATAGAATATATGTTCATGTATAAGTACTGTTATATTTTGTACTCTGACCTAGCGCTACCTATTGTAGTGTGTATTTTGTTAGTCAATTTGCCAGAATCCCTGTATGGTGATCTAACATCCCTCTTACCTGTGGGTAAGTGTCATCAGGGAGCCCAGCTTGGTGGAAAGCAGGGTATCATCCTCGCAGGAGGTAAACAGGAATACGCTGGGCTGTAATTCAGGCATGGGGGCGACCTCAGCAGTGTCAGCAAAATGCTCCGCTGCCTTAACAAAGGAGTGATGTTGTTTATATAATAAACTGCACTCATGTAATCATTTCGGAGCCCGAGTCAGGCCGCTTTTGATTCTATCGTGATAGTTTAGTCACCTTGCGAACAACAACAAACAACAGCATTTCGCAGAGTGAACTTAGTCCTAGTACAGAATGATCAAGGTGCTTGATAATATGCCTACGAAGAAGTGCAAATGTAAGCAAAGCCTTTTCAGAGAATATTATCCTGCATAGGCACGTAACTGAATGTGTTTCAAATGTCAGTATTTAGGAAAAGATGGCAACTTTAAAATGTGAGAATGTAAAATTGAGCTGTACCTACTCGGGCCTAAGTGTGAAAACCTGACAAAAGGTAACCATAGATTTTCTCACATGTAAATTTACTACTATACTTAGGTGTAAATCTACCAGCTTTTGCAATTCATTATCTTTGTGTAGATTTACACATAGGTGTAAACCTACATGTCTCCACTCCTTCAAATCAGGGAATAGAGCCTCCTACAGTAGTTGTTAATGAGTGAAAAGATACTACTAGTAACTTTGTCAATGTAGGATGATATCTATGCCACTGTCATGCGAATTACCCTTTGAAAAAGTGTAGGGAATAACATTTAAGTTTACTATTCATTATAAAAGTTGTTAAAATATGTTTATGTTAAATAGTTTGAAATGGAATTCCTAGTTGGCTGCAGTATGCACGAAGGCCAAGCAGGAACCACCGCTCTAGTCAGGGTAAGCTAGATGCACACTAAAAGATAACCTGTGCTCACCCTTTGGTAGATTGGCACAGAGCAGCCTGGCTTTTCTAAAGAGTCAATTTATATGGTATTTATGTAACGCACACACACATTAGTTCAATGTAGAATGTAGATTAGCCTCACATTTCAGTGTTTGTGGATGTCTAGAGGGAATACACAAAGTACAGCTGTCACCCACTTCAGACATGTATTGGAGGCAGGTTGTCAGGTACATAGAGCAGTAAGTGCAGGGTAATGTCCACTTTCTAAAAGCAGCATTTCTAAAACAGTAATGTAACTATCCAACTTCACCAGTAAGGAGGATTCAACATTACAATTTCAAAGATTAAAAACTACTCCTCTCTGATCATGAATTACAGCTTAAGTGTGTATTAAAGGAGCTCCTAATGCTGGCTACGAGAGGCATAGGCCTAACAGTATTGAAACATGAAAAAGGCTGTTTGTCACTTCAGGGTATAGTAAACATAAAAGTACAGGTCCTACTTTTACCTGCAGTCTGCCTTTAGGGTTACTTAGGGCCTATGAGGTGACGTATATGTAATAAAAGGAGAATTTAAGACCTAGCAAGGAGTTTTAAATGCCAAGTTGAAGTGGAAGTAAACTGCACACACAGGCACTGTAGTGGCAGGCCTGAGACAGATTTGAAAGGCTACTTCTGTGGGCGGCACTCAAAAAGAGATGGGTGGTAGTGTTCCCAAAGGGAAACGGCCGCACACACTTTACAAAGCAAATTTGTTATTTCTAAATTTAGTACACATCAAAAAATATAGTCTTATTTCTTCCAAGAAAGTAATAGTCAATAGGGTGCTATAGAAACTCAGGGCACCTACCACCTAGAGGTGCCGTTAGTACACACTAGAGAATGTGTCACATAAATTTAAACAAAATTGAGAGACTTTTGACAGCACTCCTGTAGGCTAGTATTTATAACAAAGAGGGCGTAAGTTATGAACCCTCAGTATATCCGACTCTACTAATTATAGAGTGAAAGAGAAACACATGACAAGGTAGCATTCAATAAGAATTGTCCAAAAAAGGTTCAAGATATAGTCCACTTATTTTTAGTTTTCTTCAATCTTTATTCTTTTCATTCCAAAAAACAGATATTCCCAGCAGATATTAGCAATCACCAACAAGTGTTTCGTCCTACACAAGGACTTTTTCAAGGCTGGAAAAAATTTCAAACAATACAATATAATTGCAGATCTAGAAAATACATATATACAATTAAATGACAGATTTAAAAACATATATACAATATGCAATTCAAGAGGTATAAACCACATTGACAATAAAGAACAAAAGAATTCCCAGTACCAAAAACGGGATATATTTTGCAATGAAAGGAATCCCTGTGGGTCTGAGCACACAACCTATGATCCATACACACATTTTAAAATATATATAGATGCACCCACCATAAGCAGAACGAGCTGAGATGTATGTTGGGCATCATATATAAGCAGAATAGGCCGAAATTGTAGGAAAGAAGCTTAGTATCTGAGGAGATAAAGCACAACGGGAAATCCAGGTTAGAAAACTCAACTCACTGTTGCATGTGTCCAAAAAACAAGTATCCTATATAACCTATGTCGCAATGAGGCTGTAGTCAAAGGTATACATTAGGTGTAGCATGATAACTAGATAGGAGCTATGTCTACAATGTCAAAGTCAAAAAAACACGTCATCATATCGTGCCTAGATGAATATGTCTGAGCTGAATCAGACTAGCATACATCCTGTATAGCCTATATCGCGGCGAGGCTGTAACCAAAAAGTAGGTATAGCATGATAACTAGATTAAAACTATATCTGCAAGGTCAGGGATAGATAGCGAACCCACCATCACATCGTGCCTGATTAGCTGTGGCTGAACTGTATGCGGCTAGCATAAAGACCGTTGAGGGAGATAAGTGGAGACACCATCACGTGTATTGCTAACACTGGGCATATTGGAAAGATATGCTGCACCCAAATATTGATTGATAAAGTTATCAAATAACTCACCCAATGTAATGGTAACACGGTGAGAAATAAAAGTAGGGTTGTACAAATAAGAAAATCTTCCGGTCCAGGGCAACAATCTCAATGGTCAAGTGCGACCCCGCTCCTGCGCTATTAGCGGAAGGGAGGAGAAAAAGTGGAAATGTCACACAATATACTGGAGTCGTAAAGTGCGCCTGTATACTGGTACATCGAATAAACGGGTGGTAAGCCCGGTTGTTAATAAACTTAATATAGTAGAAAACAGGCATAAGTTACTAAAGGGCATATTAGTAAGTCCGTCTTAAAGACAAAGCGAATTGAATATTTAACATTTAAGCATGAAATACTTGCATGGAGTAAACGGCAAGAAAAATGAATAAAGAATTAGTTATTCAAAATATGTCTAGATTGATAACGTGAATAAAGACATATAAGTCCTGATGTATTTCACACACAAAGATCGCGGTGTGTCAACCTATGTATAATGGGAATAACCATGATTTACGTATAGTGAAAGACTCACCTAGCTACACAATGATGTCATCAGTAGAAGCAAGTAGATTAATGTCAGGTTCTAGTCAACGAACACTCGAGGGCAGACCGGTGTATTGGCAAAAGTATAGTTAACAACCATGATAAGTTGATAAGCTAAAAAACAAAACAAATGGGGCAGCAGTTAGATAACCAAACTATCCGGTATTGCCCTGCCAGTAATATGCTAGCCACTAGCTCGTATACACTTACCATAAATCAGGCAATTACATGTCCTCACCCGTGCGATTCCCGTAACGCGAAACGATGTGGCTCGACAGGCGGCATTTTATGCACTAGCCGCTAAAGTGAAACCGCCGCCACACACGTGGACCATTCGGTAGTAGGAATCAAAGAAGGACTAACTAAGCCAGGCAGACAACCTAAATGGAAATGGCATCCATGTTTGAATGTCAAAACAGTAAAAGATATGCTCATAAACCTCGCCAGGAGATACAGAGTTTTAGCGATAAATAGTGTTATTGGACACATACATCAGTTATGTAAGCCTCCACTGAATTTTTGTGTTTTAAGACGTTGGGCAAAATAGTATAAGGAGAAATTAAACTCCTTATAAGCAAGAAAAGTTCGCTCCCATAGGGAAAAGCAGAATAAAGCTTTGTAAGTGTACATCACCAAGAAAAGGAAATAGCAGGCTGTTATTATTAATACAATTCAGTTTTCAAAGCTGTTCTGGTGTATAATGCAACAAGATGAAATAAGAATACATAATTATACAGAAAATTGCACCGTTATATAGACGTGGCAAGGGTTTGTATGTAATGTATGTGTTAACATCTATATGTAGTATAAGATAGTAGACAGTGTTCTAAATATAGTGAGTGATCTAATCCTTGAGAAAAACGTAAAGCTCACGGTCAGTGTTGAGTCCCATATCGACCGCTCGTAATTTAATGAGCCATTGAGATTCACATTTTCTCAAGGTACTGGTTCTGTCCCCTCCTCTCGGATTGGCTTTTACCTCCGTAATTCCATGAAATTTAATCGCAATTATTTCAGATCCAGCATGAGCCGTATTGTAGTGTACTGCCAAAGGATAGCTTCTGTTATAATTACGAATGGCTCGTATATGTTCTTGAATTCTTTCTTTAAGGGGTCTTGTAGAACTCCCAACATAGATTAAGCCACACTGACACACTATGCAATATACAGTAAATTTAGTGTTGCAATTTATGAATTGATTAATCTGATAACTTTGTGGGGAATTGTACTTAAAGCTTTTCTTTTTATCCTCAGCAAATTGACAAACACAGCATTGGGTGCATTTGTAGAAACCTTTAGGTTTATTAGGAAACCATATGTTAGTGTTCCCTGTTGGTACCGTTTCCTTGATTATAGAGGGACTGATTTGGTTCCTAAGAGTTTGTCCTCGTCTATACACAATTCTGGGTTTATTTGTGAGATAGGATTCCAAATCTGGATCCATTCTGAGAATACTCCAATGTTTGTTAATTTTCTTGTATACCTGGTTGCTGTGAGAATTGTACTGAGTAATGAAGGCTACTTTTTCTGGAGTTAGATTCTTTTTCCTTTTCTTTGGTTTCCGTTTCAGGGTTTCAGATCTAGCCACTTTATTGATACGTTCATGAGCTCTATTTAGTATTGCCCTGTCATATCCTCTCACTGCAAAACTTTCTTTTAGGTTACTTATCTCATGTTGAAAATCAGTTTCACGGCTACAATTGCGACGCAATCTGGTCATTTCACCAAATGGAATTGCCGTGATTTGGGACAATGGATGAGCACTGCTTGCATGCAACACTGCATTACAAGCAGTGCTTTTCCGATATAATTTACTTTCCAATTTGTCATTGTTCACAAATAAAGTGATATCCAAGAAATCTACACTGCTTTTGCTGTGGTTTGAAGTGAAGCTTAAATTGTATGTGTTGTCATTAATATACATGACAAACTGGTTGAGCGATGTTTCATCCCCTCCCCATATTAAAAAAATATTGTCTATAAATCGACACCAAAAAATGATGTGATTCGACAATTCAGGGGGACCATTCTTCCAGATATGGAATTCTTCAAAGAATCCCATGTATATGTTGGCAAATGAGGGCGAAAATTTTGCCCCCATAGCTACACCTGAGTGTTGGTGGAACCACTTTTTGTTGTGGACGAAGTAGTTGTTGTTTAGGGCAAAACGGGTGAATTCCAAGATCATTTCAGTATGGTAGTATAAGGTAGCATCACGTTTAGCTAGAAAATATGTAAGGGCTTCCATACCTTTGTCCACTGGGATACTGGTATATAAAGCACAGACGTCTAGTGTCACCAGTAAAGCATCATCCAGCCATGTCAGATTTTCTAGTTTATTGAGGAGGTCCTTAGTATCCTCTATATAGGAAGGCAGATTGCGTACAATGGGTTGGAGTGTAATGTCTATATATTCAGAGATGTGTTCTGTGGCACAGCCAATTCCTGATATTATAGGTCTTCCCGGTGGTTTAGTCGTGCTCTTATGTACTTTGGGAAGAATATATATATATGCTGCCATGGGGTTAGGTGGGTGGCACAATTAGTCCTGCAGCCCACTAGTACCATTTGAAGTACCGGCCCTGGGTATATAGTATACCACTTTACAGAGGACTCACCAGTACAACAAAAATACCAGTCAGGTATACACCAATGTCATCAAGTTTAGGGGAGAAGCAAATGCACTTTAGTACCGGTTAGAAGTGGTAAAGTGCTCACAGTTCTAAGGCCAGCAAAAAAGAATCAGCAAAACGTGGAGGCAAAAGGCAAAAAGTCAAGGGAAGACCACCCTAAGAATGACAGGTCTAACAGAAATATACATGGAAATTAAGTTTAAATATTTATTTTACCCAATAACTAATAAACTAAAATATTACAGCACATGAACTCTTCATATTAAAATGTGCTTTAAATAATTAATTCATTTAAATATATTCATTTTATTTATGAATAATTTAATAATCATTTTCTAAACCGTAATTTAAAAAATCCACTCTCACTAACATTTTTTATAAGTAGAAAACTTGTTAGTGATATTGCAGGCTAGTCACAAAGGTACAGTTACATGACAGTAAATCTGCACATGAAAGATTCTACATTGTAGTACATTTACTACTTTTGTTTATTCGCAATTTGCAAGTGTAAATTTATAAAAAAAAGTGTAGACTTACGTGTTTTCATTCCCTGAAACTAGACAAATGTAAAATTACTCCGTTTAACATGTAGGTGGAGAACTCCGTCACTTGGGTTGATATCGCCCTATGGTAAAGTATGGGGTAAAGTTAAAAGGTTTATTAAATATTAAAAAATAGTACAAATATGTTTATGTTAAATATTAATGTAAATTAACTTACTATATTTATTTGAAAAGTAGGAAAAAAGGGCAAAGCACTATTAACATAATGTTAAATAAAATATTTAACTAAAATATAATAAATTAAATCAAAATTATTTTTAAAGATTTTTTCAAAAAAGCTAAAGTGAAATGTTTAAACGTATTTACCCTGCAATACAAAGTTCTAGAATTTATGCATAAAATGATTTTAATTTCATTTATTTATGTATTAAAAATGAATTTTCATTGAAATTCTTTTTTTCTACTTATAGGTTATATATATATATATATATATATATATATATATATATATATATATATATATATATATATATATATATATATATATATATATATATATATATATATATATATATATATATATATTCAAAAGGTTTACCGTCTTTGATGATGGACAGAGAGTCGAGGCCCAGATTAGCTTGATTCAAGTGTTTTTATTCAGCAACACTAACACCCAACGCGTTTCGCAGCCTCCGCCGCTTTCTCACGAGTGACTAGTAATGTTCATTCAATAAAGTTTTATACAATAACAGAAAGGCTAATCATGTGACTTTTCGAGTGAAAGTGAAAACATACTCTCCAATTAATGCATTTCATTTTATAAATTGCATACTTGGTCACGAGTTACCATTATTTACTACACATAATCGTAAAACATATTAAGGTATTTGCAGTACATTTCGGGAAAATTAATGTCCGTTTCATTCACGAACTACCGCTCCCACAAATCAGTATCTTAGAGGTCAACTTGCAATACATCGTGATTACGGTTTCTGAAGTGCCCCGTTCAGAAGCTTTCATGTTTACACACGCGATACTTTTAAAGTGAAATCCTGCCAGTTAGACGCGTTTATTTACGCAGCGCTAAATTAAATCATTCAGCGCGTTTCTAATCATGGCTGTTACAACTAATAACCTCTCTGATAAATCACCTCAGCAGGTTAAGAACTCGCATGCTTATGATAGTATCCTCTACGTTATCCGCGTTCATTCACGCAGTACTGGATTAAAATCATTCAGCGAGTTTATAGCCATGACTTCTGCAAGCACTAAGCCTCACTGATACATCACCTCAGTGGGTTAACAGTTCAAGAACTCACAAGTTTGTCATAGTGTCCTCATGCATAAGGCCCCAGTGGGCATAATCCATTGCTATACTGTTAATTCGTAGTCTGCTTGAATCATTCTGTGTCTTGCTTGTGACTTTCATTCCATTCATGCAATCAGAAGTGAACACCCGTGACCTGCAAAATGAGAGAGCATATTCATTAAAATAATAGCCTCAGTTATCATAAGTGCATTAAAACAATCATAATTTCTAGAGTTCTATGAAGGCATAAAGTTTTGATTATACATCAATTTCTAATGGACGCTTTTATTGTCCCAGGTGAGATGCCAGTCCCTCATCGATATTATGCCCTAAAGGAGACAATGTTTGGAAGCCAATTATAAATCTGGATTCGAGTCTGCGTAATTCCTTTACTCTGTCTCCTCCTCTCTCTCTTTTAGGAACACAGTCCAACACCACAAATGATAGAAGGTTCGTGTTTTGATTGTACTCACTGAAAAAGTGACGGGCAATGGGGTATTGTTGGTCGTGGTGGTTAATGGCCCTCAGATGTTCCAGTACTCTTTTCTTAGCTTTGTGTACTGTGCTCCCTATGTAAAATAACTCACAGGGGCATTTGAGGGCATACACTGCGTATTCTGTCTCGCACGATAGATGTTTCTGAATTTTGAACGGTTTGGTCTTCGTGGATAACCTGACTGTTTTACAATTCTTGCTGTTTTTACAGGCCTTGCATTTGCCACAAATATAAAACCCTTGAACTGGGTTCATCTTTTTGGGCACTAGTTTGGGCAGGTTCGCTGGGCTTACTAGATCCCTGATAGATTTACCTTTTCTAAAGGTGATTTGTGGATAATCATTTAATGATTTCCCAATCTCAAGGTCGGTTTGTAAGATGCTCCAATGTTTTTCAAGGCATTTTCTAACCTCATGGGACCTGTTACTGTATGTGGTAACAAATCTGATAGTCTCATTACTGGGTATGCTGCCTACTGCTGACTTTCCTGTCAATAAATCATTTCTACTTCTAAGTTTTGCTTTGGAGCAAGCTGTAGATATATTCTGATCACTGTATCCTCTTTCCTTAAATCTTTGAGTCATCACTCTACACTCATTTTCGTATCCCGCATCCGTGCTACAGTTGCGTTTAGCACGCAGTAACTCTCCATATGGGATGCTCTCTATTAGGCTTTTAGGGTGACAACTCCATGCATGCAACATGCTGTTGCCAGCCGTGACTTTGCGGTGTAGTGTGGTCTCAATTTTGCCATTCTGTACTTCCAACAACACATCTAGAAATTCCATTTGGAATGGGTGCACCTGATGTGTGAATGATAAATTTAATTGATTATCATTCAAATTTTTCACAAAGTTGTCGGCCTCTTCCCTCGTACCTTCCCACACACAGAACACGTCATCTATAAATCGTGCCCATTTTTTGACATGTTTTTTATACAGGGTGTGGGGTCTGACAATTTGTTCTTCCCACCATCCTAAGAAGAGACAGGCAAAACTCGGGGCAAAACAAGTGCCCATCGAGGTCCCCATCAGTTGTCTGTACACTTGGTTGTCAAATAGAAAATAGTTTTCAGTTAAGCATGTATTTATCATGCTTAACAGAACTTCTGTGTGCATCAGGTAGGAAATGGATCTTTCGTTCAAATAGTGTCTGCAGGCCTGCAGCCCTAGATCATGGGGGATGCTGGTATAAAGACTGGTGACGTCTAAACTTAACATCAAATAGTTGTCCTTCCACACAAACTCATTCATCATTCTTAGGAAATCGCCCGTGTCCTTAATATATGATGGTAACTCTTTCATATATTGTTGCAAAAAATAATCTGCATACCTTGACGTGCTTTCTAGGCTGGACCCTCTAGATGACACTATAGGTCTCCCTGGTGGATTGTCTTTATCTTTGTGGACTTTAGGTAACAGATACAGTACCGGCAGTTTTGGATATTTGCAAAATAAATAATCATATTCATTCTGCTCTAGCAAGCCCTTTTCTTTCCATTCAAATAAATCATCAAAATATTTTTTGTTGGACTCTTCAAAACATTTCTTGGAACTTTTTTCATATTGATTTACATTGCTCAGTTGTCTCAAACCCTCATTCACATACCTGTCTCTCCCCCATACCACCACATTACCCCCCTTATCAGATTTTTTTATCACAATGTTATGGTCATTCTGTAATGTTTTGATGGCTGAGGTCTGTTCAATGGTAAGGTTCTTCCTTACTTTAGAAGTCATGCCGTTTATTTTTTTGAGGCCATTTTTAACTCCTTTCTCAAATACATCCAATGCCTCATTCATTAATTGTGGCATGAATATGGATGTGGGTTTAAAGTGACTTTTACTGCTTAGGTCTGTTGCAATGTCATCATTGAGCAGATTCAGTATCGGATCGCTGTTGAAATTGGCTTGGTCCCCCAATTCATTCAATAAGTGCAATGTCTTAATGTCATTGATACACAAATTACTAACCTCTTCTCTGCTGGTCCTCTCTTTCTCCAGAACCGCCTTGGTGGAAAACCATTTCTTCAGGCGCAGTTTCCTTGTAAAATAGAAGAGATCAATTCTTGTTTGGGTGTAGTCATATTCATTGGTAGGGACAAACGTTAATCCCCTAGATAGGACGTCAATTTCAATGTTTGTCAATTCGCGATTCGATAAATTCAATACTGTCTTGGTTTTCATTTCGGTTTGCTCCATTCTTTTGTTCTTTTTTGCCAACGTGTGCGAGATCCCACTGGACTCCCCATTACTTCTTTTGGCGTATTCTGCAGCCTTTCTACGCCTCTTCCTGCGCGTCCACGACCTCGTCCTCTTTGGTTGCTTGATTCGACGGTCTCCGGTGCTGTTAGCCTGTCTTGTGCTAACATTGAAAACTCCATTAAAATTTTGTCTTTTACCGACATGTTAGGGGTTTGGGCTTGTTCGCTGGTTGTGGCTCTGGATTCCGGCGTTTTGTCCACAGAGCTGGCTCCATTCACTTGGTCAGCATTATCAGATGCAGTTTTGGCATTAATGCCTTGGCTTCTAAGCCGGTCGAATTTTTTGGCAAAGGTCAATATCTGTCCTTTCTCATAGTCCACGAAATCACGTAGGAATTTCCTCTGCTTTTTTTCTTTGATATCTTTTTCAATTCATGAGGACACTATGACAAACTTGTGAGTTCTTGAACTGTTAACCCACTGAGGTGATGTATCAGTGAGGCTTAGTGCTTGCAGAAGTCATGGCTATAAACTCGCTGAAGGATTTTAATCCAGTACTGCGTGAATGAACGCGGCTAACGTAGAGGATACTATCATAAGCATGCGAGTTCTTAACCTGCTGAGGTGATTTATCAGAGAGGTTATTAGTTGTAACAGCCATGATTAGAAACGCGCTGAATGATTTAATTTAGCGCTGCGTAAATAAACGCGTCTAACTGGCAGGATTTCACTTTAAAAGTATCGCGTGTGTAAACATGAAAGCTTCTGAACGGGGCACTTCAGAAACCGTAATCACGATGTATTGCAAGTTGACCTCTAAGATACTGATTTGTGGGAGCGGTAGTTCGTGAATGAAACGGACATTAATTTTCCCGAAATGTACTGCAAATACCTTAATATGTTTTACGATTATGTGTAGTAAATAATGGTAACTCGTGACCAAGTATGCAATTTATAAAATGAAATGCATTAATTGGAGAGTATGTTTTCACTTTCACTCGAAAAGTCACATGATTAGCCTTTCTGTTATTGTATAAAACTTTATTGAATGAACATTACTAGTCACTCGTGAGAAAGCGGCGGAGGCTGCAAAACGCGTTGGGTGTTAGTGTTGCTGAATAAAAACACTTGAATCAAGCTAATCTGGGCCTCGACTCTCTGTCCATCATCAAAGACGGTAAACCTTTTGAATTCAACGGGGCGAGGCGAAACCCCGTCGAGGCCCGCCACACTGAGAGGCGCAGGCACGAACTTCGCCAAGCTGTTTGGATTTCAAGTTTCTAAGCCAGCGCCCGCCTGTAACTGACTCGGAAGCTGCATCTGAGGTAACGACCTCTCAGCGCAACAACACGCACGGAGGAACGTTGTGAAGGTTGAACCTCTCAAATCAGCGTTAACACGCAAATGTGTCCGAGCCGTACAAAGAATACAGATAAAAGGCAAGTGGAATTCCGCCGAAGCAATGAAAACATTGTAACAAGCGGCAAGCAATAACAAGTGTATAATTATACTGAACTCACTTAATCAGTATGGCAACATCGAGAAATGAGAAACGCTGTGAGGCAGCAAGCAAAATGTTTGAGACATCTACACTGGCGCCAAGTGAAGGGAGCACTGCTGCGCCCTCTGTGGGTGAAAATATGTCGAAAAAGGCACAATGGGACCTGCTTTGGAAATATATGAAAGCAGAGCAAAATAAATGGTGGGAAGCGACCACACTGCAAAAGTACATAGAGGCAGGGAGAGCGCCTCGAGGACTCCGGATCTTCATCACTCCCACATTCAGCGATCCAGACCCTGACTTGATCGGCGAGTGGGCTGAAAATAATCACCATTGTTCAATGGTAATGTTAAAACTACTGGTTAAATATGCCAACCGTGATTGTGAAACATTGAGTGGTAAAATCGAAGAGGTAACAGCTAAATTAAAGGCACTCTGTGATACGGATGAGTTCAACCAAGACATGGCAAAACTCGAAACCAAGCTGGAACGAATTGAAAAAGATATCAAAGAAAAAAAGCAGAGGAAATTCCTACGTGATTTCGTGGACTATGAGAAAGGACAGATATTGACCTTTGCCAAAAAATTCGACCGGCTTAGAAGCCAAGGCATTAATGCCAAAACTGCATCTGATAATGCTGACCAAGTGAATGGAGCCAGCTCTGTGGACAAAACGCCGGAATCCAGAGCCGCAACCAGCGAACAAGCCCAAAACCCTAACATGTCGGTAAAAGACAAAATTTTAATGGAGTTTTCAATGTTAGCACAAGACAGACTAACAGCACCGGAGACCGTCGAATCAAGCAACCAAAGAGGACGAGGTCGTGGACGTGCAGGAAGAGGCGTAGAAAGGCTGCAGAATACGCCAAAAGAAGTAATGGGGAGTCCAGTGGGATCTCGCACACGTTGGCAAAAAAGAACAAAAGAATGGAGCAAACCGAAATGAAAACCAAGACAGTATTGAATTTATCGAATCGCGAATTGACAAACATTGAAATTGACGTCCTATCTAGGGGATTAACGTTTGTCCCTACCAATGAATATGACTACACCCAAACAAGAATTGATCTCTTCTATTTTACAAGGAAACTGCGCCTGAAGAAATGGTTTTCCACCAAGGCGGTTCTGGAGAAAGAGAAGACCAGCAGAGAAGAGGTTAGTAATTTGTGTATCAATGACATTAAGACATTGCACTTATTGAATGAATTGGGGGACCAAGCCAATTTCAACAGCGATCCGATACTGAATCTGCTCAATGATGACATTGCAACAGACCTAAGCAGTAAAAGTCACTTTAAACCCACATCCATATTCATGCCACAATTAATGAATGAGGCATTGGATGTATTTGAGAAAGGAGTTAAAAATGGCCTCAAAAAAATAAACGGCATGACTTCTAAAGTAAGGAAGAACCTTACCATTGAACAGACCTCAGCCATCAAAACATTACAGAATGACCATAACATTGTGATAAAAAAATCTGATAAGGGGGGTAATGTGGTGGTATGGGGGAGAGACAGGTATGTGAATGAGGGTTTGAGACAACTGAGCAATGTAAATCAATATGAAAAAAGTTCCAAGAAATGTTTTGAAGAGTCCAACAAAAAATATTTTGATGATTTATTTGAATGGAAAGAAAAGGGCTTGCTAGAGCAGAATGAATATGATTATTTATTTTGCAAATATCCAAAACTGCCGGTACTGTATCTGTTACCTAAAGTCCACAAAGATAAAGACAATCCACCAGGGAGACCTATAGTGTCATCTAGAGGGTCCAGCCTAGAAAACACGTCAAGGTATGCAGATTATTTTTTGCAACAATATATGAAAGAGTTACCATCATATATTAAGGACACGGGCGATTTCCTAAGAATGATGAATGAGTTTGTGTGGAAGGACAACTATTTGATGTTAAGTTTAGACGTCACCAGTCTTTATACCAGCATCCCCCATGATCTAGGGCTGCAGGCCTGCAGACACTATTTGAACGAAAGATCCATTTCCTACCTGATGCACACAGAAGTTCTGTTAAGCATGATAAATACATGCTTAACTGAAAACTATTTTCTATTTGACAACCAAGTGTGCAGACAACTGATGGGGCCCTCGATGGGCACTTGTTTTGCCCCGAGTTTTGCCTGTCTCTTCTTAGGATGGTGGGAAGAACAAATTGTCAGACCCCACACCCTGTATAAAAAACATGTCAAAAAATGGGCACGATTTATAGATGACGTGTTCTGTGTGTGGGAAGGTACGAGGGAAGAGGCCGACAACTTTGTGAAAAATTTGAATGATAATCAATTAAATTTATCATTCACACATCAGGTGCACCCATTCCAAATGGAATTTCTAGATGTGTTGTTGGAAGTACAGAATGGCAACATTGAGACCACACTACACCGCAAAGTCACGGCTGGCAACAGCATGTTGCATGCGTGGAGTTGTCACCCTAAAAGCCTAATAGAGAGCATCCCATATGGAGAGTTACTGCGTGCTAAACGCAACTGTAGCACGGATGCGGGATACGAAAATGAGTGTAGAGTGATGACTCAAAGATTTAAGGAAAGAGGATACAGTGATCAGAATATATCTACAGCTTGCTTCAAAGCAAAACTTAGAAGTAGAAATGATTTATTGACAGGAAAGTCAGCAGTAGGCAGCATACCCAGTAATGAGACTATCAGATTTGTTACCACATACAGTAACAGGTCCCATGAGGTTAGAAAATGCCTTGAAAAACATTGGAGCATCTTACAAACCGACCTTGAGATTGGGAAATCATTAAATGATTATCCACAAATCACCTTTAGAAAAGGTAAATCTATCAGGGATCTAGTAAGCCCAGCGAACCTGCCCAAACTAGTGCCCAAAAAGATGAACCCAGTTCAAGGGTTTTATATTTGTGGCAAATGCAAGGCCTGTAAAAACAGCAAGAATTGTAAAACAGTCAGGTTATCCACGAAGACCAAACCGTTCAAAATTCAGAAACATCTATCGTGCGAGACAGAATACGCAGTGTATGCCCTCAAATGCCCCTGTGAGTTATTTTACATAGGGAGCACAGTACACAAAGCTAAGAAAAGAGTACTGGAACATCTGAGGGCCATTAACCACCACGACCAACAATACCCCATTGCCCGTCACTTTTTCAGTGAGCACAACCAAAACACGAACCTTCTATCATTTGTGGTGTTGGACTGTGTTCCTAAAAGAGAGAGAGGAGGAGACAGAGTAAAGGAATTACGCAGACTCGAATCCAGATTTATAATTGGCTTCCAAACATTGTCTCCTTTAGGGCATAATATCGATGAGGGACTGGCATCTCACCTGGGACAATAAAAGCGTCCATTAGAAATTGATGTATAATCAAAACTTTATGCCTTCATAGAACTCATAGAACTCTAGAAATTATGATTGTTTTAATGCACTTATGATAACTGAGGCTATTATTTTAATGAATATGCTCTCTCATTTTGCAGGTCACGGGTGTTCACTTCTGATTGCATGAATGGAATGAAAGTCACAAGCAAGACACAGAATGATTCAAGCAGACTACGAATTAACAGTAAAGCAATGGATTATGCCCACTGGGGCCTTATGCATGAGGACACTATGACAAACTTGTGAGTTCTTGAACTGTTAACCCACTGAGGTGATGTATCAGTGAGGCTTAGTGCTTGCAGAAGTCATGGCTATAAACTCGCTGAATGATTTTAATCCAGTACTGCGTGAATGAACGCGGATAACGTAGAGGATACTATCATAAGCATGCGAGTTCTTAACCTGCTGAGGTGATTTATCAGAGAGGTTATTAGTTGTAACAGCCATGATTAGAAATGCGCTGAACGATTTAATTTAGCGCTGCGTAAATAAACGCGTCTAACTGGCAGGATTTCACTTTAAAAGTATCGCGTGTGTAAACATGAAAGCTTCTGAACGGGGCACTTCAGAAACCGTAATCACGATGTATTGCAAGTTGACCTCTAGGATACTGATTTGTGGGAGCGGTAGTTCGTGAATGAAACGGACATTAATTTTCCCGAAATGTACTGCAAATACCTTAATATGTTTTACGATTATGTGTAGTAAATAATGGTAACTCGTGACCAAGTATGCAATTTATAAAATGAAATGCATTAATTGGAGAGTATGTTTTCACTTTCACTCGAAAAGTCACATGATTAGCCTTTCTGTTATTGTATAAAACTTTATTGAATGAACATTACTAGTCACTCGTGAGAAAGCGGCGGAGGCTGCGAAACGCGTTGGGTGTTAGTGTTGCTGAATAAAAACACTTGAATCAAGCTAATCTGGGCCTCGACTCTCTGTCCATCATCAAAGACGGTAAACCTTTTGAATTCAACGGGGCGAGGCGAAACCCCGTCGAGGCCCGCCACACTGAGAGGCGCAGGCACGAACTTCGCCAAGCTGTTTGGATATATATATATATATATATATATATATATATATATATATATATATATATATATATATATATATATATATATATATATATATATATATATATATATATATATATATATATATATATATATATATATATATATATATATGTATACACAGATTTAAAAATTTGAAATACATTTAATTTTTTTAACATTATTTGCTATTGGATTCTAGTTTAAGAAATTAATTTCTATGGGAGGGTTTTGCAATACTAGCACCACTTTTGCGTCGTTTTTAACATGGGAAAAGTGATGCATGGGTGGCACAAGGGGCTTGTAAATTAGCCCCCTAGTGTTTGGCCAAGTGTGGTGTTAGACGTTCTCAAGGCCTTATTAGGAGTACATTTACAACTATTTGGGATCCCATTTGTCTGTGGTACCTCTTAAAGTGCAGTAGGGAGTTCAAGGTAGGAGCTGGTTTCCATAGGAAAATCGTTCTTTCTTTTTCCAATAACTTTAGCACTGTTTGACGAATCCTCGCAAAATTTTCAAAACTAGTTTGCCACTCACTTCAGCTTCTGTGTTGAAAGTTTTGGGTGATCTGTCAAGCGGGGGCTGAAAAAAAGGGGGGGTCCCAAAATGCATTTTGCCCATGCAACTTCCCTTATCAATGTTGAACATAATTACACCAAATTAGGCAGAAATCTAGCTCTTGTCCAGAAAACGTGCTTTTCGTTATTTGGTGTAAATCCTTTCTGTAGTTTTAGAGATATTAACTGAAAACCACATTTGCATTTCTAGGGACACAGACCCTCCATGTATCCACCCACTGTGAATACGCAGCTCCCGGAGCCAAAGCAAGTTCATGATTGGCTGACCGCAATTTGACAGAAAAGTTGCAGCAACCATTTTATAACTTGGGAAATGGTATCAGGGACTGAAAAGTTGCTTGCATACTAATTGAAGGGGTCAAGTGAGAGCTTTCTTCACCACTTGTGTATGTCATGAATGAGGTGAAAGACTTTTTAATGGGCAATAAAATGCCCAAAAATGTTCTTTTTGGTTGCTTGTGAGATCCACAGAGCCATCTTGGGGCTCAGTGTGGCCCCAATGTAGGTCCGTGAATCTCACCACGAAGTGGCAGGGGTGGGTGGGGATGCTCTGAGCATCATGGTCTGCAGATTCATTTAAAAAAATAATGGGCTTCTTCACAGGAACATGAAAAGGGCTAAATAAATATTGACCATTTAGAAGTGGTATAACAAAAAGAAAGATGAAAGGAGG
Organism: Lissotriton vulgaris; assembly: GCF_964263255.1. Taxonomy (NCBI): domain Eukaryota; kingdom Metazoa; phylum Chordata; class Amphibia; order Caudata; family Salamandridae; genus Lissotriton; species Lissotriton vulgaris. The sequence goes on from NC_141693.1 coordinate 975,754,391, forward strand.
CCTGTGATTTGTTAACTAGAGCACCATAAGTAAAAGCCCAAGTTGAGAGGTAGCCATTTTACCTGCTTTCCTACTGAGAGAAGACAAGGTTTTCAGGTTTTCTGACTGGAGATTTTCGAATGAAAACAGATGTTACCAGACATAGAAATAAAATTGAGAACAGCAAAGAGCTTGTACAGGTATGATAATTAAGTTGTAGTACATAAAAGTATATTTAGTGCAAAATAGTGAGTGTATGGAAAATGTGAAAGAAAATGTGCATCCTCTAGACAGTATACAAGAAGGGAAAATAGAACCATGTTTAGATGAGAATATTAATTTTTTAAAAACGAAATTAGATGTGGGTGTTTGGTTATAGAATGTAATTTAGTGGTATGCAATTTTCGCACATTCACACTGTCAGGGAAGCATTCACAGACTCAGTGACTTTCTCACAAAAGGAGTTATGTACCCATCACTAATATAGCCAGCCAGTGGCTGCCACACTTGCTCACACACCCATAAGACCATTCACACACCCATTTACTCATGTGTGCATCCAAGTTTGAGTAATAATTTGCCCTTAGAGTCAGAAGGGCATCTGCAGAATGCAATCTGCACTACAAGAAGAGTTTGAAGAGGACTACTTCATCACTCTTGAAAAAGAAGAACCGTGATTGTAGTTGACCTCAGAATCACGGCCCCAAAGGGTAGTGTGTTTTGGAAGGAGGGAGAGGAGTGGAGAAATGAGTGGGTAAAGTCTCCAGAGGAGAGAGGGGCTTCCCCAGAGAGAGACTTCTCTATTGGATATGGTGCAGGAGGTACCTTCTCCTCCCACACCGAGTCCCCTGAGGACCTCAAGTACAGACAGTCTGAGTGTGACCTGAGGCTGCAGCTGGCCCATCTGGCTGCAGAGGAGAGAAAAGATGAGGCTAAGAGAGCCTTGGTAGAGAAAAGGGGCTTGATGGCTGGAGTGTCAAGGAGTTACACTTGAAGGCCAAATAGCTGTTATAATCTAGCAGTAGGTAGGAGCACCACTACTGTGTCCAGCGAAGAAGAAAGAGTTCATATGTTCAGAGACTTGGTGCTTGACTTTGGTAGCTGTAGAGGTACAGAGGATGTCTGAGGATGATTGCAAATGTGTGTTTTGTGTCATATTCGTGGTGCTGGGAGGGACAAAGTACTGGCTCTAGAGAAGAGGAAGAGGTTGAGGTGTCCCACTGTAAAGAAGTTCCTTGTCAGTAAGTATGAATTAACCTCAGAGGAGTGGAGATTGAAATTCAGTGTTAGTTAGAAACGGAGTCACTACTTCTGGGAGGTTTTTGTGGGGTACTTTTGAAATGTTTCTTAAAAGTACTGATGTTTTTTTTAAGAAGGTGTTTCTAACAGTTTTATTCTTCTGCTTTTTTTCAATGAGAAGCAATTTGTTTAAAAACACAGATTGAATACATATGGAATATGAAATCTAGGGACCTCAGAATATAATCTTGTTGACTTGTACTCTGCTGCAGGTATTTACACAGGATGATCAACATACTGTCTGCCTAGTCAAGTTTGAAGTAGTTCAGGAAAATATTGAGCCTCTAAGCTTTTCTCCAAACACTAATTGGAGTTCTTTTAACTTGGTTCATCTGACACAGTTCAGTGTCATCTCCAATAATCTCTTTTCAATGTAATGGATGGATATTGTAATGCTCACATATTTTTTCAGATCTATTTCTATCCACTTTTTCAAACTGTCCACTTGAAGGCAGCATTTCTTGCCCCATGCAATTTCCATGTTAGACAACATGTACATCTTTTTAGTACACATTATTGTTTTGAAGATTTAATCTAGGTTTCTTCTATTTATTTACATCCACTAGTTCCTTCCAGATTATTTTATTTTTGTTGGGAACACCATTCACTAGAATAACAAGCTGTTCTTCCAAACATCTTTCTACACCCACAGTTTCAATATTGTGTTTAACATCTAAAGGTACATGCACAACTCTACCTTTAAGCCCTTTCTGAAGCTCAGTGGATGATACCTTTAATGTTAGAGTTTGCTTCTCTCAGAAAGTAATATAAGTGGATATGCGGCACAACTCAGGTTTAGAAACCAAGCTGGTGTTTCTAAATTTCACTTGCACTTAAACTCAACATGACAACACCAGTACTCATTCATCCCAATATTTTACAGAGGTAAAGTAAATAGATATCGGCACTGAAAGTACATGGGTGGGGTCCTTCTGTATCAAATTATTCCTGGGAAATACTGCAAATACTACTCCAATCCCTTTTATACACAGGAGCATGTGTAATCCTTCCTTGTACCTCGTTATCTATCTCTTCTTCTACATTTCTAGGAACTATTTTGCAATTGGCATTCTGTCTTTTACTACATAACATCGGCCAGTTATTTCAACTGAATACATTAATTAATTCTCTTGTAAGTAGCATTCTTTATTAAAGAAAGGCTCAGTTGTAGACGTACTATTCCATTCTCCTTTGAAAATTTTGCAAAAGTAACTTGTATTAATAAGCCTTTTGGGGATTTTTTCTGCATAGAGAACACTGTTTTATCCAGTGTTTCTTTTCTGCTTAGTATGAAAATAAATACTTTGCGCTTCAGAGGAAACACTTTATCAACCACATCCTCTCAATATATTATTTTAGTTTGAGTGTTGCTCTTCTCGTCTTAGAGCCCCTTATTTTTCATACAAAATTCTGGATTACTCTATTTCTAAACATTCTTGTTTGCAATACTTTAAATTGTTTCCACCTCCTTGTCAAATTAGGTGTTTTTTGATAACATTTTTAACTATTAATCTGACTTGTTCCTTCTCCGTTACAAATTTGGATAGGTAAATTGAATAGGCAGCAGCGATGTAAGTATATAGGTGAGTTCCTACAGTAGTTAATCAAATGTTCAAGTTTCAGTATGCTTCTGCATTTGTAAATATTTCAAAAAGTTATGTTTGTTTTTTAATTGATTCGTTTAAATTGTATTCTAATATGTTAATAAAATGTAGTTGTAAAGTTATAAATATATTTATTGCTAATTTAACTTAAGGGTCACAAACACACCCATACATGTACTCATACAAGTACTCACACACCTATTCAGTCATTCAAACAGGTACTGACACACCCACAAATACCCACTCAAAAAACCAATACATTCAGTGACAGACCTATTTTCATATGATCACATTTACTTACATATACACAGTGAAGAGTTTTTGTTTTTTATGCTACAATCTTTATGGTTGTTTCTTCCCAACTGATCAATGATCATCATTTCAACAGTACATCAATTTTGATGTATGAGTATACAACCTGAGAACAGTAGAAGGGTAAATGGACCCACAGAACACATTTATACGATGACAAATGTGCCATTTTGCACAGTGAGCATTATGATGACGTTACAAAAGGGGGTGGTGATGGACGGAGCATCTGAATCAATCAAACACTCACACCCAGTCAAAAGATCTGGGTTTAATCCATCACTGTTCTTTAGCCCACTCTGCCACCCCAGTTCAGACATGGCTATATGCAAATCAGTCAGACCCTGTGCCTCATGGGAACAGTCCAGCCCAAACTGCCAAGCCATGTCTTCCCTGGACCAGAAACAAGCTTCCGAGGACCGGTTTCTGGCATTCCAGCCATCTTCAGCCCGGCTTGCTTGAATCCAGTGGCAAAGTGAGCAAGGGACTCACGTCTGAGCATACCCTGCCACACTTATGGCAGCCAATAGCGGGACAAAAGGGGGTGGTGATGGACGGAGCATCTGAATCAATCAAACACTCACACCCAGTCAAAAGATCTGGGTTTAATCCATCACCGTTCTTTAGCCCACTCTGCCACCCCAGTTCAGACATGGCTATATACAAATCAGTCTGACCCTGTGCCTCATAGGACCAGTCCAGCCCAAACTGCCAAGCCATGTCTTCCCTGGACCGGAAACAAGCTACCGAGGACCGGTTTCTGGAATTCCAGATCGCCACCATACTTAAATCAAAATGCTTTTGACTGACTTAATATTTGTAAATTGGACAGAGCTGGAAACTTGGTGATTTCCCAGGGTAAGATTAAGGTTTACTCCTTAATATTGTCCTCGCTGGCAAGTCATAGTAGTACGGCTTGTGTTCAATTTAGCATGCGTAACTGCGTAACGTGTTATTTTGCATACTCAATATGGATCCTGGGGAGCTAGGGCAAACAGAGGTCATTACACTGCGGTTATCACAAATTGATCATTTATCACCTGCCCCCTAGGTCCCCAATACTATATGTAAATGTAAATGTAGAGTATTTATATAGCGCACTTCTACCAGGAGGCCTCGTAGCGCTGTATTCATACCGCAGTGGAACACATCCTGGCTTTCCTGTGAAATGTCCACTCCTGGGCACCCCCAAGGTGAAGCCAGGCATCCACAGTGCTGCTGGGGCCGTTGTGGAGATTAAGCAAGCTATTGCCCAGAGTCACACAGTGGGACCCATGATTAGCCTAGGCACCGAGGCGAGAATTATCAGGTCCGGGGAAATTGAGTCCAAGAGCCGCCGAGGCGGGAATTGAACCCTGGTCCCGGGACAGACCTCTGCATCAGGGTCTGCCGCTCTAACTATTGAGCCACGCTTCTCCACACAGTGTTTTAGTAGTCTTAACTGCTTTACACTCCATTCAACTTGAATACTTATGCCTCTGTTGAGGAGCTCAAACTTGATGCCTGCTCCCCATTCCCATCCCAGTGAATCAGACACATTGCTCTAATTCCCTTCAATTGTTCTTTCGTATCTGCTCACTCACTGCCTCTACCACATTTACAATCAGTGAACTCAATTTCCAAAACTGACAATAATCACTACCACCAGCTTCAACGCTGAGTCTTTCTGAGATGATAAATTGAGAATCCTTGAGGTGGGATATACTAGCATCTATTCTGAACAGTGACATTGCAGAAGCACACACTGTTTTAAAAATAGGGTTAATTGCTAGTCTTCATTCTCTAATCACCATTCTAAAAGAACACCTGCAGGTGTACCCTCTTCTGTATAAGTGGCACAGACTTGGTTTTCCCAATCAGGTTGATGATTCCAAACTTTCATCTGTTGTCACTCTTGCACAGTCCTCCTGTATACATGCAGATCTTCGTCCATATTATCCCTGATTACCTCTGTAGCAACTAGTATACTTTTCTTTTTACCAGCCTGCAAATGCGTAACACAACACTGTTCCACCCCAACTCACTCCCCCACCTCCCCCCACACACAAATATTGAAAATGATTTTGGTACAATTTTACCCAATGTTTTCACTGCATCATATACTCCTCATTCTTCTCATTCTTTCACAACACTGTTCATTGTCTTATCCTTTTTCCTGTTAGCATTTTCTCTCCTGGTATCTAACCTTCAGCATGTGTCTTGTTGTGTTGTTACTTGTGCTGTTGTATGTGAGGACTTCACTGTTACTTGCCTCAGATATGAGGATGTTTTCAACTTTCCTCCTTTTATGCCAAATAACCCAGATTGGCATTCTGAAACCCTTTGATACTTTCACATAGTGTTAGGGTGACCAACTCACTTACGGTCATTAAAGACACTAGCTCCAGTCCTGAACCTTTCACCTACAATTCATTATTCCTTGATGTGTTAGTTTAATCGAAGCAAAGGAAGGCTGCAACCCCCAAAATGTATTAGGTGATTACATGAAGGTTCACGACCTGAACCAGTGTCTGTAATGACCAGGAAGGAAGTGGTGTCACTTTTCGGAGTTTGCCAGTAAAGTACTACTTTCGTTTTCTCGTGTTTCTTTGAAAAACATTGTTTTCCCCGGGTGGGGAAGTGCATTATTTTTTATGCATACAGTGGAAAATGTTTAATATGATCCTAATCAGCTGTTTTCCTTATTATAGTTTATAAAATGTATACCACTGCTATGTTCAGAGATGTGGTCTTTTTAAACCATACTGCTTATATTTTGTAAGGATATAAGCAATGGACATTGAAACGGGTCCCTCGCGGGCCTTATAGTCATGTCCTTAACTTTTCAGTCAAAAAAACTCATTGATTTCTGAATATTAAGTGTACAAATGTTAAGGTAATCATGTTGTTCCTACTTACATTTCATGTGCTTTACTTAATCTTGTATTCCCTAGAGTGTTTGTTTTTTCCAGGATGTTGTTAATTATTTTTTTTTATTTGCCAGCATATTAATCTTGTCTCCCCTCGCTCATAACGTATTTGGTTCTCCAGCACTGTGAGGTCATAAGAATGACAATATCACTATGCAAATATCATCATTCAATTGCATACGAAAAACAAACGTAGAAAACATTGACATTTTCAACATCAAGAGTTATAATTTTCACAAATGCGAGACGGATTGCATTGAATATGCTTGTTTAGTGTTATATACAGTTATTCCTTTAAATTGCTTGTCACAATGGAACTGCCTAAATCTTTTTAAAGATATTCAACTAATTAAGTAGTCTTTTTTTCAGACCTATTAACACAGCACTGACATTTGATAGTTTGTTCAAGCCGTCGCACCCCCTAAAGACAGAAAACGTGTGACAACTGCAAAAGATCAAGGCCTACTTATTCTAAATGAGTTTGAATGGCCTCTAAGAGACACAGCGATTACCCAATGTAAGTGATGTGAGGTTTTACTAAAACGATATGAAATTCTGATCAACATAAATGAAATGGAAAATCTGAGCTAATTACAACAGCAAAAACACCGATCATCCTGGCAAGAAAAACTTTGCGTTTTTGGCAAAGCATTCTCCTCGGAGGCAGAGGGAATTGATGGATCATGTTTATAGTGCAGCTTCAGGGCGCACTGGTTTCTTAATGGAGATGTGAATTGCCTTGCTCATCCTTGCTGTAACATGCAGAGAGCACTTCTGGTAAGGAGTGATAATTAAAAGGATCAATTAGGAACCGCGGTACACAAATGAGCATATAGACTGACTGGAATTGTGTCAAAATGCCCTCAGACTAGAAGACATCTCCAACAACAACAAAATCAGAAACTTCCACGTTATTTTGCAAACTCATTTGTTCCTGTTTAAAATCTAAATATTGCAAAGGGTACTATTTTGTAACTACATCAATCCCAATGATTTGTTGCATGGCCGTGCACAGAGAAGTAAAGTTAGGCCGATGAAATAAAACCTTGCGAATTAAAAGCATGGTTGTACAGTATAGCTGGGTACAATTTTCCAAGTGTAGATACTATGCAACGGGTAGGGACTGGGAATGTTAAAGGGTGGGTTGCCCTGTGAATATGTGAATTCTAACAAACGTTAGACTTTGGGCGTTCGCAAACTGTACTCGGTCTCTTTCCCCACCTTGTAAATGGTCACTTTACTAACATAAAGGGCTAGGGTAAATCTCCTTTCACTGTGACAAAGGTAATGGAACACCACAAATCTTGATTGGACTCTGGGGGAAGGAGTTGCTAAACAGGGGAAAATAAATTCTACTTGAAAAAAGTAATACACTTTCATATGAGCACTTACATTTTCCAAAGTGACATTGTGCTGTGCATACAATTTTGTATTGGAAAATGGTCTTTACAAACTTAAACAAGCATTGACTAATCAATAGGCCTGGCATTCACAGGCTGTCAGATGGTTAATGTATTTTTTTTACGCATATGTTACAAATAAGAGGATAAAGAAGAAACCTGTGATGTAGTTACCATGTCCCTGAGTTAAAAATGTAAAATTTAAAAACACACTGATTTGGCTGTTTTACCAATTTTTTTTAATTAATATTAATATGAATACTACTACTAATAATAATATAAAGAGTATTAATATTAGGCATATTAATATTGATAGTAATATTAATATTATTTTTAATATTCATACTGTGGACATTAATATTATGAACATTATTATTATTAATATTACTAATAGTAGATATTTGGTCTGCTGATATTTTGCCCTAGTGGTTGGACGGAGCGTTGAAACAAATCAAACATTCACCATGAGTCAACTGATCTGGGTTTAATCCATCATCATTCTTTAGCTCACTCCACCACCCCAGTTCAGACATGGCCATATGCAAATCAGTCTGACCCTGTGCCTCATGGAAACAGTCCAGCCCAAACTGCCAAGCCATGTCTTCCCTGGACTGGAAATAAGCATCCCGGGACCGGTTTCTGGCTAATCAGCCATCATCAGCCAGCCTAGCTTGAATCCAGTGGCAAAGTGAGCTAGGAACCCACGTCTGGGCATACCCTGCCAACTAAGGTTGAACAAAGTGTGTGTTAAAAATATCTCTGATAATCCTTGCCTCTTTATGTTTATTACTGTTGGCTCAGGATATGGTTAAAAAGTATGTGTGATGCAACTAAGAAAGAAATAATTATCTTGTAGTTGGCTATGTGAGGGGTCTACATGTTTCGGCCCTCAGGAAAATGTAGGGTGGGCTTTCTTCAGGACCGTGAAAGTGAGTCAGTGGCAAAAAATGTGTTTTTGAGACGAGTCCTGTGTGTTCTACAAAGCTCCCCCATCTTTTCAGTACATGAGGAAGTAGAAGTAGGCTACATATTGGACACTGTGGCCTTCCGTCCTCTCACTCTTTGGTTCAGTATTTTGCCAAGTTCCGGCATCAAAGTAATCAAGGAGATTTTAAAAGATTGTTTAGATCCCAATCATAAACATTACACAGTCCTTGGCTTGAGTACATTAGTGTCTCCCTCCAGAACCTGGGAAGGGGAGCCTTATTCAGCATGCTAGATGGGATATGCAAAGTGGAATTTAAATGGGTGAAATACCACTTTTGTAGGCAGAGGCTCATGGATAGAGAAGGGCTTGCATTAGCAAAACCCTGTGCACAATATTATTTATGTTAAATACCGTGTTAACTACAGTGACATATGTTCTTTTTAAACGTATGATTGTCTGTTTTTTGCTAACTAGGTTCTGATTTGATTTACTGCCCTTCTTGTTAGTTTATCCTCAGATCAGTAACAGGGGCCACAAACTTACAAAATGCGGTTGTGGTATTTGGGCCCCGAGGGATACCTTGCATTTCACAATGTTTTGTAGTTTTAAAAAATGCCCCAGAAGGTGCATATTGTTCCTATTTTGAAAAGGAAAAACGTTTCCTAAGTCAGTCAGCTCTTATGTTTTTACAAATGTTGTCATGGGAATTTTTTTATTGTACTCTGTTTTTTAAAAGTTGATATACGGTTGAGGAACAGGAATAGAAACTAATCATTCCTGTTCCATATGGTTGAGGAACAGGAATGATTCGGTACCTCACGATTATGCCCCATGACATGCACTGTATTGGCTGTGTTTTCACAATCAGTGGAGTTTTTAAGTCTGCCTTATATTTTATACTTCATTTTTATCTGTATTTATTGAATATGCATTTTATCTGACATATTGTATTCTGTATCTGCGTTTATGTTTTGTTTATAGTTAAAACCGAATAAAGCTTACTTTGATTTCATAGTAATTGTGAAGGAGACAAGAATAAATCACTACCTAACCAAGCACTGAACTCACAGGCAGCTACAATGTTACATAAAAACGTCATATCTTTAAAATGGAGACAGAAAAGAAATCATGGAACTGGCTCACAAAGCACTGGCAACATGAATAACCTGCAGTATATGTTAATATAAAACATTAAAATAAAAAGCACACTTTAAATCAGCATTTTCACTGAAGAGAAATGAGGTATGCTTAGATGGATGTGGAAAATATGCACAGGCTGTGTGAAGTCACTCAAGTTGAACGAAGCTAATGGGTAAAGTGGGCTGACTTATTGCACCTGCTGTATACTGTGATAGATGGAAGTAAACTGTAAATGACAAGCCCTCTGATTGAAAGCCCTTCTATGTAGGTATATTGCAAGTGCATGTTTGGAAAAAACAATAGTCTTATAAGACATCTAAATCTGTCTCAAAGACCAATACTAACAAAGATATCAAATGGAATGTTAAGTATTGGTCTTTCAGTTGAGACCCTGAAGTGCTCCTCTTTTTAAGCAGATGTGCATGTGATGTAGCTAAATGCTTCATTCGCACTTTAAGAGACAGAATACCTGAAGTAGGCTGACCAATGTCCCCATAGTGCATAGAGTGGTGGGCGTAAGTAAAATCTAAGTGACAGTTAAACAGGCCAGTTGATTAAGTGGGGTGACCCAAAGCAATTATAGTTATTTTTATGGTTTATATCCATTCATTGAGGCTTTGTTTGTTTGCTACCCATTTTTTGTGTGCTAACTGTCGCAAAAAGAAAAGAGACCTAATCCAAGCCATCAAGGACAAGGACAAGCATAAGACTAAGGAACTTCGAATGCAGTACATACAGGTGATAGAAAGGGAAAGAAAATCTTCGGAGATGGATAAGTGGGAGCACCTGGAACTAGCTCTACAGCACAAGGAAATGAAATCATTCTGGGCATTAGTTAGCAACGGGGGGAGGGAAGACAGAACAGCAGTCACCCCTAATATAGCTCCAGCAGTATGGGAAGCCCATTTCGGAGCTCTGTACGCATGCACGGGCGATGACGATTCGGCTATGATGGCCATGTGCTCCCTTCATAAGTATAGACTGGTGGGTACAGGCGATATCCATTATTGAGGTTGAATCTGCCATCGCCAAGTTGCTACCCAATAAGGCGCCCAGGCTTGATAAATTGCCAGTGAACCTATTTCGTTCTGAATCTAAAATATGGGCTCCCTATCTCTGTGTCCTGTTCAATTCCATCTTAATGGGGTCGGATCCGCCAGACACTTGGCGGGGAGCAGAGATAGTACCCATCCATAAAAAAGGCTGCCCCTTGTTGCCATCGAACTACAGGCCCATCAGCCTGGTAGACATTGCCCAGAAGTTGATGGGACGAATAATTCTGGAAAGAATCCAGACCTGGGAAGGGGAAAACGAGATCTTGAGCACCCTACAGGCTGGATTCAGAATGAGTACGTCAACTATCGACCAGATATTTCGTCTCCAGGTGCTATATTGGAAAACAGTGAGTGTAGAGAGTGGCAGCCTCTACCTCATTTTTGTGGACCTGCGGTCTGCGTTTGACTTGGTCCCTAGGGGGGGAAAACTGTGGAGGGTTCTTTTGGATCTTGGTATCCCCCATTATCTTCTTGATGTGCTGAGACAGCTCCACACAGAAACCTTTGCCCAGGTGAGATGTGGGAAACAGGGGGAATTGTTGGCCCATTTTCCGGTACAAAGGGGGGGTGCGCCAGGGGTGCGTGTTGGCTCCCACCCTCTTTAGTCTATACATAATGGGCTCTTCGGCCACTTACTGGGTTTAAAGGACATTGATGCCCCTAGACTAGTGTCAGGCAGGGTACCCACATTGATGTTCGCGGACGATACGTTACTATTGTCCAGGACATCAACGGGTATCCAACGTTGCCTGGATGGTTTTGCGGAATTCTGTGAGTTGAGAGGCCTTGAGATTAATTTAGCTAAAACTAAATTTATGATCTTTAACCCTCCAAGGAGACGAGCCCAAACCCAGTACTGAATGGAACATACCTAGAGAGAGTAAAGACCTTTGATTACCTTGGTATTACTCTCAAGGAACATCTGGGATGGGACACTCAAGTGTCTAAGGCTGCCCTAAAGTTGACCCAAGTCACAGGTGGGCTAACTAGACTATACAGAGCTTCCGTTTATAAGCCAGCCGCCCCATTAATAGAAATGTACACAGTATAAGCGAGAGCAGCCTCTTTGTATGGGGCGGAACTATGGGGAAACTACAGGCCTATAAGCTTAGCTTGGGTAGAACACTCATTTATGAGGAACTTCCTAGGACTACCGGTTAGCACCCCTCTAGTCCCTCTTAGGCTGGATTTGGGGTTAATTCCTCTGGAGGAGGAGGTGGCATTAAGGCCACATACCTACTGGAGAAGACTCTGGTCCGTTCCGGAATTGGTCTCCTACCAAAACAAGCTCAGGGATGTGTTGACTGTATCCAGACACAAGAAAATTCCTTGGCTATCCCATATCAAGGTTCTTTATGGTAGGATTGGCCTGCCAGAGCTTTGGGACTCACCTGATGTAGCATGTCCGGCCCTTTCTAGGGCGGACCTGGTACATCAGTTTAGGTACTACAATCTAGCAGCACTCCATCCTTGTCCATCATTGGGTAGACTGACCACGCAGTTCCTCTCAATAAAAGAGGAGTATAAAAAGGAGGACTTTCTTGACCTAATATATCCAGCAGTGGCAAGGAAGTTGTATGTTCAATTTAGAATAGGTTGCCTGCCACTTAGGGCATTTACAAGTAGATGGGATTCGAACATCAACCCAGAGTACCCTGCATGCAGACATTACTCTGAAAGCGAAATTCATGATTTCTTTTTTTGTCCTGAATACCAGCTGCTGCGTAATCGCTGGGTGAAACAAATTTGCAGGAATTTGGGTTTTAGAGAATGTGAAAATGCTTTTAGAGTACTAAAATATGATAATCATCCTCCTATTGTCTTTGCAGTCTCCCGTTGTTTAAATGGAATGTGGTTAAAACGCAGAACCTTTTTAAAAACATAAACTGTGACCCATTTATTTTATGAATTGAAATGTAATTATTTTGATAGCTATGTTGAATGATTTAATCTGAATTTTAAATGGCTTGTTTTTATACTTGTAAATAGGAATGTATATATATGATTGACTGTAACAGTAACAGACTCAATGGTGTTTCTTACTGGAATATATTCTTTTTTATGTATTTATTATCTTGTACTTTTATGGTCCTTTGAGACCGAAATAAAGTTATCAAAAGAAAGATCTTTATTATACGCCGGACTAGTTCAGAACATATGCAATTAAATGGTGACAAACATCAACTGGTAGGCTTTACTACCTACTTGAGTAGCTGAGTTATTCCATACACTATAACATATGTTTTGCACTATAATAAAATAGTCTTTGTTGCTATTGGGATAGTTAAGAGGTTTTTTTCATAGTCTGGAAGACTGTAGAACTGTGATGATCTGAGATGTTTGTTAGTTTTATTATTGAAATGATATAACAATGCAAGAGGTCCAGCAAAGCAGTCCAATATAGACATAGAGATTGCCAAAGGCTGCTATGGCAGCCGAAAAGCGCCACTCGTAAACTCCACAGCCTTGTGTGCTTGCTCTCTTTCTGTCAGGAGCGGCAGCTGCTATATGTATATATATATATATATATATATATATATATATATATTCAGGTTCATGCGAAAGCTTAAATTAAGGAAACATTTTGTGAACAACAAATCATGAAATACAGAAGTGAGAACTGACAAGAGTGATCCTAACAGTCCAGCCCTTATAGCCAATGATTTACCATTACTACAGGACTTAGAGGGGTTGCGACTAGAACAATCTCTATCACAAAGCCTGGGCACCCCTCCAACTGTAACTACGGTTGGCCTGACGAAATTCAAACCAAAGTCAACATATACACCTCAGATGTTGCATGACAACATTGACATTTTTCAAGAAGCAGCAGTTAAAGATATCAAGGCACTATACGCACAAATATTGAAAAGCAACAAGTACAAAAACAATTGCAACCGAAAATACACGGATTTGGTGGCGAAAATACAGAAATGTGGAAATGTTATTGTACGACAATCAGACAAGGGAGGCAATATTGTTTTATGTGCGAGAGATCTTTATTTGGAAGAAGCGTTATCTCAGCTGAATGATGTCTCGTGTTATAGACATTGTGACTTGTCAGCAATTAAGAAATCCCATACTACCTTTTATTCAATGTTGATGGGGTGGAGATCATCTGGCCTCATTAGCATGGATGAATTAAAGTATCTCAAGAATGACCATCCCATTATGCCTGTCCTTTATTTGATCCCAAAGGTCCACAAAAATCCCAACAAACCCCCTGGCAGGCCCATCATCTCTGCATGCGGGGGGCTTTTGGAAAAAAACACCATCTATGTGGAATCATTTTTACAGGACTTTGTATGTGGACTACCCTCTTACATCCAAGATTCTAGTGACTTTCTGAGGAAACTCGGTGAATTACAATGGGATCCTGATTGCTTGTTAATCACGCTTGATGTAACAGCTTTATACACAAGCATCATTCATGCGGATGGTTTGAGGGCTGTATCACATTACTTGGGTCAACGTCCGATTGAACTGGTTGAGCATGATAAAATGTTACTGTCCATGATCAATTTCTGCCTGAACAACAACTATTTCATGTTCAATAAACAACATTACCAGCAGGTCAGAGGTGTAGCTATGGGGGTCTGTTTTTCTCCCAGTTACGCCTGTATTCACATGGGGTACTGGGAGAAGCAGGTCCTCTGTGGTGAACACTCTGCCATATGCAGAGATCACATCGTTCGGTGGTATAGATACATCGACGATGTTTTTATGATCTGGAAGGGGACACGAGCACAGGCAGAACAGTTCATTGTCAGTTAAATACCAACAATTATAACTTAGCTTTCACCTCAGACATCAGTACACAACATGCCACCTTTCTAGACGTTGCAATTGAAGTCAGCAATGGACATTTGGAAACATCTCTGTTCAGGAAGCCCACAGCGGGCAAAACAGTACTACATGCTCTTAGTCACCATCCTCCACATTTAATCCGGAGCATCCCTTACGGGGAGTTGCTCAGGATAAGGAGAGCATGTAGTACTGAGGTCCAATGTGGCATAGCACAGCAAGACAGTAGGCTTAGGTTTTTGGCTCGCGGCTACAGTGAAAGTATAGTTGCAGCAGCTATACGCAAAGCCAATGCAATACCACGTGCAGTGGCCTTACTTCACAAAAAAACACAAATTCCAACCGTAACATCTGTGCAACAACCTCTCAGACTGATATGGTCTTTTAACAGCCAACATGGAGTGCTTAGAAAGATCATCAACAAATACTGGGACCTAGTGAAATGTGATCCGGTCATTGGAAAAACGATGCCCAAAAAAACGGCAATCACTTACCGAAAGGCTTTTTCTTTGCAAGACGCACTGGTGAAATCTAGCCCTGAACTTGAAGTAAGGAAAGATTGGCTGGCAGGGAGTAAAGGGTTTAGAAAGTGCCCTTCCTGTAAAGCCTGCACACATGGGGTGAACAAAACAGAGTACTTTACCCCTTTCTCTGATATTCCATTTAAGATCAGCAAAAAACTTACCTGCAAGAGCGATTTTGCAGTGTACGTATTGGAGTGCCCATGTGGCTTGTCATATGTGGGTAGCTCCAAGCTGCAGGTACATAAAAGGGTCCTTCAACACCTAAGGGCTATTAACACCAATGACCCAGTATAGCCAGTGGCTAGGCACTTCAGGGAACAACACAATAGCAACAGTGCATTACTTAAGTACTATTGACTCAGTAGCACCCATGAGGAGGGGTGGGGACTGAGATGCTGCACTTAGAAGATTGGAAACTAGATATATCTTAATGTTGGATAGTAAGGCACCCAATGGGCTTAATGCTTCGGAAGACTTTTACACCTGTCTTTAAATAACCTATTTTCCCGCAACAGATCCACTATGTGGTGTTTCTCTATAACATCATAGGACAGATCTATTAACAGGTGAACAATGTGGCATTATCAATGTAATTCCAGCTTGCCAATGTACTTGTTCTTTTGATTTGTGCTTCAGAGTTCATATAAGTTTGTTTATCCTGCCACTGCTTGTGTTAAGATGACAGGCGTGGTTCAGTCTGATTAACATCTGAAATCTATGTAACTAAAAAAATGTTTTGTTAGTTCACACTACACCCAGCACTCTATTATTCTTTTTCACATTTATTTAGTTGGTGTGTGATTGTTCGAACACATATGAGCGTGGTTTATGCACATTACGCTGGTTAGCCCACCATTGGGGTAATATTGATGGTTATTCATTTTTCTTACATACAGAAGATTGGATTTTTTAGACGATGGGTACTTGTAATTCGAATGTTATTTTATTAGATGTATGTATATGAGTATATGTCTAAATGCAACAGAACACCTATGAATTAAATTGGAACTGTTTACAAAAACAGGGCTCTTAACATCTATACTTAAGATGGTGATCTAGTGAAGGGTTCTCTCATATTCAAAATGGATTTATCCAGTAATCATGTTTTAACCCATTGTCACCAGCGGATTAGACATAATTAGCATTACGCTAGTTTGTTTTTTACATATAATGTTATTAATTGCAATACCATGCTCATTGGGATTTATCCCAATACTCGTGTTCTTGTTTTCACAGCACATTCTCATTTTAAATGTCATTACAATGTGTAGTATGTTTACTATTTTTATTGCGCTGTCATTCACACACCCATGATGATTGGCTCAACCAATTGCACTAGCACTTAAAATTTCTGCCATCCCCCTCTAGGGTGCCATGCGACCAAGGCCTCTGGGAGGCCGAAACGTTATGTTGTCCGTTTGTTGCAGAATAAATTAACTTTTACTCATGGAAATACTGGGTCTCCTGTTCTTTGGCGGCGCTGCGGTGATATCAAGACTACGGCGTTGTTCGTGAGAACCTGTGTGGATATATATATATGTGTGTATATATATTGCGGGTGCGCGAAATATAATTAGTACAACTAACTATATATAAGCAATTTCAATGGTTTTGTATGAGTGAAATGTCCAGCTAACTTTAACACCCCTAAAACTTCTAGTTTTTTTAGTGAATTTCAAAGGTTTTTTAAATGCTAATTCCTAACTATATAAGACCTGAAACCTATGGTTTTTTCAGTGAATATATATATATATATATATATATATATATATATATATATATATATATATATATATATATATATATATATATATATATATATATATATATATATATATATATATG
This sequence comes from Lissotriton vulgaris, assembly GCF_964263255.1. Lineage (NCBI taxonomy): Eukaryota > Metazoa > Chordata > Amphibia > Caudata > Salamandridae > Lissotriton > Lissotriton vulgaris. Next base: position 975,771,187 of record NC_141693.1, read on the forward strand.
TGTGTGTGTGTGTGTGTGTGTGGTGTGTGTGTGTGTGTGTGTGTATATATATAAATATATGGTGTGTGTGTGTGTGTATGTATATATATATATTTTAAATATCAAACATTCTTATGATATTTATCAATTTTTTCTTTCCTTTCTTTTAAACATTAGAACAGCAGACTGCAATGGGCATTAAATCAGTATTAATACTAAAAAAGCCTATATATATATATATATATATATATATATATATAAATTGAAAACTTTTCCACACAATTATTTATCGCCTATAATTCCAGTTCACCCTCCCCTTCCGTTTTTAATTTTTTCTTCATAGGATCATGGGTTGATCCTTGGGAACACTGGGTTTTTATACTACTGCACTTTAGCGCGTTTTATAAGATAAGGACAGGACATAATACAATATGATGCAGATCATGCCTACTAATGCACACTGTATACTTTTCCTAGATATTAATTAGCATCTTGTATAGAAACATATTTATGTGAACATAGTTAAATTATCCTCATAATTTCCGATAAAATGTAAAACCATCTTCACACAAAAATGAGAAAATATTAACCTCTGATTTTAATATATGCAATAGCATAACATTTAAAAGTCATATTGAATATTTATGGACTTTAACCGTATATTCTTATTGTGCGATGTCATATATATTTATATATTTGTACATATATATATTTATGACTATTGATTTGCACAGCGATATCAATGTGTTTGAATTTTTAATATTGTATACATGGGTACATATTTATTTATATATATATATATTGTATATTTATTTATATATCCTGATTTGCACATAAAATGCTGTGTGTTTCTTTGAATATGTTACTTAATGCAATTGAAGCAACAGTATTTTTACTATATCCATGGTTATCACATGAGAGGTACTGGTCACTTTAAATAAACTTGGGCGACTCCTATAGCACGTCATGTGAACAAGGCCGAGGCAGGCCGAAACGTGTCATAGCGGTCATGGTGGAAGAAATGCAATAAACAGAAAATTTGAGCACTTGTTTTCGCATCCGTTTGTTCCAGTAGGAGAGGATTTTTCAGCAACAGAGTTCTGTGGAATATATATATATGTATGTATATGTATATATACATTATATTAGTATGTATAGTTAGGACCTAGTTACCATAGGAAATTCCGAACATTCTATTAGGAATAACTTTGGTGGCGATTGAGGGATCTGCCTGTAATTTTCCTTAAATTTGCTTCGCTGCGCTCCGCTCCTTCCCTGAAAGATTCAGGAGGATTCGTCAAGCGGGGGCTGAGAAAAAAGGGGGGTCCCAAAACATGTTTTCCCCATGTTAATTTCCATAGGGACATTCTGACAAGGCTACAGCTCGAACGGCTGAACGGAATTACACCAGATTTGGCAAAATGGTAGGGACTGGTATGCAGCTGTGCCTTTTGTATGTTTGGTGAAAATCCCTCCAGTAGTTCTTGAGAAAATGTTATTTGAAATTTTTGAAATGGCATTTTCTATGGGACCTTTAGACACGGCTACAGCCCGAACAGCTGAACGGAATTACACCAAACTTGGCAAAATGGTAGGGACAGGTATGCAGTAGTTCCTTTTCTATATTTGGTGAAAATCCCTCCAGTAGTTGTTGAGAAATTGAATTTGAGCAAATTATATATCTATATGTGCTCAATATTCTATTGGGAAGAACTTTGGCGCCGATTGAGAAATCTGTGTGTAATTTTCCAGAATTTTGGCCAGCTCCGCTCCGCTCCTTCCCTGAAAGTTTTGGGGGGATTCGTCAAGCGGGGCTGAAAGGGGGGTCCCAAAATGTGTTTTCCCCATGTTAATTTCCATAGTGACTTTTAGACACAGCTACAGCCCGAACGGCTGAATGGAATTACACCAAACTTGGCAAAATGGTAGGGCCTGGTATGCAGATGTGCCTTTGCTATGTTTGGTGAAAATCCCTCCAGTAGTTCTTGAGAAAATTGAATTTGACATTTTTCAAATGGCATTTTCTATGGGACCTTCAGACACTGCTACAGTCCGAACGGCTGAACGGAATTACACCAAACTTAGCAAAATGGTAGGGACAGGTATGCAGTAGTGCCTTTTTGTATATTTGGTGAAAATCCCTACAGTAGTTGTTGAGAAAATTGAATTTGAGTAAATTATATATCTATATCTCAGTTGGAGCTTTTTTTTAAATTAGCTGACAACTTTGATGGTGGTAGCTGAACTGCGTGGCGCCTTCCTCTCCTCCGAGGAGAGGAAGGCGCCACGCAGTTCAGCTACCACCATCAAAGTTGTCAGCTAATTTTTAAAAAAGCTCCAACTGAGATACTGCAGAATCCAAAGAATTGGACAAATAAGAGAGTGAAGTAAACATAAAGTAACTCCTTGTTTAACCAGTGAGATAAAGCAGCTATAAAGACAGAAGAAAAGGTAGCTCCCAGAGGCGTTCTTCCCACCACGCAAAGGGATAAGGAAAGACTACCGGATTGAAGTGGGTCCATTCCATATAAACAGAGTGAAAACCCGAAAATTCCAACATATAAGCACAAACAAAGATACAGTGAAAAGAGCGGATAGAAACAGGCTCATAGAGACTGACACAACAGATCCAGGATATTAATTCACCTGGATGTGACAATACAGGGAACGAGTCCTGAAGAAGGTGCAAGAACAAAAAAAAGGGCACCGAAACGCCGCGTCGACAGTTTGTTCCTTTATCATTGTTTGACCAATAAATGTGATGTTTTAACATGTTGATGTAGACAATGCTATAACATTTTTTAATCTCATAACTCTTTTTAACATTTGAGTGCATATTTTTGCAAAAATTGAAAGTGTATTTCTTGTTGTTTCATATAACAGTTCTGTGCTATTATGAATTTTTAACTTTTATAAAATAAATGAATGACATTTTACAAAAACTTTTGTCCGTGTGCATGAGGTTTCCATAGTACTTGTGGGTCCAACAGATTTTTTAGTTGTAAATTTGGTAACCCGTACAATACTGCAAATCCCTTGTTTTCCAATGAGAACGTCCCCCTACGGATGTACATCACTCATGATTTATTAAATCCAGGAGAAGGAGCTCTGTATTTTGTATGATTGTTGACCCAATCCTTTTCCTGTTAGAAAGGGTAGCTCCCTACTCAGAACTTTCTAGATCTCTAAGCATAGTTAGAAATTAGCATTTAAAAACCTTTGAAATTCATGAAAAAAAACATAGGTTTCAGGGACGTTATAGTTAGAAATTAGAATTTAAAGAATCTTAGAAATTCACTGAAAAAAACATAGGTTTCAGAGATGTTATAGTTAGAAATTAGCATTTAAAAAACCTTAGAAATTCCCTGAAAAAAACATAGGTTTCAGGGACGTTACAGTTAGTTGGACATTTTAGTCATACAAAACCAGAGAAATGTGGTTGTTATAGTTAGTTGAGCTAACAATAACTTGCGCCCCTGCAATGCACTGCTGATGACGTCACATATTACATCACTCAGGACATGGTCAGGGATATCACTGATGACATCACTGGTGACATCTCAAATTGCTTCACTGATGACATCACTGATGACATCATCCACGTGATAATCTGATGCACCTCCTCACACCCTAATATAACCTTTGAAATACCCACTCTAAAATATAGACTACCATTTTCAAAACCATAGACACACACTAATACCAGTTATTACATACCAATACACTGAATTCTAGGCCTATACACATATCCACACATTCATTCACACAATCACTGATACTTGCAGTCACTCATCAATACAGCACTATCATATGCATTCATACACCTGTACAATCACTCACATACCGCCACTCATCCATAGAGTTACTCACACACCTAGTCAGTCGTGCACAGAATCAATTGCACTCCCATTTAGTAACCTATACTGTTATACACACATCACCTAACTTATTCATATAGATACTAACACAAACGTACTCTCTTCTACAATCACTGACACAAGCACACACTCATTCATACAGCAACTATCACAATCACTCACTCTCACATATAGTCATTTATATACTCCAACACTCACATATACTGCCTTTTACTTATGTAGTTACTCACACATGTACTACTGAGATATCCATTCACTCACCAACACACCCATTTACATATTCACCCACCCATGCAGCCCTCCACGGATTCAATCTTGAACCCATACTCCCAGTGAATTACCTACTCACACATCTATGAACAGTCATACAACCCTGCACCCACCCACAGAGACACTCATGCACCCATACAGATACTCAACCAATCGATAACCCATATAGATCCTCATATAGCTACTCACCATCCCATGCTGCCACTTTCACACCAACTGACAGACTGTTACAGACATTCAAACAGTTTAATCACTAACCCATACATTCAGTAAGACATATTTAATTACTCACTTACACAGTCAGTCATGCACCTACTAAATCATCCATTTAGACACTAATACACCGACTTATTCTTCAAATCACCTTGGCATTTATATATATAAAAGCTGTTTAAACTTTACAGAAACACACAATCACTGGATGATGTCATCAGTGATGTCATTTGAGATGTCATCAGTGATGTCATCAGTGATGTCACTGACCATGTAATATGTGACGTCATTAGGCGTGCATTGTGTGGGCGCGAGTTATAGTTAGGTGAACTAACTATAACGGGGACATTTCAATGGTTTTGTATGAGTGAAATGTCCAGCTAACTATAACATGTGTGAAACCTATGTTTTTTTCAGTGAATTTCCAAGGTTTTTTAAATGCTAATTCCTAACTATAACATGGCTGAAACCTATGGTTTTTTCAGTGAATTTGCAAGGTTTTTTAAATGCTAATTCTTAACTATAACGTGCCTAAAACATTTGTTTTTTTCAATGAATTTCAAAGGTTTTTTAAATGCTAATTTCTAAATATAACATCCCTGAAACCTATGTTTTTTTCAGTGAATTTCAAAGGTTTTTTAAATTCTAACTACAACGGCCAAATTTCTCCGGTTTGGTACGACTGAAATGTCCAACTAACTATAACGTCCCGAAACCTATGGTTTTTTCAGGGATTTTCTACGTTTTTTAAATGCTAATTTCTAACTATAACATCCCTGAAACCTATATGTTTTCAGTGAATTTCAAAGGTTTTTTTAAATTCTAACTATAACAGCCAAATGTCTCTGGTTTTGTACGACTGAAATGTCCAACTAACTATAACATCCCTGAAACCTATTGTATTTACAATTAATTTCTAAAGCTTTTTAAATGGATATTTCTAATCTAACCATAATGTGTATGTATGTATATATATATATATATATATATATATATATATATATATATATATATATATATATATATATATATATATATATATATATATATATATATTCAATGAAAAAACCATTGGTTTTAGGCCATATATAGTTAGGGATCTGCATTTACAAAACCTTATTTTACTCGCATAAAACCATTGAAATTCCATATATAGTTAGATGCGCTAACTATATATCGCGCACCCGCAATCCACTGCTGATGATGTCACATATTACATCATTCATGACATGGTCAGTGACATCACTGATGACATCACTGATGACATCATCCAGTGACTGTATGTTTCTGTAAAGTTAAAATATGTCTTACATATTGAAGAATGAGTGGATGTATAAGTGTCTGGATGAAGGATTTAGTAGGTGCATGACTGATTGTATGAGGGAGTGATTAAATGTGTCTCACTGAGTGCATGGGTTAGTGATTAAACTGTATTAATTTGTGCATCATTTTATCTGTTGTTCTGTAAACTGCTGCATGTGTTGATCAGTAGCTATATGAATAACTATATGGGTTATTGATTGGTTGCTCAAGTATTTGTATGGGAGACTGAGTATGTGTGTGGGTGGCTGGGAGGTGTGTGACTCTGTGCATAGATGTGTAAGCAGTTGATTCACTAGGTGTATGAGTTCAAGAGTGCATGTGGAAACAGCTATATGGGCGGTTGACTGTGTGCATGAGTGTATTGGTGAGTGAATGGATATCTCAGTGCTACATGTCAAAGTAAGTACATATGTAAAACACAGTACATGTGAGAGTTAACATATATAAATAACTGTGCATAAGAGCCAGTGAATGTGTGAGTGGCTGTATAGATCATTGTGAACATGTATCAAGGATTGTATAAGAGAGTAAATATGTGTTAGAATATGTTTCAATAAGTAAGGTGTGTATAACTGTATAGTTGAGGAATTGGAGGTGTGTTTGATTCTTTGCATGACTGTCTAGGTGTATGAGTAACTCCATGGATGAGTGACAGTCTGTGAGTGTCTGTTTTCACTGAGTGTATCTAAGGATATATCAGAGTCTGTAGAGTTTCATCGTATTAACACATGAATGATGTCATCTGTGATGTTGTCAGTGATGTCATTTGAGTTGTCATTTGAGTTGTCATCAGTGATGTCATTTGAGATGTCATCAGTGATGTCATTTGAGTTGTCATCAGTGATGTCATCAGTGATGTCACTGACCATGTCATGAATGATGTAATATGTGACATCATCAGCAGTGGATTGCGGGTGCGCGATATATAGTTAGCGCATCTAACTATATATGGAATTTCAATGGTTTTATGCGAGTAAAATAAGGTTTTGTAAATGCAAATCCCTAACTATATATGGCCTAAAACCAATGGTTTTTTCATTGAATTTTCAAGGTTTTGTAAATGCAAATTCCTAACTATATATCGACTATAACCTATGGTTTTTTCAGTGAATTTCAATGGTTTTTTAATAGCAAATATGAAAAGCTTTAAAATGTCAAGTACGTGATAGATAAAAACATTTTCGTATTTATGCACGCTGATGTGCTTTGAACGCTGCACCCCCCCCCCTCTTTTCTCTTAGTAGTACTCTCTCTTTGCAGATAGTGAACGGTAGTTAACGCAGGCCTTTGCCCCCGTTGTAATCCGTCGTGCCTGCTTGTCTCTCCATTTGATTGATTGTTATCCAAGCATTTACTGTTTTAGAATTGGTTCTCTTTGCATCATTCTCTATTTACAAACAAGCACAAAGTCGCAATACTCTGTTTAGTCTTTGCAGATAGTGAAAAATCGTGTAAAAAAATAAAAGTAATCGAGCAAAATCAGTAGGCCACTAATTGGATCTCTTTTTGACCTCGCTAAAATAGAAATATTAGGAACAACCCTTCATGAGAAATACGAAAATAGTGAGATGAACTGAGCTCCACACCATGAGGGCTGCAAGACAGCTCGACTCCGTCACCCACCCCGCCCAAAATAACGACAAACCCTATGCAAATATTAAAAATATAGACAACACACCAGCAAAGAAACAGGGTAAAACATTTTATTAAATAACTATTTACATAACTATTTTATACTTTTTATTGCCCGATCCGGCTAGCTCAATCGATCGAGCATGAAACTCATGCACTCTGATAGCAAGCGTTGCTACTGATGCTATGCAGACCAAAACTGGTTTTCAGTTTGTACATTTTTCTAGATTTTTCAATCCAAGGTTGGTTGACTTTGTAGAACGATGGCTTCAGATTTTCAACATACGGTGTGGTGGCGCGGACTGGGAGGGGGCGCTTCGCTCCTGCCCCCTCCCCAAGTAAGATTTTCATACGTGAAAGTACGTTAATGGTTTTGGTCCCTGAGTTGCTTCAATGTCACTGCCATTCTCAAATGGCATAAGTTCTGGATGTTGGGTGCCATAGTTCAGAGTTCTGAGCAGCGCTTGTAACACTGTCTGAAGCTTATTTCCACCTACTGCAGCTTCACTATTCTCAAAGTAAGTGAGTGTCGTTTGTGGACCTGACTGCATTTGAAAACAATGTGATATGTTACCTTCCTAAACAGCTTGACGGAGGCCCCCGAGGGGCGGTGTGATGGCCATGGACTCGGAGAAGACGCTTGGCTCCGACCCCCTCCCCAAGTCTTATAGCACTGGTGTAGCCTGAGATCGCCCCCGACATAGGCGGCCGGCTCCCGGGGTCCGGCGGAACTTTTTGCCTTTTGATGACTCTTCTATTCTGGACCTTGTCCCACAATCCGTTTGACCTGAAGACACGCTGTAGTTGGGCGCCCCTTTACCGTTTCAGTTGCCATTCCGCCCGCTTTTGCTACACTGTGCCTCTTCCGCCATTCAGCTGTTTACCGCCCGCTCTTGCGACTACAGCGTCTCGCTCACCATGTAGTTGAGTTGCTCCCGCTCTTGCGGTGCAGCGATAGGCGGCTGCCACAGGACTCTCAAAATGGCGGCCGGCTCTTCGGTTTTGGGCCTGGTCCACTAAAATGGCCCTGGGACACCTTTGAACTCGGACGCTTCCCTGATAGGGCTTGGGTCCCATTCTCGAAAGCGTCCCCTCAGCCGTGAAGATTCTACAAAAGTCTTGGGGGCCCCCGACTCCCGCAGGCTTCTGGTGGGGAGCGGCTGCCATGTCTGCTCGTGGAATGGCCACGACGGAGCTACGAGATGGTAGTGCTCTCATGCTGACGCCAGCTTTAGTCTGAAACATCCAGAAACACTGTAGACTACCAATTCGATCAGTTCCGGTAGCACCCCAACATGACCCGGAAGAGAAGAACTTGCCCTCCCCTCTTTGACTGATGGTTCTTGTTGCCTGTCCCCTCTGTTGTCATTTAACAGAACTTTTTGGACTGCTGAAAGGGGTTGTGTTCCGAACGCTGGTTGGTGGAGACATTTTGACTATATTCTTGACCTACGTTGTCGCGTAATGCGTTATATGACACGCCGCGTTAGCGCACCCGGAAGTGATCCGAGGCGCGGCGCGCAGCGCGTAACGTAAGCATAACAGGTCATGTGACTTGTTAATAAAACTTTTCATTGGTTCATTTTACTTTTGTTATTTTAATGATGTAAAGCTTGGTCATATGACCTAAAAATTACGCTTTTTATTGTTTTCGAACATTATTTTTTTTTAAACATATGTTATAATATTCCAGGCTAATGTACTTTCCCGGAAAATTTACAACTGTCCTGCAAGTAAAATATATTCCTTTTTCGAGAAAAAGGGCGTTTCTTCGTTCCATGACGGAGCCGTTGAGTAAAAGAAACTCGGCCTGCTGTCTTAGTCGCCGATACGCCTGATTATCAGATTCTTATCGATCACTTTATGTTGCAGAAATGAAAAACACAACTGCCCTTGACCATTTATCTTTACTGCGTTCCTACATATTATACCTTTTATCCGTCATGTAATTGGACTACTTTATTTCACTTGCCTTTTACTGATTCGAAAACAGTGACTAAAAGTAAAAACTTTACCAATGTAAATACTACTACCATGTTTTGTTTTAAAAAGCTTTATTGTGAAAATGTCAGTATACAAATACGGGCCTATAACCACGTGGGCCGGCCACGGAGCAAACTGGAATCGTATATGATGAGGAGACATTTACATTATGGAGGAACGTAACGAACGAGCCATTAGGTTGCAAGAACTAAGGTGTCTAACAATTGCGGAATCGGTGGACGTACATTTTGTAATTAAAATACGACAGGGCCACTTACAAAAAAGTTATCTAGATATACATTTGCGTGCAAGTACCATGGGTGACGTTAATTCGAACTTTCAATAGTACAGTAATCAATAACACATCAGAACTTAATATCAATAGGGATGTCGAAATATTCAATCAATTCTCGTCCCCGCCCGCCATGAGCATCAAAACTGCATTCATATCTCGTGATATCAAGGTTGTTCAACTAGTACACAACAATGAGTTACGAGTCCCATTTATACCGGCGCCATTTTGGGCGAGGCCGGGCAGGTCCAAGATATAGTCAAAATGTCTCCACCAACCATCGGCCAGACCAGAACCCCTTTCGGCCCTTTATGCTACAAGATGGTGTCTTCCATTCAGAAAATATTATTGGCAGCATTTTGAAAGGAAAAATAAACAGCCGTTCTCCTAGTGAGTTTCACATTGTTACATTTAGGAAGAATGTTGAAGAGTAGTATGTGGAAAATCTGAAGCCATTTTTCTACAAACTCTCAATCAGCCTTGGATGGAAAAAAAATCCTGAAGAATGTACAAACTGAAAACCAATTTTTGTCTGTATAGCATCAACAGCAACGCTTGAGTCAGCTTTGTGTCAAGCCGCCATTTTCATTCACTCAATAGCGTCCCCCTGCACACATTCAGGGACCTGGTCGTGTTTTCAGATGAAACGGATTGTAGGACAAGAAGCAGAAAAGAAAAGGAAAAAAGTTCCGCCGGACCTCGGGAGCCGGCCGCCTATGTCATGTGCAACCTTTGGCCACACCAGGGCAATAGTGAAGCTGCAGCAGGTGCAAATAAGCCTCAGACAGTCTTCCAAGCACTGCTCAGAACTCTCAACTATGGCACTCAACATCCAGGACTTGCCATTCGGATCTTGGCGCCTTGTGCTGGTTCCGACCTATTCACACATCGGTCCACTACTGACATCACCTCATAAGCCAACGGGACACCCCACGCCGACTTTCGGCGCAGCATTGTAGGATGGCCACACCAGTGCGGCAACTTGCTGGACACCACCTCGGTGCCATCCGGATCTCGGCGCGTTCAAGTCACTGTGCCGGAAGAGTGACCGGAACTCAGCTGAACACGCCGTCTTTCGGCGCAGCATTGTAGGATGGCCACACCAGTGCGGCAATTTGCTGGACACCACCTCGGTGCCATCCGGATCTCGGTGCGTTGTGCTGCCTTGGGCCTACTGTAGCCGCAAGTGCAGACGCAACTCAGTTGGATGGCGAGTGAAACGCTAAGGGGCGCCGCACTGCAGCCGAGGAGCCTCCATCTTGGGGGAGACGCACAGCCCCCACTGACTGACGCGACCTCACAGGCCAACGGGGCGCCCCACGCCGACTTTCGGCGCAGCATTGTAGGATGGCCACACCAGTGCGGCAATTTGCTGGACACCACCTCGGTGCCATCCGGATCTCAGCGCGTTGTGCTGCCTTCGGCCTATTCGCACATCGGTCTGCTACTGACGCCGCCTCACGTGCCAACGGATTTTCTACGCTTTTTGTAGCCCTATGCCGCATAACAGGTCATGTGACTTGTTTATAAAACTTTTCATTGGTTTATTTTACTTTTGGTTTCCTAAAGATGGAAGGCTTGGTCATATGACCTAAAAATAACACTTTTCATTGGTTTAGAACATTTTTTTTTCCCAAACGACCTTGTTTCTGGATGTTTCAGACTAAAGCTGGCGTCAGCATGAGAGCACCACCATCTCGTAGCTCCGTCGTGGTCATTCCGCGAGCAATCATGGCAGCCGCTCCCCACCGGAAGCCTGCGGGAGTCGGGGGCCCCCAAGACTTTTGTAGAATCTTCACGGCTGAGGGGACGCTTTTCGAGAATGGAGCCCAAGCCCTAGCAGGCAAGCGTCCGAGTTCCAAGGTGTCCCAGGGCCATTTCAGTGGACCAGGCCCAAAACCGAAGAGCCGTCCGCCATTTTAAGAGTCATGTGGCAGCCGCCTATCGCTGCACTGCAAGAGTGGGAGCAACTCAACAACATGGTGAGCGAGACGCTGTAGCCGCAAGAGCGGGCGCAACTCAGCTGGATGGCCACCACCTGGGGAGGCCCGTTCACGCCGCCTCCCCCACGCCCCCCCCCCCGGGCCGCCCCACGCCAATTTTCGGAGCAGCATTGTAGGATACCAAAACCAGTGCGGCAGTTTACTGGACATCACCTGGGTGCCATTAACATCTCAGCGCGTTCTGCTGCCTTGGGACTATTCGCACAACAGACCGCTACTGACGAGGCCTCCCCCCGCACCACCCGGGACGCCCACGCCAATTTTCGGAGCAGCATTGTAGGATACCAAAACCAGTGCGGCACCCAGGCGACATCACCTGGGTGCCGTCCAGAACTCAGCACGTTGTGCTGCCTTGGGACTATTCACACAAAAGACAGCTTCTGACAATTGTTGCTTTTTTTGGTGAAAAATGTTTAAATGTTTTTACAGTTTTTGTTCCGTTCATTATATTTAAAAGTTAATAAAGTTTTATAATCTTACTTTGTTGGAGTGTTATATATTTTTTTAAAAACGGGTGAATGGGGCCTTGAATCGGGTTATTGTCATGTGTGGGCTTTGCAAGTGTACTGCTACAGGATCGGACATTTCAAACTCAAATGCACGTTCTTTTTCTTACCTTTCCGAAGCATGGAGCGCAATAGCAGGCAGAGAAAGGGTGATGCAAGTGTTGAACACTGCCTAGCCTGGAAGTTGCTGGCATTCCCCCCCTCCCCCCCCCCCCCGCCCGCTCCTGAAAGAGGACACACACACACCGCCGCCCCGAGTACTTCACAGATCTTTAAAAGACCATGCGCTTGTTTATGAGGCTTAAATGGTTTATCACCCCTTCTAGAACCCCTGCATCGACCCTCTGACGTTTCCTGGAAGAATTACCACGTAACACAATACCAAGCCCTGTCAGCTGAAACCCCCGAGGAATCATGGGGCATATTATCAAGGGGGTTTATCTCCGCTTTTTTGGCTTTAAAAGCCAAGAAAGCGGAGATAAAATTATCTCCCTATTACCAAGCTGTCGCTAACACCAGTTAGTGACAGCTAAAAGGAGATAGCGACCATCGTGGGCCCCGCTTTGCATGTCAGTGATAGTGCCCTGAGCAGTTCTTAGCCATGTTATCCAATGGGAGGTGGATAACATGGCTAAGAGCATTTGCTCGATAATACATGAATATCGCAGACTTTTCTGCGATATTCATGCATTGCGGCCGTTTTTTATCGCATTTGCGTCAAGGTTTATCTGCGATAAAAATCGCCGATGTGCGGCGATAATTTTTGTCTCTAAACAAGTTAGAGACAAAAATTATCGCTAGTTGTTGGTAATATGCCCCCGGGTTTTTGCTTGCAGAAATCATGAGGCGGGAGACTAGCACTGAAATCAGTAGTCTCACGCCTGAATCGGGAGGGTTGGCATGTCTGGATTCTCTACAGCTGGGGCCATAAACTACATCCGCAGGGGTAGGTGATAGCCTGGGACCAGCCTGGCATCTAAAATGGCTGCCGTGCACGACAAAATTGTGGCATTGGAAAAAAGGCAAGATGGCGCAGACAATGTTTATCAATAAGGATTCATTTATAACAAAATATTTTATCGCAGTGACAAATTGGCGGTCAACACTTCCTGATTTCCATCGAATCGAACGTTAACAGACGTCACGCAGCAAAAAAAATAAAAAGCTCACGCACAGCCGCTGGAAGAGATGTATCAACATATATGAGCCTCCTCAGCCACCCTCATGAAACATAGGGGATTAGGATACGTCTCCCGCACCCCCTTATACCTAGTAATTTAATTAAAACGAAGCACAAAATGGCGAATTCTCGTTTCGCTACCAGTTTGCGGCCCAGTTCGCGGCCCGTGAAGCGCTTCTACCGTGAAAAATCATTTTTTTTTTATTTTCCCCACGGGACCCTTTAATAACCCCAACATCATTCCTAGGGGGTCAAGAGGGGTCTACCTTGCCCCCTTTCATTAAATTCCCCCTTCGTTTTTCACCTCTTCTTCTCTCTCGATCCTACCGAGAGATAAGATGGCAGCCGCTCCGGACTGTTTAGAATGTTGACAGACACCGGAGAGCCAATCAGCTTTCTGCGCTCAAAGTTCCGTTTCGCGAAAAGTAAGCGAACCAGAGCGCAGCCTGGAGCGCTGTTACAGATATATATCTTGCTTTAAACGTTAATTTCTCAAAAACTACTGGAGCACATATATTGAGACCTAGCAAAGGCACATCGGGCTAACAGTCCCTACAATTTTGCCAAGTTTCGTGCAAATCCATTCAGCCGTTCGAGCTAAAAGTGAGTCCAACCGCCCTATGGAAATTAACATGGGAAAAAGGCGTTTTGGGACCCCCCTTTTTTCTCGGCCCCCCCTCGACAAAACCCCTCCAAATTTTCAAGGGCTGCTCAGAAACAAAATGTGCCATTTCCCTGAAAATTTCAGCCGATTCCGTCCACAAACGCCAAAGTTATTAGACATAGAATTTTCAAAAATCCCATAGGGAATAAATCCTAACTATATATACCTACTGGCGATAGCCAGTAGGTAATATATATATATATACATATATATAAGCACACACAGGTCTGGCGTGCTTAAGCCATCTTCGACGGCGGGCTCTCGACGGGGAACGCCAACCCCTATTATTAAACACACTCCTGGTTACAGCAGTTCATCAACGAAAGAACCAGAGTCGGAGCCCAAGTCAGATGCGGTGCAGTCAAGTTTAATCAGCAAAGGAAACACCCAACGCGTTTCGAGATCCGCTGATCTCTTTCTCACGGGTGGAGTTTACCAGTACCAAGATTCATTTAAAGCAACATGCTGTTTTAGAATTTTCACACGTGATCATAGACAAAGAAGAAATAAACAATTCTAAAACAGCATGTTGCTTTAAATGAATCTTGGTACTGGTAAACTCCACCCGTGAGAAAGAGATCAGCGGATCTCGAAACGCGTTGGGTGTTTCCTTTGCTGATTAAACTTGACTGCACCGCATCTGACTTGGGCTCCGACTCTGGTTCTTTCGTTGATGAAGTGCTGTAACCAGGAGTGTGTTTAATACATATATATATATATATATATATATATATATATATATATATATATATATATATATATATATATATATATATATATATATATATATATATATATATATATAGATACAGCTTCACTGTCACAAAATGACCGAACCAGCACTCATGTTAGGTTAAATCTATTATAGATTTATTGCGCAAAAATAATAACAAAAGACACATTTCAGCTTTTGCTTTCGTCAGTGTATGTATGTATACATATGCTAATATTGAGAATGTAAATACAACAATTGAAGTTAGAACTGGCCTGTAAGAATGTATTTAAGGGAATATTTCATAAGGAAAGAGTAAAGGAGATAGTTGAGTGAGAGGAAAGGAAGAAATAGAAACAAAGACAGGAAGAAGAGAAGCTACAATTTGATAATAAATATTAGAAAGAACTTCCAAAACAACAAGTATACAATATAGATTTCTATGCATTCTCATGCCACTGTGCGTGTATAGTGAGCATATTAGAAATAGAAGTACCAGGATCTGAAAAAACACCAAGGTACCCTACAAACAGCAAACAATATCAAATGTAGGAATGATATGAAATGCATACATGGGTCTATATACATTTTGGAATGGAGAGTGAAATGCTCCCACCAACTACATTCTAATCATGGAAGTTTAAAAAAAATAGTTGGACAAAATGACTTACTAAAACTACCAAAAGTGTGTCATGGCTATTGTATGCTCTCACTGAGAGATGCAAGTCAATGAATTGCACTGGTATACTCACCAGCTGTAAAATCATGGGACTGCTAACATGGCATAATATGAATAGCATCACTGTTCTTAATACAACAAATTAGCTACAGTGTGCTTACTTTTCCTGGTAGTGCTTTATCTTCATAGAAAGGGCAAGGGTTTTGGAATAACAGCTTATCAAATTGAAGTATAACGTCAACTGTTAAACACAGTGATTGTGAATGAATAAACTACTTGGACTATGAGCCATGTATTCGTATGATTCTCTGAACAGGTAAACAGTGCTGTGCAATGGACAAAAACACAACGAGATCACAACAAAGGGCTGAGGTGTGGGGGCAACAGGACTGCAAAGACTGCAAAAGACAAATATCAATCACACTGTTTTGATGGCCACATCAAGAAAGTTACCATTCTAATTTCTTGACACAAACAGTGAAAACACATTCCATCACTCCAACAATGTAATATAAGGAATCTAATGTCAGTCTGTCAACCAATACCCGGATTCTCCCCCTTAGAAAAAGGAATAAATTACATTGTGATACAAAAATATCTCTTAAGGAAATAACTTGGATTAAAATAACTGTTGACAGCTAAAGATTCCGTCATGTCACTTTGTGGTCGTTAATTTACCTAAGTAAAATTAAGAGAAACAAACATATCTTACCAGACACAAGGAGTAAGTATGTTTATAATGATTAGAAGTTAAATGTATCTCATGTTAAAAACTAGGGGCTAGATTTACTAACATTTGACGCAATGCAACGGAGAAAGAGAACTTACGGTGCTGCACCAAATGGAGAGAGAATGAATGTGCCACAATTACTAAAATATACTTTCTCTGTGTGCTGGCACACTGAAGGCTGCTTAGCATCAATGCAGGCAACCTTGCACCATGGTGCAAGGGTGCCTGCATTGTAGGCAGGATTGTTTCCTCAGATGCATTTTCAAAATAATGAGGAGAAATACACATATATTTTCTCACTACACCTCTGTTGGGATGGAATAGCATTTTGGCATATTCCCAGGTTCACTACCCTTGATAAATCTGAGAATTTGCCAAAATTCATGATTGAACGCATAGGAACAATGCCTTCCCAATGCAGAGCGACCAAAGGCAGCGATTTGTGCTGACTTGCGTTAATGGTAAGAAAATAGATCGTGGCTGCTTGAAACGCCATAATGCTGGAGGAAATGACCGAAGAACGCTAAAAATAACCGAAACTTCCAGAGCCCTGAAGAGCAAAAACACAGGCAGCAGGAGTCCTGAAGTTCTGAGAAATTACAATCATTTGGAAATGAAGCACTACTCCCAAATTTAGAGAGATATTTAAAAGCCTCCTTGTCTGAAGACCTTTAACCGGTAACAGTGTCCTACAAAACGAAAACACACCAGCCCTGAGGAAGACCTTCTGTTTATTGTTTAGGTCCAAAATCTGAAGGTCGAAACGCGTCGGCACACCCTTCACTAATATTCCCTTCACTGCACAACAAGGCCAAGAGTATCGCTTGATTTTTTAATAAAAAAAGACTGTCAAGAAATGTTTTGAGTGAACTAATTAACAGTGGTTTAACCACCACCAAGATACCAAAAACCGTTCTCTGTCCTTTTCACTCCTATGGACAATGTATAGATGAAGTATCGAGGATACGTGGGAAACATCCTGGAATAAGAGTAACAAGCAGTAGGACTTGTTGTCTATGTATAAAAGTTTTGGATGTATCCACTGTATATAGTCTAGGCACTATGTTTTGTAATGTTGTACTAATATGCAAAAGTTAAAAAAAGATGTACTATATTTGAAGTATATGTAAAAAAAAGAAGAAAAGAAAACATGAAACCATTGAATTAATTATGGAGTAAAAGTATATGCAAATGGATGTCTGTAGTAGATATGGATTATTTATAAGGAGATAAACTGATGATTTGTTTGGTGACCCATGCACTAGATTAAGTAAAAATAATTGAGTTCACTAGTGGAACTATTCAGCAGGGATACGTTTCACCCTCCTGTTGAAAGAACGTTGAGAATTTATGGTCCTAGGGGTACTTTATTATATTTAAATTGCACTGAATCCAGCTTCTCGGTTCACTAATTAGCGCAGAACCACACAAATTGGCTTTGAGTGGATTAGTAAATATCTATTAAGCCCTTGTGTTGCTTTGCGTTGCCTTTCCTGACACAATAGCAACACAATGGCAACAGAAGGGCTTAGTAAATCTGGCCCCAGTATTCATGGTCATAATTCATGACATCTGTATGTAGTGTGTTATTTGCCAGCACAGAGTTTACCCATGAGTTGGTAATAGATTTGCCGTTAAGCAGTCATTTAATTGTGGCAGTGGGTACTCATCAACAGACAGTGGGACTGTTGTAACTCACTAGGTTTAGCCCATTCCCTCACCCCTGCCCTTTTCCTACCCTTGGAATGTTCTTACTGTTTGTGAACCAACATTCCATAGCTGCCTTCAGCTGACTGAAACCTGTTGGTGGTGGAAGACAGAATAAAGATTCTTCAGCACTTACCTGGTGTTATGTCTTCTTAACACTTCTTAACACTGGCGACGACTTAATAAGTTGGAAAAACATTTTGGTCAAGCCATAAATGGCTCTGGAGTGCAAGGCAAAAATGGGAAGATTAGATCCTACATTTCTGTGCTAAAGGGCTTGTCCAACGCTTGTGATTTGGAGGGTTAAACAGACTCGCTCATCGGGGACCAATTAGTAAGATATACTAACAACCATAAAATACAAGAGAAACTATTAGCAGCGAACCCTGATCTTAAACAAGCCATTGAAATTGCATTGGGAATTGAGCATACTGCAGAATGCATAAAAGAGATGAGAGTAAACGCAGACTCATGCAATGAAGTCAATGCCATCTCTAAACAAGAGAGTAAGGAGAATCTCAAGCCAGATAGGGATCATAACGAAAAGAACCAAGGGGGTGCAAGTTTTAAAACTAAATACTACAGGTGCAGCAATCCAGCACATCTGGCAAATAACCCATCCTGTCCTGCCTGGAATGTAATGTGTCCCAAATGTGGATAGAAAGGACATTTGGCCAGATTGTGCTGTGATATTCGTGAAAAAATGGTATCCATGATTGAACAAACTACACCTGTAGAGACCAAACTCATCTTCCAAATAAAAAGACAAAGATAATAGTGTAAAATTTCCAGAGTGTTGTATCACTATAGACAATAGCAAAAAACACAGATGATGGACAGAATGCAGAACAATGTCTTACATTCACCCCAGTAAAAAGATCTGGGTCTAAATCCATCGTTTTTTTGCACTCCACACCACCCTAGGTCAGACAATGTCTATATGCAAATCAGCCTTGACCCTGTGCCTCATGGGAACAGTCCAGCCCGAACTATCAAGCCATTGTTCTGCATTCTGTCCATCAACTGTGTTTTTTGCAATTTTCACTCTAGACAATAAACAGGTCAAAGTCTATGCAGACTCATGTCATGATTCTGTCAATCACTGTCTTTCATATTTGCTACTGTCAATCACTGTCTTTCATATTTGATATTGTTTTTACCAGTGCTTGTTTGGACTGTCATGATTCTGTCAATCAATGTATTTTCATATTTGCTATTGTGTTTACCAGTGCTTGTTTTACTGGGTTTATCTGTGCTTGCTGCTTTGCACTATCCCTTGTTGATGCCAATGCTTATTGCTCCCAACTCATAATCTGCTACCTAAGGCATTTTTGACCCCTCTCAGCTCCAGTAGAATCGGGAACTTTCTTGAGAAGGCCTTTAAATAGGGGGCCACACCCAATTCTCTTTGCCAGTTATTGAGAACACTGATGAACAGTAGCAGCAGATCTCCGGTTGCAGTCAGAAGCCTCTTGTCAACTTAGTGCAGTAAAGATCCTTTCTTTGAACACCAGCAGGTAGGATGGTTCAATTTTGTTCAAGGGGGCCATATACTGATGTGTGCATTCTGTATTTGAGTATCTTTGATCAACGTGTTTTCTTGGGCATTTGTTTAAGGAATTTCGACACATTGCGCTGAAGCATGTTTGTGGACAATTGGTATACTGGCATTTACATAAAGCTCTATTTTGGACACGTGTATGGGAAAAACCTGGCATATCACACTGACGCACGTTTTGAAACATTTGCATATTGGATTTCAGTACATCGAGCTAAAGCGCTTTCTTGAGCATTGCTATATGGGACATTGGCACATTGCGCTGAACCGCGTTCTTCAGCTTTTGCTTATCGGAATTGGAGGCATAGCGCGCCGAGACTTTCTTGAACTTCTGCATATTAGAATGACATTTGCATAGGGAATATTGGCACATTATAACACCAGTTATGTATTTATAAACGCTTGTGGGAATTAGCAATGTGATTTTAACATTGTTACTTGCTAATCATAATGTCCCAGGCCTGAACGTATCCTCAGGATCGAATCGATGCTCTATTGGTCCACCTCTCAACAGGCCCAAGTCTGGATAATAACCATACACAGACTAAAGGGTGGTTAAGTGGGGGAAGTGAAGGATGAGGTCAGCAGGGAGAGAGACCTGTGGTAAGACATAAAGAAGAAGAATGATTATGAACCTCTTCTGCCTCTTCTATCTCTATCCTACTGAACCTTGGTACCCATACTTTCACTAACCTGTAAAGGAAAATAACGATGTCCCGCTAATAGGGGTGTTAAGCGTGTACCCTCTACTGATTCACAATGCTGAAATAACATATTGACACTTTTAAAACAATCCTATGATACTAAAGGACGTAGGAGTACATTATACCATTCACTATGTTTATACCTGAGAATGCGAGGAACACACCAATGCCCAATAAGACACTACGTCAGTGACAACCCTGTGGAGGATAAAGAAAAGAGCGAGCCAAATACATGAGGAGCAGTGATATTGTCAATAGTTCAGTGATGCAGACTTTGAATCATAAGAACAGTTCAATCATGTACTCCATAAGAAAATAAGCACAACACCTGTAGAGTTACATTACCCTCACAAGCGTTTAAGACCTTCATGCGACCATTGTCGGCTAGGGCAACCCCTAGTAGATCAGAGATTTTGTAGCATTTCCCTTGCATGAACTCTGTAACAATCAGGGAAGAGTTCGCCAACGCAGGGAAAGATGAATACAAAATGACATTAAAGAATACTCCCCAGCTACACACAGACTTTGTGAATAGCACAGGAATTCATGAAAACATAGGAAAAGTGAAGCAAATCCTTGGGCAATCGTGAGAGCTTCAGGAGAGATTAGAGAAGTGCTCCCAATCAAGGATTTCTTAGTAAACACAATGTAGTCCCACCGAGGGATCCAAGGTCAACAAATATGACTTAATAAGGAAACAGCACTCCAGACAGGGCAGAAGGGAAATAAGTGGTGAACCATACACCCTTACCAGACCATATGAACAGGGAAACGGCCAACGGAGATCCGAACACGAGAAAATAATCGGCAGTGTTTCTCTCTCCTTCCTCGCCATATCAATACTTCCGCATCACGTGGATCGCGGAGTAAGACGCAGCGTCCTACATCATGCTGCGTGCCGAGGCTCATGGGAAATCTTGTTTTTTCCTGTTTCCAGTGCCAGCCAGTGCGATCAGAGCTGCCGTGACCCTTAACACATAACTGGAGAAGGAAAAGGTGTAACAGAATCCAATTGGCTCTTTATATGTATGTGTGATTTGCTCTGGGGCATAGGTTTTATGCAATAACTAGACTAATGATAGAGTCCATATTGTTACCTTTTATTTTAAGGATTATTGGAACAGCAATTCCATTCCTTGTAAAGCAATTAAGAGAGAGTGACAAGTGTTCAATATGTAATCTGCTTTCCTTTACAGGTATGTGATTGTTACTTATCTATGCTAGTTTAGTCCAAGTGTTCATATGGTATATCAGGAAACTAACTGAAGACAACGTCTCGTTCCAGGTCTCCCTCCCCGCAGTACCCTTCCCAAATCCCTTCCCCCGTCTAGCCACTTTGATCCTCAGTGAAATTAAGCTTCAGTCAAGGCTGCTGGATAGTGGGCTTCTTGAGGGTACTGCTCCTGAGGAACCCAACAATATATACTAGTTCTGACAGAATAACCAGCCCATGGATTTGGTTCCTCCTGAGCAGTATCTTCAGGATGACCGCCTTGGAGACCTTGAGTGCCATGCTTGGAAACATGCAAAAAGAATTATCAGCAGCCAGGCAAGAGACAGCAGCCTTAGCTAATAACGTCACTCAACTAGAAACACAAATAGCGCCAACTTGTTCCCCAGACAGTTCCACTACATCTACAAAATCAGTGACAGTTCCAATGACAGTTCCTTTGGCACCTCCAGAAAGATATTTGCAGGAGAACCACACAAATTTCAACCCATCTTAACTCAAGCACAACTGCACTTTATGGTAAAATCCACATCTTCCTTCCATTGCTTTACAGTTGGTCTTGGTTTAAATCAGAATTTGAAAATGTTTTTGATCGACCAACAATTAAAGGATCAGCCGATCATGAATTATTAGAATCAAAACAAGGAAATAAGGATTTAGTCCACCATTTAACTCAATTCAATCCTTTAATAGCAGAAACGAACTCGCCTGAAAATAAATGAGCCGCTTTGTATTATCAAGGTCAACGTGACGAAGTAAGGCACTTGATAGCTCCAATAGATCCTTAGCCAAGAACATGCAAAGACTTAATAGCTTTTAGTCTTCAATTGGATCATAGAGTATCAGATCGTAAAGGAGACAGGAAACGTTTCGAGTTTAGGCCTTCCTTTCGACCCAAAGACAAACCGCCTGTTGTAGCCCCAGATACTAGTGAACCTATGGAAATCGGAAGCATAAGAAAACCTTTGATGGCTGAAGAAAAAGATTCTCGTTGGAAAAAAGTATATGCTTATATTGCGGTAAAAAAGGACATTTTGTCAAAGACTGCCTTGCAAAACCAAATACAAGTATGACCATGACGGGAAACTAGAATTCTTGAGGAATAGCCAGGAGACTTCCAAGGGTGGTAAAACTATACCCCCTGAACAATCGGTTGCCAACACATTGCAAAATTCTGTTCCGCATTTACGGCCCCATTACGATGGCGGGCAGATAGTAAACAGGACCGACAGCCAGTGGTTCGGTGGTTCCTCTAGGTCCATTAGAATGCTGCACATTTTACATTCCGGCAGGCGGTGCTGTAAGCAGCACCCGACGCAATGCAAAATATGCCTGTTGTGCATTGGCATGCACAACGTGACAGGCACCGCATGGTGCCTGCCACCTTGTGCAAGTCAATGAAGGGGGGTACCATAGGTACCCCCAAGTGTACCTCCCCCCCCAACATCCTGGAGGCCCACAATGGGCCCCCCAAGCCAAAGACCACATGCCTTTCCATGGCGGCATCGCTGCCATGGAAAGGCCCGATTCCGCACAGATCATAATACGGCAGGCGGTGCCACCATATAATGGCCACAGACCACACGGCAGGCAATAATATTGATTGTCTGCGTGCAGTAAAGCGGTGGACGGTCTTTCAGTCCGCCGATGTGTCTCGCCATTGTATTTAGGTGGGGGGTAAATGGCAGGCTGGCAGGGAAAGATCAGGTCAGGCGGTGGCGATCTGCCCGACATCATTATGGCCCACTTAAAATTAAACGTACAATGCTTAGTTTATCAACAAGAACCTAAAACTGCAGTGGTCATGGCGAATTCTGGATCCACTGGCAATTTTATTGACGCTTTCGCCACAAAACTGGAAATCCCGCCCGTAACAAAACGGAAAACAGAAATGGTTCATGTGGTGGATGGCAAACAATTAACATCTGGCTTAATTAGGCATTCCACTATTAAGATAACTATGACATGCTTTACTCAAGATCAAACTCATTTGAAAGAAATATAATTTGATATCATTGGTGTCATCCTCGGGATGCCTTGGTTGACAGACCATAACCCCACTATAGACTGGGCAAAAAGAAATGTTACTTTTAAATCAGAGTGGGGTAAACAGGAATGTTTACATCCACAAGAAACAATGTCCAAAAACATAGTACAAGAGCATGGTACCACAACTGCTCATTATATTGCTACCAATGCAGAGCAAAATATAGAATTATCCACGATATATGACAATTTATGAGACCTCTTCCGTGAGCAAAGTGCTGAGAACCTCCCACCTCATAGAGCATATGACTGTGAGATAGATCTTGTACCTGGTGCTAAAATGCCTTGCTGTAGATTCTATGCACTTACTGAACAGGAGAACCACCATCAGGTAATATTTGGACACATTTTTAAAGAACGGTTTCGTTCAACCCTCCAAGGCTCCAGCAGCGTCTCCTCTCTTCTTTGTGCCCAAAAATATTGGGGAATTGCGCTTCTGAGTAGATTATCACACATTGTACAACATCATAATTAAAAATTGATATCCCTTGCCTTTATTCCCGTTCTTTTGGTCCAAGTACACTCTTCAAATTTTTACACCAAGTTGGATCTGAAAGGAGCATACCATCTTGTACGTGCTAGTCGGAGACGGGTGGAAGATCCCTTTTCAAACTCACTGCAGTTTGTTTGAATATTGCCTGATGCCCTTTGGAATATGCAACGCCCCCGCGGTGTTTCAACTTTTTATTATTTTTGTCTTACAAGATTATTTTGACAGATTTGGCATTGCCTTATAGATGACTTGCTAATCTATTCACAATCAATCTCTGAACATAAAAATAAAATAAAACTTGTCTTAACCATATTACATCAACATGATCTTTTTTGCAAATTATCGAAGTGCGAATTCCACCCCTATCAAGTGGAATTCTTAAGTTTTCTATAGTCGCCTCAAGGAATTACCATGGCATCCAGAAAAGTACAAGCAATATTAGATGTGCTAGAACCAACTTTGGTGAAGGTTATCCAAAGATTATTAGGATTTCCTAAATTTTATTGTCGCTTCATCAACCAGTTTTCAACCAAAGCAAGTCCTTTAACAAAATTGTTGAATAAACATGTTCCATTTCAATGGACTGCATTTCAAGCCCTAAAAAGAGCTTTCACAACAGCTTTTGTCTTACGTCATCCAGACATATATCCTCCCTTCATTATTGAAGAAGACGCTTCTGATACCACAATGGGGTCAATTATTTTGCAAAAAGAAGAATAAGATAATCAATTACATCCCATAGCGTTCTTATAAAAAAATTACCTGTTGAAATTAACTATACAGTGGCAGAGAAAGAGTTATTGGCTATCCATCTTGCCTTTTAAGAATGGCGCCATTATCTCTTAGGTCCAAAACATATTGTAGCTGTCTACATGGACATCGTAATCTCCAATTATTACGCTGTGCTAGAGCGTTGACACCTCAACAGTTACAGTGGACCCTATTTGTTGCAGAATTCAAATTCATTATAACTTTCAGACCAGGTAAAATAAATAATAAAGCAGATGCTTCATCTCGATGCAAAACTGCGGAAAATAAAACAAAGAAGGGAAGTACACCACAATCCATAATTCCTAATGACCAAATTATTGGAGTTACAATCTTTGTACAATTTTTTCAAAACATACATAAAAGTATGCCATTAAACCAAATTCTAGTGTGGCAACAAAAAGACAAAGATAGAACCATCGTTAAAGGATTGCAGTTTCAAAAGACACTATTGTACATTGCATCAAAGCCATTACAAAGACAAGTTCTACAATGGTGTCACACTAAACCATTAGCTGGATATCCTGGAATAGCAAAAACTCAGGAGTTACTCCAAAGACATTTCTGGTGGCCTACATAGAGACAGGATATTATCCACTATGTAAAACAACAATATGTTTGTGCTCAAGCTAAAGGAGATCATGGTGCCAAAAATAGGGTTACTTCAGCCAATGTATCTTTGAGAAGATATATCCATGGACTTTATTACTGACTTACCTAAAGATCAAGGGAAATCTACCATATTAGTAGTGGTTAATAGACTTTAAAAAATGGCTCATTTTATTGCTTGTGAAAAAATGCCAATGGCAACTCAGTTAGTGACTTTATTGGTGCAAAACATAGTTAGATTGCATGGTTTGCCTCGTACCATAACTTATGATTGAGATCCTCAATTCAAATCAATAGTATGGTAAGCTTGGTGCAAAACATTACAAATAAAAAAATGTCCACAAGTTTCCGTCCGGAATTGGATGCTCAAACAGAGCGAGTGAATCTGTTACTAAAGCAATATTTACGATGTTGTTCATTTAAACAACAAGGTTCATGTACGAATCTTCTTTGGGAATCGGAATTTGCTTATAATAATATAAAGTAGGCTTCAACAAACATGTTGCCATACTTCGCAAATCATGGCTGTCACCCACAATACGCTCCACTGCTGTTAGCTAAACCTCAAACTAATATCCCATCCTTAAATGCCATGTTACGAGGAATGGTTACTATCATGAAACACTTACAACGTAATATCCAGAAAGCAAAAGCCAACATCAAAAAATTTGCTGATAGTAAAAGAACACTTGGACCAAATTACAAAACTAGAGACTTCCTGTGGCTTTCTATGAGAAGTTTTCAATTTAAAAAGAGATATAAATTTCATCCACAATTTATTGGGCTATTTGAGATTGAGAAATATGTTAACCCTGTAGCGTTTAAGTTGAACCTACCAAATGCCATTATAATTTATTCTGTTTTTCATATGTCATTGTTGAAACCAGGTCAGAACCAAACACGAGCACGTCCACCACCTCTCCTTGTTGGAGATCATGAAGAATAAGAGGTGAACAATATATAAGGTAGTAAGTGCATAAAAGGACAACTGTGGTACCTGATATCATGGAAAGGTTATGCGGGGGAGCATTCCAGACACCTGGAAGGGGGCAGATGTAGTACCCATTTTCAAGAAAAGGGACAGGTCAAAACCCGCCAACTACCGTCCTATTAGCCTGATGGATTGTGCCCGGAAGGTATTCTGTAGCTCACTCCTTGTTAAAATCCAGACCTGGATGGAGGAGAACGACATCCTTTCTCCACTCCAGGAGGGCTTTCGGCAGAAAACCGGCACGATCGACCAGGCGTTTCGCCTGGTCTTGCAGTATTGGAAGGTAGTTGTGTTAGGCAAAGGCAGTTTATATCTTAACTTTATTGACCAGAAAACAGCTTTCAACCTAATTCCCAGGGACCTGCTTTGGCAGGTACTATGGGACATGGCTATGCCTCTGGAACTATTAGAGCCACTCATTAGGTTGCACAAGGATAATTTTGCCTGTGTATGGTGGGGACACCAGGGCCAAAACACTGAGCCATTTTAAATAAGGCGGGGTGCACCAAGGGTGCACCCTGGCCCCCACCCTCTACTCCCTTTGTGTAAATCAGGTGGCTGATCACTTGTGCTCTACCCCGGCCAATGCCACATTGCTGGCTAATCATAAAATAGCTACTTTGTTGTTTGCAGATGACACTCTTTTAGTGTCCAAAACCCCCATAGGCTTACAGTAACTTTTAAATTGCTTTAAGAACTTTCGTGATGAGAGGGGTTTGGTCATCAAGCCAACTAAAACTAAGTTGATGATGCTAAATCCTCATAAATCCTTTAAGGGTAACTTGGTTCTTGATAATGTCCCGCTCGAACGAGTGAGCTCCTTTGAATATCTGGGAATTGGGTTATATGAGGGATTGGTATGGAAGAAACATCTAGAGATGGCATCCCTGAAATCCTCCCAGTTAAGGGGGCTCTGCGATGGGAGCATTATCTCTCGTAAACTAGCCCTGTAGCCCCTGCACTGAAGCTGTATAGCTGTAAGGTAGTAAGCAGTGTACTCTATGGAGCCGAACTGTGGGGATCTATAAATGTTAACATCCTCTCGATAATAGAAAATAAGTTTCTTAAAAGCCTGTTATTACTACCACAGAGCACTCCCCTCCTTCCCTTGACACTTGATATGGGTGTCAAGTCTATCAATGATTTGGTGAGCCTAGGCCCCTTGCTTTTTTGGCACAGATTAGTCACAACTCCAGAACTGATGTCCTATTCAGCTGCTTTTAATGAAGTTCCTGTCCTGGACACAAACATAAAATTGGGTGGATCAACTACATAAATACCATCCGGGCGGACATAGGTGTGCTTAAGGAGCTAGAAGGTCACCCTCCCACCTACTCTAGGGACATACTAAAACTACAGTTTTGGGCTTGCGTTAGAAGAACTTTATGAATACATGACATGGCTGCTTAACTGACCTGTTCTTTGATATTAAATCTAGCATCTGGCTAGAAAGCTTCCTTGATTAAATAAAAGTGCCAGAAGATCGGAAATTATATACACAATTTAGACACGGTTGTCTTCCCATCAATGCTT
This sequence comes from Lissotriton vulgaris, assembly GCF_964263255.1. Classification (NCBI taxonomy): domain Eukaryota; kingdom Metazoa; phylum Chordata; class Amphibia; order Caudata; family Salamandridae; genus Lissotriton; species Lissotriton vulgaris. Next base: position 975,798,871 of record NC_141693.1, read on the forward strand.
TCACTAATACCTGGAGGACAAATATATCACAGCCCAAGGGCGGTCCTTTTTGCCCTTGCTTTAAAGAAACTATAGACCATGTATTTTTTGCCTGTCCCCATATGCCAGACCCAGAAGGAACTGGCTTATCCATGTATGTAGGCACTTAGGGACACATAGTCATAAAGAAGTCCTACGTATTCTGAAGAAAGATGTGAGACCATTCTTTGCTTGTGCAACAGCAACATTTGTGGGTAAATTATGGTCCATTAGAAGGAGGGCCCTGTCGACTTTATCAACTTAAAGGAAGTAAATGAATTGAAACCCAAATGATCTAAACAGATGGGCGTGTATTTCGCACTAGCACTTTTGATTGTAAATACTTGGATTGCTTGCCACTTCAATTTTGATGTTAGGACGCATCTTTTAATTATTGAAATATGCTTATATGTGCACTATGTACATATTGTATCTTTGTGATAAGCTTTTTACCCTAATTTTATCTCTTTTTAAACTATCAGGAGCCTGTATATGAAGTATTTCAACCTACAGTACCTTTTATTCTGATTATTGCCATGTAAGATATAGGTGCTTTTTTTCTTTTATGGTACTGTAAAACCGAAATAAAGACTTTTGGTGATGATGGAAAGGTTATGGTCTGGATGAGGACTCCTGGGAACCTAGTAACGCTATTCATGCACCACGTTTGTTATGTAAATTTCATGCCCAACACCCAGAGGCTCCTACGTAACTGCGTGTGTAAGCACTTTTGATGGAGTGGACTGTCATGATTCTGTCAATCACTGTCCTTCATATTTGTTAGTGTCAATCACTTTCTTTCATATTTGCTTTAATTTTTACCAGTCTTTGTTTCCTATAATATTTGCTATTGTTTTTACTAGTGCCTGTTTGGACTGTCATAATTCTGTCAATCAATCTATTTTCATATTAGCTATTGTTTTTACCTGTGCTTGTTTTTATCAATGCTTGTTTTATTGGTTTTATCTGTGCTTGTTGTTTTGCACTGCCCCTTGTTGATGCCAATGCTTATTTCAGGCATCCAACTCAAAGTCTGCTACCTAAGTAATGTTGGCTCCTCTCAGCTCCAGTAGAAGATGGAATGTTCTTGAGAAGGCCTTGAAGTAGGGGCCACACCCAGTTCTCCTTTCTGGTTATTGAGAACTCTGATGAACAGCAGCAGCAGATCTCCGTTTGCAGTCAGAATCCTCTTGTCAACTTGGTGCAGGTTATTTATCCTTTTTTTGAACACCAGCTGGTAGGTTGGTTCCATTTTGTTTAAGGGGGCCATATGCTGATGTTTGCATTTTGTATTTGAGTATCTTTGTTCAAAGTGTGTTCTAGGGCATTTGTTTAAGGAATTTTGACACATCGCTCTGTCGTGTGTTTCTGTATATTGGCTTTACATAAAGCGCTATTTTGGACACTTGTATGGGAAAAAACTGGCACATCGCCCTGACGCGCGTTTTGAATCATTTGAATATTGGATTTTAGTACATCGAGCTAAAGGGCTTTCTTGAGCATCGCTATATGGGACATTAGCACATCGTGCGGAAGCGTGTTCTTCGGCTTTTGCTTATTGGAATTGGAGGCATAGCGTGCTGAGACGCTTTCTTGAACTTCTGCATATTAGAATGATATTTACATAGTGAATATTGGCACATTATAACACCAGTTATGTATTTATAAAAGCTTGTTGGAAGTAGCACTGTGATTTTAACGATGTTACTTGCTAATCATAAATGGAGAAGGAAAAGGTGTAACAGAATCCAATTGGCTCTTTATATGTATGTGTGATTCGCTCTGTAGCATAGGTTTTATGCAATAACTAGACTAACGATAGAGTCCATATTGTTACCTTTTATTTTAAGGATTATTCCATGTGTAATCTGCTTTCCTTTACAGGAATGTGATTATTACTTATCAATGCTGGTTTAGTCCAAGAATTCATTTGGTATACCAGGAAGCTAACTGAAGACAATGTCTCGTTCCAGGTCTCCCTCAACGCAGTATCCTTCCCAAATCCCTTCGCCCTTGTCTAACCACTTTGATCCTCAGTGCAATTAAACTTGATTCAAGGATGCTGGAAGGTGGGCTTCTAGAGGGTACTGCTCCTAAGGAATCCAACAATGTATACTAGTTCTGACACTCATGTTCACCGTACACCCTACTGGAGGGCAAAGCTTTTGATGTAATGTTCCCCAACAGACTAAGTACACTTCAAGCCGCTGACATTAAACCAGGAGGATATAATAGTGATCCCATTCCTCTGGTAGGCATTACTACCATGTTGCTTTGATATAAGGGTAGGGGCACAGTGGGTAAATTGTACATCACAGAAAAGGGATTCAACCTTTTAGGTTGGAAACACCAAGAGGAATTGAGCATGAAACTTGACTCCAATAGTCCAGACCAAGTACTTTTGGTTGATTGTTCTGTATGTGGGCAAGACATCTGCGAAAAATTCCCCGAAGATTTCCTTAACACATTAGGTCTCCTAAGAGATTTGCAACACCAAATAAAACTTAAAGATAAGGCCAAAACCATTGCTCATATTGTCAGGCCAATTCCCCATTTAATGGAGGCTCCTCTTCAAAAGAAGTTAGGCCGTTTATTGGAGTTGGGTGTCATTGAACCCATAGAGAGCTCTCAAATCAGCTAGAACCTCCAAATCAGCTAGAACGGATGTCAGGCTTTGCATTGACCTCAGAGACTTGACAGGTTGACAGACATCCTTTACTGAGGATACATGAGATCTTAACTCTCATCAAGGATGCCAGTTTCTTTAGCTTCCTTGACCTATCCTTGGCATAACATCAGGTGGAACTGCATCTTTAGTGTTGTCACCTCACCTCATTCATCAATCCCCTTGGGGCATTCTAGTATCTCACCATGCCTTTTGGATTAGCATCAGCTGCAGCCTCATTCCAAAGAATAACGCAGCATGTTCTAAAAGACGTTCCTGGCACTTTATGCTTCCAAGATGAAATTCTCATACATGGGAAAGACATAAAAGAGCATGATGACATGTTGAGACAAGTCCTGTACAAGTTGAGTAAAGATGGCCTAACACTAATGAAAGAAAAATGTTAAATTGGAGTAAACTCTGTGGAATATCTAGGCCATACCATTTCCAGAGATGGCATCAAGCCCAAAATGAATTTAGTCACTGCCATTCTTAATGCTCTTGCTCCTACCAATGTAGAAGAACTGAAGTCCTTTTTAGGCCTATCAGAACACTCCTCAAAATGTATATAAAGCTATGTCAGCTGAGTAGAACCTTTACACAATTTACTCAGAGCAACAAAATAAAACTATGTATGGGACGAAGACTGCCAAACTGCATTCATGGAAATCAAGTCATATATCACAAATGCGCCTTTCTTAGGCAGATTTGATTCTACAAAAACGACCTATTTGTCCATGGATGCCAGCAATAAAGGGTTGGGAGCCAGCCTCACCCAGAGGGTAGGGGACATAGAGCAAGTTAATTAGCACAAAAAGAACAAACGACAGACCCGGGTCCAGCTCAACCAATCAACATGTACAGTCAGTAACAAGATGGTGCAACACACTTCCTGCACCCGTCGTCCAGAGGTGCAAATCACAGTCACAATTTTCAAGAAAAAATGGAAGCTACACCCGTAGAAAGTTAGACACGCAAGCACGTAATTCCAAAAAGTTCTTCTTTTTATTGAGTCAATCCTTAAAAACTGGCACGCAGCCAACGCGTTTCGTTTCCAGTAGTGCCAAAAGGGAACTTCGTCAGGGCTCTTAGATATTTGACCAATTAGCGTTGAAGAATAATAGGGTAAAACAAGCGACGTCCTGAAGAGCACAATACACCTGGATCAATATTGATTAAGATCTCTGTGATATTTGACCAATCAGCGTTGAGGAATAATATGGTAAAACAATGCGCCTGGACCAATATTGGTGAAGATCTCTTGTATGATCGGCCTATCAAAAATGGTGAGAGGTAACTAAACCAGTAGCATCTTGAGGGGCACAATATGGCCTGAATCGAAGTGAATTCGAAATCTTATGATTTAAAGTTGGAAGAATATCACTAGAAAAGTGTAGTATTTGCTGGTGGTCACTGTTAAGTAAATAGATCTTGATTTGTATTCTCAAAACAGAATATCGATACACGGCATGATAACCGGCAGGTTCCCTTTTGGCACTACTGGGAACGAAACACGTTGGCTGTGTGCCAGTTTTTAAGGATTGACTCAATAAAAAGAAGCACTTTTTGGAATTACTGCTTGTGTGTCTAACTTTCTACGAGTGCACCTTCCATTTTTTCTTTGAAAAGTGTGACATAGAGCAAGTTGTTGCTTTTGCTTCAAGGACATTAAAAGGATCGGAACAACAGTACCCCGTAGTAGAACAAGAGGCTCTGGTGTGTTTCTGGGCCATCATGTTCAATTATTTTTGTGGGGTATACCTTTCACTGTCAAGACGGACCACAAACCCCTCATCTATGTATTCACAACCAAAGGTTCTATCAGGACCACGCCTAGTATAGCAAAATGGATTTTGGGGTTAGAAGGCTACAATTTCAAAGTAGAATATGCGCCTGGTAAACACAACATGGTATCTGATTTCCTGCCTCGTGCTCCTCTTAATGCAACTACGAACACACACAAGGAGGAAGATGGGTATGTGATTTTGGAAGTAGCAGTTTTGGACAAGAGGATTTGGGAGGACTGCAATGCGCTTGACGAAACAGTAGCTCCTTTAAAAGAATACATTAGGGGTGGATGGCCTGACAACAAGAGTGCCTTACCTGAAACTCTCAAGAAATATTGGGATGTGAGACTTGAATTGTGATAAGTGATGCTGATGCTATTTATCGTGGAGAAAAAGTAGAATGTATGACGTTGCAAGATGCTTTACCACGCATGCCTTTACAACACAGTTTTTACAACGCATGCCTTTACAACGCATAGTGCTTTGGGGCGCTGGATAGTGAATAGTTTAATTTACTATTCCAACTCAGTCCCCGTGGATAGTAGGGAAGGTGTTGGATAGTAAATTAAACCTATTCCCTATCCTAGAGCGCCCCCCAGCGCAATGCGTTGTAATGGTTTGCGTTGTAAAAGTTGCATCGTAATGGTAGTGCGTTGGAAAAGTTTCGTTGTAAAGGTTGTTTACCGAAAAAGTAATACCTCCCATGGGAGTCAGCAGTAAATTTGTGAATTCAGCACATATGAAACACGGGTCATAGCCTAACAAAAGGCAAGGCATATGAGGTGTACTGGTGACCAGGGATGGATGCCATGGTAGAAGACTTGGTCAAAAACTGTATTGAGTGAGCCAAAGTGATAAAACGCTTACAGTAAGGAAACTGCCTTTGTCCCTTGTTCAAATCCCTACTCGACCATGGTCAAAACTTGCTTTAGACATTACCGCCCATTAAACCTCAAATATCTGAATTAAGAATTCATTTTGGTTCGTATAGACTACCACACTCGGTAGGTGATTACGAAATGTGTAAACCAAATTGACACAAAGTCTCTCATTCAATTTCTAAAAGATACTTTTTTATGAAAAAGACATACCAGATACCATAGTAACAGACAATGGGGTCCACTTTACATCCGATCTCATAAAGGATTTCCTCTCAGATTACGCATTTCTCACCAGAAAACCATATTGTATTGTCCCAGGGCTAATGGGTTAGTAGAACACATGAACAGACTTATTAAAGAATGTCTTCAAGGAGAAGAAACCACTAATCTATCAGCGAAATCAGTCTGGCAAGAAATGATATGGGCATACAGAACCGCACTACAACAAAACAAATACAAAACAAGATATGACTACACTGAGAATGTCAAAACACATTTCCTCAATCCAGGTGAATGGGTACTCATCAACCTTCTCAAAGCTAGAAGAAAGAGCTATTCCTGTTTTTCTGAACCTCTCAAGATAACAAGAGTAGTAAGAAAAGTAGTCCAGCTGAAAAATGGACACACTTGGGGGATGAACAAGGTGGTAAAATGCAAGTCTCCCCAAATTGTTCGGGAGGAAGCCGGTCTTATGACAAAACGCTCCATTTCTCCTCACAGGTCATCCAGGAACAGTGGTTGTTCAGTTTGGCACAAACACTTTGTGGTTGGTTAATTTCTCTTGACCACGTGTTGGTCTATAAAATTGCTCACTGTTGTTTTAGCACTTTTCTGTAATGTTCTTCTTTCCTTGTTATATTTTTTCTTCTACCTTCCCTGTCCTGCTCTCTCACTCTTCCTTTCTTCTTTATTCCCTCCTGCCATGGGAGGTGTGTTGTATCTCACTTGGCTTAGCCCTTTCCCTCACCCCTGCCCTTTTTCTGCCCTTGGAAAGTTCTTACTATGTGTGAACCAACATTCCACAGCTGTCTTCAGCTGACTGGAAACTGTTGGTGGTGGAAGACAGAATAAAGATTCTTCAGCACTTACCGGGTGGTGTGTCTTCTTAACAGGGAGACATTGTGCATTGTGTGATGAGTGTGTGATGAGGTGACAAGGATACGGCATTCATTGTGCTCAAAACTGTACTTCCTCACTCTGGGTGAGAGTCAAACAGAAAAAAGGTTATCATTGCTAAATAATGCAGATACCTATTTCCCTCCTCAGAACATTTACCATCTCCTGCACAACATTGACCTCACCAACTCTAAATGAGGCAGGAAGACCGAGGGTTCGAAATACAAGGTCCGGTCCTTCAAACTCTAAATCAGTCTCTAACTTTTAATCTATCAAAATACAGAATCTCTACTGCAGAGATCAGAATACTTATCTGAAGTCTTTCCTTTGTACCTACTTAACAACATGAGTCTTTCAACGTGAAGCTTGCAATGTGAAAACGTTTCCACAAAACCAGGTTGTTGCAATATTACATGTATTCACTGCAGTGTGCTTTCACTATGCAGGCAATATGATTAGTTTCCAAGATACTCTACATCACTGTACTCTGACTAAAAATGGGTTACCTGTGTTTGCCCCTTTCTATCAGAAACTGCACAATGTGTTCCTAATAGGTGTTGCTTTGACACCAGCTGTAGATGGATAACAAATACCAGTGGCGTAACGATACTTGAGGGGCCCCCCTGCAATGTACATGGAGGGGGCCCCCTCACTCCGGACCCCAAGCCCCGCCCTGACCCTCAGTGGACTCAGACCCTCATCCGTCAGCCAGACCCCAGGTCTAGCCCCGCCCTGACCCTCACTGGACTCAGATCCCTCAGCCAGACCCCATTGCCTAGCCCAGCCTTGATGGTCACTGGACTCAGACCCTCATCTCTCAGCCAGACCCCGACCCCCGCTCTGACCCTCACTGGACTCGGACCTTCATCCCTCCGACCCGAGGCCTAGCCCCGCCCTGACCCTCACTGGACTCAGACCCCTCATCCATCAGCCAGACCCCACGCCCCGCCCTGACCCTCACTGGACTCGGACCCTCTTCTCTCAGCCAGACCCCGACCCCCGTCCTGACCCTCACTGGACTCAGACCCCTCATCCAGACCCCAAGCCCCGCCCTGACCCTCACTGGACTCAGACCCTCATCCCTCACCAGACCCCAAGCCCCGCCCTGACCCTCACTGGACTCAGACCCTCATCCCTCAGCCAGACCCCAGGCCTAGCCCTGCCCTGCCCCTCACTGGACTCAGACACCTCATCCCTCGGACCCCATGCCTAGCCCCGCCCTGACCCTCACTGGACTCAGACCCTCATCCCTCAGCCAGACCCCCGGCCTAGCCCCACCCTGACCCTCACTGGACTCAGACCTCTCATCCCTCAGACCCCAGGCCTAGCCCTTCCCTGACCCTCACTGGACTCAGACCCTCATCCCTCAGCCTGACCCCAAGGTGTCTGAGTCCAGTGAGGGGCAGTGCAGGGCTAGGCCTGGGGTCTGGCTGAGGGATGAGGGTCTGAGTCCAGTGAGGGTCAGGGCGGGGCATGGGGTCTGGTGAGGGATGAGGGTCTGAGTCCAGTGAGGGTCAGGGCGGGGCTTGGGGTCTGGATGAGGGGTCTGAGTCCAGTGAGGATCAGGGCGGGGCTTGGGGTCTGGATGAGGGGTCTGAGTCCAGTGAGGGTCAGGACGGGGGTCGGGGTCTGGCTGAGAGATGAGGGTCCGAGTCCAGTTAGGGTCAGGGCGGGGCGTGGGGTCAGGCTGATGGATGAGGGGTCTGAGTCCAGTGAGGGTCAGGGCGGGGCTAGGCCTGGGGTCGGAGGGATGAAGGTCCGAGTCCAGTGAGGGTCAGAGCGGGGGTCGGGGTCTGGCTGAGAGATGAGGGTCTGAGTCCAGTGACGATCAAGGCTGGGCTAGGCCCTGGGGTCTGGCTGAGGGATCTGAGTCCAGTGAGGGTCAGGGCGGGGCGGGGCTAGACCTCGGGTCTGGCTGATGGATGAGGGTCTGAGTCCACTGAGGGTCAGGGCGGGGCTTGGGGTCCGGAGTGAGGGCGGCCCCCTCCATGTACATTGCAGGGGGGCCCCCTCAAGTATCGTTACGCCACTGCTAGGGCAATGTAAAAGCACAGCCGATGAGGACCATCTTTCATCTTACTAAATGTTCTCCTCAACTAAACAGGTCGCGCGTCAGCAAAATAAATACAGCGCTTTTCGTTGCATCTGTTAATACGTAACTTGAAAGCTATGAGGAACACCCACCTACTTCTACATGTTTATTTCCCACTCTGCTGTCCTGCTGCTTCTGCTTTCATCAGGTGCGAGCAGTCTCCATTCCATTCCAGTCCGACACTCTCTCACAGGGTGATGACGGGCCTAACGGGGGCCACGGCCGGCCGCCCCCCCCACCCCTCCTTCGGACTTGCTCTCGGGGCACCGGCCGGGGCCCGGCTCCCCAGGCCATCGAAGACTCGGGCCAGGCCGGGGCCCCGCACGCACCATGATTTCGAACACTAGACTCATTTACAAGACTCCAATCCCAGCCAGCCTCCCGGGGGGGGCCCCGGCCGGGGCCCCGCTCGCACCATCTAAAATACAGCAGGGGCCCCTGCCGGCCGAGGCCGGCAGCGCTGCGCACCATTATGCAAAGCCTGCTGTTAGACCTGACATCATTGGCTTGAGTCTCTCCTCCATTTTTTCTGTTTGCCTCTACTGTGTTACGATGTTTTGCTGGTATATGCTTTGGGCGCCGTGTCACTGCTGATCAGTGCCATAGCGCAAGTGCTCCCTCTGTTAAAATGATGTATCTATTGTATCCATGTTTGGCTTATTTGGTTTACTGTCAGTCCCTAGTCTAGTGCACCCGGAGTGCCAGGGCTTGTAAATACAAATGCCGCTCGTGGGCTTGCAGCACGTGTTGTGCCACCCACAGGAGCGGCCTTGTAAACGAATGTCTACGGGTCGGTCATTGCGAGACCCACGTGCAGTCCTGCACTGTCACGTCGGCTGCGCAGGTATACCTACCTGCCAGCCCCTCCAACCTTCCCTTAGCTTCATGTTAGTCACCCCTATGGTAGGCCCGTGGGCAGGGTGCATTGTAAGTATAAGGTAGGACAAGCCTGACCAAGTTGGCATGTCCTGATAGTGAAGTGCCGCCATCTTAGGGCTTCACTATTGCGAGGTAACCTGCTCTCCGTTGGATAGAATGGGCCGCCGGGATTATTAACGCTATGATCCTAGCTGGCTCGGGGAGCATGGTGCAATGTCGAGTTTGGTATCCCTGAACTCGGGGTTTAATTACGCATCCGTTGGTGTGGATGGTTTTTGGACTCTGGGTTCGAAAATAGCACTTTTAGAAAGTGTCTATTTTCTTGTCTAACCATATCTGGTCTCTGCTGGTCTGCGTGTATGTGACAGGAGCTGGGTGGCTCCAAGAGGTCTGGATGAGTCAGTGTGGGATGAGTGGGACATTACGTTGAGAGTAGGGGGAGAGTAGTTGTTGATAGCCTGCCTTGCCTGATACAATGCTGGCTCCACCTCCTGCCGAGCGACTGATGGCTCTGTACCTGCCATGGACGATCCTAGCCCCACCTCCTGCCAGGAGGGCGATAGCTCTGCTCCTGCCAGTGTCAATGCTGGCTCCACCTCCTGCGGGGCGTCTGAGGACCCGGCCCGGCTCAATGAATAGGCCAGGTGCTACTGCCTAGCTCCACCCACCACAGACCCAGGATGTTGGGAAATCCCCGGCATAGACAAAGGGATCAAAGACGAAAAGGGGTATAAGAGGAGGACCCCTGAACTAGGAAATCAGATCACTTCTGACAAGGAACCCTGTAACCAAGGACAAGAAGCCTGCTGATCTAAAGGACTGCTTACCCCTTCTGCCAGTGTGCTGTTGTTGGGGGAATCCTGCAGCGCTTCTTTATTTTTGCCAAGGAACCAGGAGAGAGGAACTGTGTGTGTACTCTCACGCTTGCTAAGAAAATCTCCAAGGACTGGAAGCGTGCCAGTCTCCTGCCGAAGTCACAGGGCTAAAGGACTTCACCTGCTACAAAGTGCTATATGCTGGAAGTGTGAATCCAGCATCTCTGAAAGAACCAGCAACCACGACGATCGGACGCTGGGCCCAACCGACGCCAGCAGCAACGCCAGTGAGTAGGAGTACGGCTCTAACTCCAGAGGACCTCGTGTCTGCCCCGCTGCTGATCGCATCAACCGTGTGCCCTTCGACGCCGTGAGCGCTGCTCACTCTGTGCAACTGCATCATCGACAACGCCTGCTGTGGCCTGATCGACACCGACGACGCGACGCCGGAGTGCTCGACGCCGCTGATCATCGTGTGCTTCATTTTCCTAAGGTACTGTGTTGTTGGGGGTCCGTGTAACTCCAGGCCCGACGCAGCGCTCCTCGCGGTCGACGCCGAACCTGTGGATTATCTCCGCCCAGCGTTGTGTAGCTCCCGTGTGAGTTACCCTGTTGCTAGAGAACTGTGTTTCCAAGAAGAAGATTTGCTTGATACTAAAAGACTGTTGTGCTAAAGAAGAAACTACCTTTGAACTATCCTTTTTCCTTCCCGAACGTATTTATTCCGATTGTGTACAGTTTTGCCGTTATTTTGGTCTTGTGCTAAGCCTTATATAAAAATACTTATTTTTATAATACTACGGTGTCGTGTCCATTTGTAGTGTATTACTGTATGTGGTCATAATTGCTTAACACACAGCCTCTGAGATAAGCCTGTTCTGCTCTGCCAAGCTACCAAGGGGATGAGCAGGGGTTATCGAAGGGTGTGATCCCCTTGCCCTGACTAGAAAAGGAGTGTCCCTATTTGTCAGAAGTGTATACCTCTGCCAACTAGAGACAGCCGGTTCTAACATTGGATGCAGCGGTGAGGATTTGGACCTTGCATTTATGACCCATGTACAGTGATTAGTGTGCGCTACGTAGTGAAAGCAGACCATAACGCAGTCACAATCTGATTCGGAAGGATCCTATTTTTGTTCTCCGCTTTCCTGAAACTTGATTTTCTGAACACTGCCAGTTTAACCATGAGTGACAACGGAGTCACTGCCCCTGCTATCGTTGTTGTGGAGGAGTTCGAGAGGAGTAAGCTAAAGAAATACAAGAAAGATGAGCTGAAACACTTTTGCAACCAGTTTGAAGTTCCTACCACCGGCCTCTCGAGAAAAGATGATTTTTATAAAGCATTGCAGGCCTGGTGGGAATCCAGAAATCCCTCTGATGTGGTGGTGGTACCCACAGAGGAAGGGGATGAGGAGGTGCCAGTGAATGGACCTGTGCCCTCTCCCGGAAGCAGTGTTTCCTCCAAAGGTCTTTCCCCCGAAGAAAGAGAAGAAAGGGCGAAAGAGCGAGCTTACAACATGGAGATGGCAAGGCTAAAGATAAATGGGCAGTTGGAGTTAGAAAATGCGAGAGGTAGAAGGGAAGCTGATTTAGAGATCAAAAAGTTAGAGTTTGAACGAGAGAAGTTAGCTTTGGAGCGTGAAGCCAGGTTGAGGGAACTGGATATCCAAGCTAAAAAGTTAGAGTTGAATCCCTCTGGTGGCAGCATTCCATCCGAGCCTGCAGAAAGTAAGTTTTACTTCCCGAAAGATGTGATCAAAGATTACAATAAGAATGAAGATATTGGTCAATGGTTTAAAGCATATGAGTTAGCATTGTTGGCCCACCAGGTCCCTGAGAAGAATTGGGGAGCAGGGTTGTGGGGTCGCTTTGTGAATGAGGGAAGAGATACCCTGTTAGACATGCCTGTTGCGGATAGGATGTTGTATGCTCATATGAAAGATGCTTTAATGTTGCGATATGGTTTAACCCCCGAGCAGTACAGACAAGCTTTTAGAGAATGTAAGAAGTTGCCTGGTACGACGTGGGTTGAATATGTGTCTTATTTTTGCAGAGCCATGGATGGTTGGGTCAAGGGCAGCAAAGTGGAAAGTTATGAAGCTCTTTATGATTTGTTTGCGTGGGAGCACTTGTCTAATAACTGTTTTCCAGAGCTGCGCCAGCACCTGATTGATAGCAAGATATCTAACCCTAGAAAACTTGCTGAGGAGGCGGACCGCTGGGTCAGTACCAGGGTCCACAAGGGTCCAGTGGGAGACTCAGCCAAAGGTGGGCAGGGTCCCCAGCAGAAGAGTGGGGGGGACAAGGGTAAACAGAAGGAGTCTCAGAAAGGGCCCCAAAGTAATCCCCAAGGGAACCAAGGGAAGGGTTCCCAGCCTCCCCCTGAGAAGAAGTCAGGGGCCCCGACGGGTAAACCTGTTCATAGGGGCCCCCTAACCTGCTACGGTTGTGGGCAGGTGGGACACCGGTTTTATGACCCCCAGTGTCCCAAGAAGGATTCGAATGCACCGCCGCGTGCACCCCCTCGTCAGTTGGCAAGTGTAGCCTTGGGAGGGGAGGAGATGGTTGTCCATGGTGGGAGGGGTCCCGCAGAAATGTCCCTGGTCTCGCTAGGAGACATGCAAATGGTCCCTCCACCCCCTCTGCCTAGTAACACTAGTAAATATAGGCAGTGGGTGACCATTAATGGCCATAGAGTGGAAGCTCTCAGAGACACCGGAGCGAGTGTGACAGCTGTCAAGTGTCACTTGGTGTCCAGAGAGCAGGTGGTTCCCCACGCATTCTACCCCGTGATAGCTGCCGATAACTCCCAGAAAGAGTGTGAGGTGGCTCAGGTTTCCTTTGAATGGGGGGGAGTTTCAGGTACTCTTCAGGTTACTGTGAGGCCCGCCATGCCTGTCGACTGTCTCCTGGGCAATGATTTGGAAGACTCCCCTTGGGCTAAGGTGGAGAGAGCGGCGCACTTGAAAATGTTGGGTGTGCCAGAGTGGGTGTGTGCAACCACTCGATCGATGACAGCGAGTAAGGGTGTTGATGGGGTCCCGGAGCCTGAAAGTACGGCCCAGGACCCAGCTGTGAAGAGAAGAGGCAGGAGGCGCGGGAAACCGGCCCCCGTTGTTCCCGTGGTCCAGAAGGAGGTAGACCCTGAGGGGGATGCCCTGGAGCCCACAGGGGAACAAATTGCCGAACTGGGAGATCTGCCCGAGCTGACCCATTGGCAGCAGGATGGTGGTCCCTCCAGGGAGGAATTCTGTGCGGAACAGAAAGTGTGCCCTTCTCTTGTGGGCATGAGGCAGCAGGCCTCAGCCCAATCCTCAGGTGATCAGTCAGGGTCACATTTTGTGTACTGGGAGAACGACCTCCTGTATAGCGAGCCTAAGGCTGCTGAGCCTGGGTCAGCCCGTGTGCTGGTGGTACCCCAGCGCTTCAGAGCCTTCCTACTGGGTTTGGCTCATGACGTACCGTTAGCTGGACATCTGGGGCAGGACAAGACCTATGACAGGCTTGTCACCCATTTTTATTGGCCTCAGATGCGTAGGGATGTAGACATCCATTGCAAGACTTGTCGCACTTGCCAGGCAAGTGGGAAAAGCGGAAGGAAGCAGAAGGCTCCCCTCCAACCTTTTCCGGTAGTCAGCACCCCCTTTGACCGGGTGGGTATTGACATTGTTGGGCCCCTGGACCCCAAGACAGCCCTGGGCAACAGGTTCATCCTGGTCTTGGTGGACCATGCCACAAGGTACCCGGAAGCCATCCCTCTCAGGACAGTGACGGCCCCCGTGGTGGGACGGGCACTGATGGGTGTTTTCTCCCGGATGGGGTTCCCCAGAGAGGTGGTGTCCGACCGAGGCACCAACTTCATTTCGAACTATATGAAGTCTCTGTGGAAGGAGTGTGGGGTAACCTACAAGTTCACCACTCCTTACCACCCTCAAGGAAACGGGCTGGTTGAGAGATTCAACCGGACCCTGAAAGGCATGATTATGGGTCTTGAAGAACCAATGAGGCGGAAATGGGACGTCCTCTTGCCATGCCTGTTGTTTGCTTACCGTGAGGTGCCGCAGAAGGCTCTAGGGTTCAGTCCCTTTGAGCTCTTATACGGTCACCCGGTAAGAGGACCTCTGAGTCTGGTCAAGGAAGGCTGGGAGCAATCTCCCAGGAAACCTCCCCAGGATGTATACAGCTACATGCTGGCCTTTCGGAACCAGACTCGGCGCTTCAGAGAACTTGCTCAGGCAAATCTGGATGCCAGCCAGGAGGAGATGAAGCGATGGTACGACCGGAATGCCACTCTGGTAGAGCTTCAGCCTGGTCAGGAAGTGTGGGTCATGTCCCCTGTGGAACCTTGTGCGCTCAAGGACAGGTGGACGGGACCGTTTAAGGTTGTGGAGAAGAAGAGCGATGTCACCTACTTGGTGGACTTGAAATCTCCCAGGAACCCCTTGCGGGTCCTGCATGTCAACCGTTTGAAGCCCCACTTAGAAAGGTCCGAAGTGGGCATGCTCTTAGCGACAGATGATGGAACGGAGGAGGAGAGTGAGCCTCTTCCTGACCTCCTGTATGCTAAGGAGCAAGACGGGTCAGTGGATGGTGTGGTCCTCTCTGACACACTGACCCTTGAGCAGAAACAGGATTGTCGCCACCTGTTGGGACAATTCCCGGATCTGTTTTCCTTGGTTCCGGGTGTCACGCATTGGTGTGTCCATGACGTTGACACCGGAGACAGCCCTCCTGTGAAGCACAAGGCTTACAGGGTGACTGACAAGGTCCGAGCGTACATTAAGGAGGAGGTCTCCAAAATGTTCGCATTGGGGGTAATTGAGTCCTCTAGCAGTCCTTGGGCCAGCCCAGTGGTCTTGGTCCCGAAGGCTGCAGCGCCTGGTGCTTCACCAGAACTCCGGTTCTGCGTGGACTACAGAGGGCTCAATTCAGTCACGAAGACTGACGCGCACCCCATCCCCAGAGCTGATGAGCTCATCGATCGGTTGGGGGCTGCCCGGTACCTTAGTACGTTTGACTTAACGTCTGGGTACTGGCAGATCGCCTTGACTGATGGGGCGAAAGAGAGGTCAGCATTCTCCACACCAGATGGGCTATACCATTTCCGGGTGATGCCCTTTGGGATGAAGAATGCCCCCGCCACCTTCCAGAGGTTGGTCAACCAGGTCTTGGCTAGACTGGAGGAATTCAGCGCCGCCTACCTGGACGACATCGCAGTGTTCAGCGCCAGCTGGGAGGAACACTTGCGCCACCTCCAGGAAGTGTTGTTGGCCCTGCGCGGAGCAGGCCTCACAATCAAGGCCAGTAAGTGCCAGATTGGGCAGGGTTCTGTGGTGTACTTGGGGCACCAAGTAGGGAGCGGTAAGGTGGCCCCCCTGCAACCCAAGATTGATACCATCCTGGCTTGGGCACCGCCCAAAACCCAAACACAGGTGAGAGCCTTCTTAGGACTCACGGGTTATTACAGGAGGTTTGTCAAGGATTACGGTAACATTGTGCACCCCTTGACTTCGCTGACTTCCAGGAAGCAGCCACGAAACGTGATCTGGACTGATGCCTGTCAGACGGCCTTTGACACCCTGAAAACTGCAATGTGCACAGCACCTATACTCCAAGCACCCGACTTTTCGAAAGAATTCATTGTTCAGACGGACGCTTCAGAGCATGGCGTGGGGGCTGTTCTAGCTCAGGTGAATGAAGAGGGCCGAGACTTGCCTGTAGCCTTCATCAGTAGGAGGTTACTTCCCAGGGAAACGAGGTGGAGTGCGATAGAGAGAGAAGCATTTGCTGTGGTCTGGGCGCTAAAGAAGCTAAGACCCTACCTGTTTGGGACTCACTTCCGGGTTCAGACAGACCACAGGCCCCTCAGATGGTTAATGCAAATGAGGGGTGAGAATCCAAAACTGTTGAGGTGGTCCATTGCTCTACAGGGGATGGACTTTACGGTGGAACACCGCCCTGGTACAGATCACGCCAATGCTGATGGTCTGTCCAGATTTTTCCGCCTTAGTGATGAGGACTCCCTAGGTTAAGGGTAGTTCCCCCCACATTTCAGCTGGAGGGGACACGTGTTAGACCTGACATCATTGGCTTGAGTCTCTCCTCCATTTTTTCTGTTTGCCTCTACTGTGTTACGATGTTTTGCTGGTATATGCTTTGGGCGCCGTGTCACTGCTGATCAGTGCCATAGCGCAAGTGCTCCCTCTGTTAAAATGATGTATCTATTGTATCCATGTTTGGCTTATTTGGTTTACTGTCAGTCCCTAGTCTAGTGCACCCGGAGTGCCAGGGCTTGTAAATACAAATGCCGCTCGTGGGCTTGCAGCACGTGTTGTGCCACCCACAGGAGCGGCCTTGTAAACGAATGTCTACGGGTCGGTCATTGCGAGACCCACGTGCAGTCCTGCACTGTCACGTCGGCTGCGCAGGTATACCTACCTGCCAGCCCCTCCAACCTTCCCTTAGCTTCATGTTAGTCACCCCTATGGTAGGCCCGTGGGCAGGGTGCATTGTAAGTATAAGGTAGGACAAGCCTGACCAAGTTGGCATGTCCTGATAGTGAAGTGCCGCCATCTTAGGGCTTCACTATTGCGAGGTAACCTGCTCTCCGTTGGATAGAATGGGCCGCCGGGATTATTAACGCTATGATCCTAGCTGGCTCGGGGAGCATGGTGCAATGTCGAGTTTGGTATCCCTGAACTCGGGGTTTAATTACGCATCCGTTGGTGTGGATGGTTTTTGGACTCTGGGTTCGAAAATAGCACTTTTAGAAAGTGTCTATTTTCTTGTCTAACCATATCTGGTCTCTGCTGGTCTGCGTGTATGTGACAGGAGCTGGGTGGCTCCAAGAGGTCTGGATGAGTCAGTGTGGGATGAGTGGGACATTACGTTGAGAGTAGGGGGAGAGTAGTTGTTGATAGCCTGCCTTGCCTGATACAATGCTGGCTCCACCTCCTGCCGAGCGACTGATGGCTCTGTACCTGCCATGGACGATCCTAGCCCCACCTCCTGCCAGGAGGGCGATAGCTCTGCTCCTGCCAGTGTCAATGCTGGCTCCACCTCCTGCGGGGCGTCTGAGGACCCGGCCCGGCTCAATGAATAGGCCAGGTGCTACTGCCTAGCTCCACCCACCACAGACCCAGGATGTTGGGAAATCCCCGGCATAGACAAAGGGATCAAAGACGAAAAGGGGTATAAGAGGAGGACCCCTGAACTAGGAAATCAGATCACTTCTGACAAGGAACCCTGTAACCAAGGACAAGAAGCCTGCTGATCTAAAGGACTGCTTACCCCTTCTGCCAGTGTGCTGTTGTTGGGGGAATCCTGCAGCGCTTCTTTATTTTTGCCAAGGAACCAGGAGAGAGGAACTGTGTGTGTACTCTCACGCTTGCTAAGAAAATCTCCAAGGACTGGAAGCGTGCCAGTCTCCTGCCGAAGTCACAGGGCTAAAGGACTTCACCTGCTACAAAGTGCTATCTGCTGGAAGTGTGAATCCAGCATCTCTGAAAGAACCAGCAACCACGACGATCGGACGCTGGGCCCAACCGACGCCAGCAGCAACGCCAGTGAGTAGGAGTACGGCTCTAACTCCAGAGGACCTCGTGTCTGCCCCGCTGCTGATCGCATCAACCGTGTGCCCTTCGACGCCGTGAGCGCTGCTCACTCTGTGCAACTGCATCATCGACAACACCTGCTGTGGCCTGATCGACACCGACGACGCGACGCCGGAGTGCTCGACGCCGCTGATCATCGTGTGCTTCATTTTCCTAAGGTACTGTGTTGTTGGGGGTCCGTGTGACTCCAGGCCCGACGCAGCGCTCCTCGCGGTCGACGCCGAACCTGTGGATTATCTCCGCCCAGCGTTGTGTAGCTCCCGTGTGAGTTACCCTGTTGCTAGAGAACTGTGTTTCCAAGAAGAAGATTTGCTTGATACTAAAAGACTGTTGTGCTAAAGAAGAAACTACCTTTGAACTATCCTTTTTCCTTCCCGAACGTATTTATTCCGATTGTGTACAGTTTTGCCGTTATTTTGGTCTTGTGCTAAGCCTTATATAAAAATACTTATTTTTATAATACTACGGTGTCGTGTCCATTTGTAGTGTATTCACTGTATTACTGTATGTGGTCATAATTGCTTAACACACAGCCTCTGAGATAAGCCTGTTCTGCTCTGCCAAGCTACTAAGGGGGTGAGCAGGGGTTATCGAAGGGTGTGATCCCCTTGCCCTGACTAGAAAAGGAGTGTCCCTATTTGTCAGAAGTGTATACCTCTGCCAACTAGAGACAGCCGGTTCTAACACCTGCCTTGGATGCTTACGTGTTGCTGCTGAACTCGGGTCCTACCTGCCCACTCTAGACGGGGGATCTTAAAAGTCAAATGCTGTCGCAGGAGGAGGGTGTACAATGCTGTGGCACACAGCTAGTTGCTGGGGGGTGCCTCAGCGATGGACTGCCATTGGTAGTCGGGTTCAGGAGTCTCCTTGTGCGAGGGACTAAAGTGAAACGAAAGTACTGGCAACGACGTGATTTGCGTATGACGTCAGGGCAATCGTCCCGACAGGGCAACACTGCAGTGCAAAGCCACCCAGGAGCTAGAAATAATTAAAATATGGCCTGCGGCCTCACGGTCCCTCTCCGTCATCTCTGGACTCTGTGAGGCCTGCCTCACGCGCGCACTTTTAATTGCGCATGATCATGGTCCCTGATCCCAGACCAGCCCCATCCTGAGAGTAACATGCAGCCTTCTGCGCACCTTGCACTATTATGCAGAGGCCACGGCGAGGTGCTGGTGCAATAAACGAAGGCGATGCTATAACCATTAATCAGTAATCACCAAATATACCTGACAGATATGTGGCCCTTGCTGGATCGGCTGATGGGGCCCCTGGAGCGTGGGGGGCCCCCGCAATGCGTGGGCTGCGGGGGCCTGTGTTACGCCCCTGACAAATACCACACCTTATACGTTCCCCTCTTTCAAAGAAGAACAGCCCTTTCTCCTCTTTTTTGATGCTTGCACTCAAGGGTGGCGGTGGGTTATTCCTGAATATTGTTTGACTTTTTAAATGTATTTTTATTGGAGTTTAGTGGAAAGGTACAGGACTAGGTCATACATACAAACCACCCACATACTATCAATAAAGGCATTTACAGATGAATAACACCTCTCACGAGTCCTCTCTTAGCGACACACAATTTAGACAGAAAATGCAGGAGTGACCAAGCGATATCGGAACTGTGCATGATGTCAAAGTATAACTTAGATAATGGAATGGCAATAGTCTTTTCGCCCACAAGGCATGTGACCAAAAAGGCACAATCCGGCTCTGTTGGTGGGTTGCACCTGCATCCATTCCTAGGTCAGCCTATGCTGAGGATGTGAGCAAATATGAGCACAGTGCACCAGTCGGCTCCAGAAATCATTTGGTCTGCTGGCCTCTGGGATCATGGAGTTGTAAAGTTCTAATTGTGCATTGCAGTGTAACATGACGTCAAGCCAGGTCCTGGTCGTGGAGGTCCTATTCCTTCCCCCAGACAGATGCAACCTGCCGGTTTGCAAGACCCATCGCAATGGATGCAAATTGCCTGACATCGCTCCATGTATTTATAGTGCAACCTAACAGGGCTATCCTGGTGGAAAATACCAGCTGCGACCTAATCATGACTGAGATGAGAATAATGATCTTCCCCCAGAACACTTAGATATCTGCTCAGTGCCAGGTAAGGTGTAAGAAATTCACTGTAGGGGCCTCACATCTGAAGCAGCTGAGATCTGATGCTGCCCCGCATCCTGTCATGTCAAGGGGGGTCCTGTAAAGGAAATGTACACATTTTAAATGGATGAGGGGTAGCATCATTCCATTGGTTCCCAACATCCCTGTTTGCTCACAGCAATATGTCCAGTCTTTATCGGAGATTGTCTCACTGAGATCTGTCTCCCACCATAATTTTGCATTGGGCCTAATTCTCAGGGCCACAGTCTGGATTATGCAGTATAGTGTATGTAACTAAGTGCTTAGTGGATGTGTTGGTTATGATGACCACTAGTGTGTTAGAGGGTAGCAGCTGCTATTGTAAAAACTGGGGTAGTGCTCTTTACAGAGCAGTCACCCTGTGGTTGCTACCAGTAACCCAATTTCTCACAAGGTCACTTCAAGTTCAGGAAAGACCTGAAATCCGTTTAATTCAACCTAGCTCGATCCCCATTCAGTGTCCTAGGTCTCTCTTGCACTGGTTCTGTTCCCCAACCGTGCACCTTTTTAGCTGATGGACTTCTTCTTTGATTGTCAGAGATTTTTTTCTTCTTTCATTTCATTCTGAAATGTTACACTTAGACTGCCCCGATCAGCTTGTATCACTGCCTTGCTTTGGATGTGGTTCCTATTATTACTTCACATCAGTCATGTTCTTTCAAGAGGCCAGGAGTGGCACAGGCAGAACATTAGAAACGTGGGAAAAAGGCACACAATGTCAAGTGGGGACAACAAATTAAGCAAGTTAAATTCAAAAAGATGAGGACAAGGATGAATGAAACGAGTCAAAGTGGTTCAAAAGGAATTAATCATTGCCAATGAGGCACATTTTGCTGTGCGTTGGGTCTGGGTCGAAGATACGTCCCATTTTCCATGTTGTCAAATCATGGTAGCATTTATGTACATCACTAAGGAAACCTCTACTTGAAACACACTGATAGGCACAGTTAACTTTCCCCGCCTGTCATTATACATATTACACAAGGCCTGTTTTTGGTCCATGAAACGAGCTTGGTGGACAACAAGAGAAAGTCTTCTTGAAAAAAATAACAAAAAAGAGACGGACAGAATTGTTTGTGTTTCTACATTCTGTCCTAACTCGAACTTGCTGAAAAAGGTGATAATCCAGATAATTCCACCAAGTGAAAAACTTAAATGCGACATTGAATCAAGCACCACTGTTCGCTTTTTAAAAAAGACAGTAGCATTTCCAATTTATTAGTACGAGCAGCATTACCCAAAAAGAATCAGGTATCTATAAGATCTTTTGTTGGTTTACCCCCTATACAAGGGCATAACAAATGTGGTACTTACATAAGCTGCGCATCCTCAGTAGAAGGAAGTCTGTTTGAACACAATAACATCTATTGGAAACACAACAGTTTCACTAATTGTAAATCGCAATACGTAATTTACGGAATAAAATGCCCTTGCAACATGTTGTACATAGGGAAAACAAATCAAGAAATACGCACTTGCATCTCCCAACACAAATCAAGAATTAAAAATAACACCCAAACAGCCCTGCTGGTCAACCAATGGAGACTAAATAATCACATGGAAAAAGATCTGAGTTGCACAATCCTCTCAAAAGTAGAAAATGACATAAGAGGTGGTGACTTGGACGCATAATTATGCAGAAGGGAAGCGATGCTTATTGTCAAATTCAATACTGCTATAGATGGGCTGAATGAACTCTCTGAAATATACAGATTGAGGTAAATGTACCCATCTAGGCAAGATGCCCATCCCAGCTGTAACCAGTGCTAGTAGCTAGCTCCTGCTAGTGAAAGTCCGCATGAGGGATCTCATGTTTTTGGGGTCTTTCCAACACAAGAAGATGGATAAATTGATGTCTCTATGATTATGAGGTTCCGACCGGAACGTGGATAAGGGAGCGCATCCATGCAGCTGAGCCTCATTATTAAATATGTGATGCTTGCTCCAGTATGCCACTGAGAACGGAAATATTTCTAGTTGCACCAAAGATCAAAAGCTGTGTATATGCAATCATACAGTGTCTTTCCACCAGCGCAGGGCTTGCTATCCACTCCAGTGGTTCAATATGCCACGCAGCTCATTCTTCCGTATCTAACACTCTTTTTGGCGCCCGTAAAGTACAGCTCCCAGAATCCTCGGCTATAACTAGCCGTCATTTTCTATGGATGTTATGCGCCAGCCAAGCGAGACCGCAAGACCGCTTACTAAGGAGAAGCACGTACCGACTGCCGGTTCCTCTGCCAATTTCAAGTAAGAAACATTCATCAATTAGCAAGTTCTATAAATCCTTGAACGGCACATGAACAGCCATCTGACATGCATGTTTCACTTCACAGGTATCGCAGAGCTCCCGCTTTTATGAATGCAGACCTGCAAAGTTTGGAAGAGCATTCCCACAAGTAAGTCGAGCTTCGCAATGTCCATGTAGGATTTTCATACAAACAGCATGAACATTGGAAAAAACACATATTTTCCCTTTTCAGGACAACTATTCTGGTGCAACAAATCGGCATACACGTACAGAAAAAAACCCCGATGTAAGTAATGTCACATAGTATTGGGAATGTTTGCATGCTGACGCCTGAGCACTAATAGGTTGTGTTTTTTTCTGGCTTTTGTCTCTCATATAGTGTGTAACGTCGGGCATATCAAGTCCATGACAACAGGAGGTAAGAGGTAGAAGCCTGTAGGGTGAAGCAGTCTTTCTGAAATGAATAAGAGGTAGACAACAAACCATGCCTGTTGCTTGTTTTTCAGATTCTGGTTCTGAAGAGAACTCTTATATTGAGGAGAGTTCGAAACACGTAACCATTTTTTAGCCATAAGAATGTTACATTTAAGCTTGAACTAAGCACAAAAGACAAAACAACTTTTGCCATTGACCGTTCTATAGCTTTGCTCTAAAGAAAATATTCAAAAATGTAAAACTTTATTTGTATTGTAAATAGCAAGAGACAATTCAGAATGGAGTGTATGATTGTGGTAGTTGTGTGAATTTTTTTTTGAGAGTTTGTAAGTAAGAGTGAAAGAGATTGAGAGTTTGAGTGGGGAATCGGAAATTTGTATATGTGTATGTTTTATATGATATTTGTATTGTAATTGTTAAATTGTGAATGCATTGTGAAAATTTACAAATTTCCTTTGTTGCAAAATAAGAGAAAATTTTAAAGTGATTAACTCTGACAGAACTAGCAGTCTTTAGCTTATGTTGGTGAAGTCTTCCACATGATGACATTGATTGTTTATGAATTGATAAAACAGTATTGGCATCTTCTTAGTTTAAATATAGGTCAGTGGCCTGGCCTTACTGTTGGGGGCCCGAACCCAGTGTTGTTACTAGTTGTTTTGATCCTCAGCACAATATTATTCTATAATGCTGAGCATTGCCTGTTCTCGCTGATAGGCACAGCCGACTGGTTCCTTGTCTGCATTCCTAGAACACTACGCTTCCCTAAATATTCCGTTTACCAACTTAGCGCTTTGTACACTTTTTCCCTTCCCTGATTTCTTGCATGAGGGCTGCATTGCACATGGCATTACCTCCGCCTTTTCTGAAGAAGTGGGAGATCCAAACATTCTGTGGAAAGAGTGGAAGGAAATATTTGTATCGTATCTTATAGCAATAGGTGGAGACAAATTTCGTATTTCAGAAAGCACACATTTTGCTACATAATTTGGGAATTGAAGGCCGCAAGACTTACAAGAACTTAAAAGGCTCTGACACAGAAGTTGAAGAAGGGAGTGATGGAGATTTCAATGTCTACCTAGCTACACTAAATAAATTAGAGAAACATTTTGGGCAAGTCATAAATGTTGTGCTGGAAAGGCACACATTTTTCTCCAGAGTACAGGGCAAAAATGAGAAGGTTAAACTTTATATTGCTGCACTAAAAGGGTTATCCAAAATTGGGAATTGGAAGGGTTAACTGACTCCCTCATCAGAGACCAATTGGTTAGGTGCACAAACAACCATAAGATGCAAGGAGAACTGTTAGCAGGTACCCCGGATCTAAAGCAAGCAATAGAAATCGTGTTAAGCATTGAACACACTGCTGAATGCATAAAAGAAATAAATGTAAATACTGAGTCCCGCCAGAATCTAAATGCTATTTCTAAACAAGAACCTACAAAGGACAAGGAGTTGAAACCAAACTATCAGCTGATTACTAACTTTAAAACAGTAAAATGTTTGATGTGTTGTTCCCCAACAAACTGAGTACTCTCGCAGAAGCAGACATCAAATCTAGAGGTTATGGGGGTGATCCCATTTCCCTGTTAGGCATGATCACTATGCTGATTGAGTATAAAGGTAGCAGCACTGTGGGCAAGGTTTACGTTACTGAAAAAGGGTCCAACCTGCTAGGGTGGAAGCATCAAAAAGATCTAGGCATGAAACTCGATCCTAATAGTCATGATCAAGTCCTCTTGGTGGATTGTTCAGTTTGTGGTTAGGGTATCTGCGAGGAATTCCCAGAAGTTTTTACAAATAAATTAGGCCTTCTCAAAGACTTTCAACAAAGAGTAAAACTTAAAGACAAAGCCAAAGCAATTGCCCATAAGGTTAGGCCGATTCCACATCTTATTCAAGAACCCCTACATAAAGAAATAAACAGGTTGTTGGAGTTGCGTGTCATAGAACCTATAGAAAGGTCCCAGTGGTTAGCACCCATTGTAATTATGTATAAGGCTAACAGCAAGGATGTCAGACTTTGCATTGACCTCAGGGACCTAAATAAAAACATTTGGGTAGATAGGAACTCGTTACCCAGGATACATAAGGTGTTAACTCTCATCAAAGACGCCAGTCATTTCAGTGTCCTTGATTTAGCATCGGCATATCATCAAGTGGAGTTACATCAAGAATGCCGACACCTCACCTCATTTATCACACCCCTAGGAGCATTTCAGTATCTCCAGATGCCTTTCGGATTAGCCTCTGCTGCGGCTGCTTTTCAAAGAACCATGCAGCATGTGCTTAAGGAGGTTCCGGGAATACTATGTTTTCAGAACGCCATCCTAATATTTGGAAAAGAAACCAAGGAACACAATGACAGGTTAAGAAACACATTACACAAGTTAAGTCAGGCAGGCCTGACCCTGAAAAAAGAGAAGTGCCAGATAGGGGAGATCTTAGTAGGATACTTAGGTCATACTATTTCCCGAGAGGGAATCAATCCCAAAATGAACTTGATCAAAGCCATCCTTGATGCAGCTGCTCCCACCAATGTAGAAGAGTTGAAATCCTTCCTAGGGTTATCAAAATAGTATTCGAAGTTCATTGAGAACTATGCAAGCAAAGTAGAACCTTTACGCAATCTTTTCAAAGCCAAACAAACTTTCATATGGAGTGATGATTGCCAAACTGCATTTTTGGAGATAAAAACATGCATTACTAAGGCACCTTTCTTAGGTAGGTTTGACCCGGCAAAAACCACATACTTGTCCACCGATGCCAGCAATAAAGGGTTGGGGGCCAGTCTTACACAAAGGATGAGCAAGTAGTGGATTTTGCCAAGAAATCACTAAAAGGTGCCGAACAACACTGGTCAGT
Source organism: Lissotriton vulgaris (assembly GCF_964263255.1). NCBI lineage: Eukaryota > Metazoa > Chordata > Amphibia > Caudata > Salamandridae > Lissotriton > Lissotriton vulgaris. The sequence continues at coordinate 975,824,424 of NC_141693.1, forward strand.
AATTGAAAAAGAGGCCCTAGGCAATTAACCACTTCAGATTTTTTCTGTGGGGCATACCTTTCACTATGAAGACTGACCACAAACGCCTCACCTATGTGTTTACAGCCAAAGGTTCCACCAGAACTACACCCAAAATAGTTAAATGGATGATGGACCTGGAAGGGTTCAATTTTGTACCTGGGAGAAACAATGTACTAGCCGATTTTCTGTCTCCTGCTCCTCTCAATACTGACTGTAACACAAATGAGGAGGAAAACAAAGTAGTAGTGCTGGAAATAGCAGTACTGGACAAAAAAGAATGGGAAAACTGTGAGACTCTCAACACTACTGTAGCTCCCCTAAAAGAACTTATCAAAAAGTGATGTCCGGATAAAAAGAACACTCTACCTGAACCCCTTAGCAAGTATTGGGTGGTGAGAATTGAAATATGTATAATCAATGATACAATTTACTGAGGGGAAAAAATCATACCCCCTAAAGGGATGAGAGACAAAATTGTCAGCTTAGCACACAAGGGACACTTAGGGCAAAGTTAAATTAAAAGTAAAGTACGTGAAGTATACTGGTGGCCTGGAAAGGACACCATGGTAGAGGAACTAGTAACAAATTGCATAGAATGCGCTAGAAGTGACAAAACACTTTCAGTAAGGAAACCTCCTCTGTCGCATGTTCAATTCCCTAACCGACCATGGTCAAAACTGGCGTTAGACATTATTTGACCTATGAATCTCAGAAAATTGAATGAACAATTCATCCTAATTCTCATAGACTGTCACTCAAAATGGGTGGTGTTAAAATGCGTAAACCTAATCGACACCAAAGCCCTAATTCAATTCTTGAAAGACATTTTTTATGAAGAAGGTATACAGGGTACTATTGTAATGGATAAGGGGGTCAAATTTACATCGGACTTGATGAAAAGTTTTCTTTCAAATCTATGCATCACCCATCTGAAGAGCGCGTTGTACTGTGCCAGAGCAAACGGGTTAGTCGAACGCATGAATAGGGTCATCAAAGAATGTCTCCAGAGAGCAGAAGTCACCAATGTGGCAGCTAAACCAGCCTTGCAAGAAATGATATGGGCCTACAGAACAGCGCCAAACACTATTACAAGGGTATCACTGTTTATTTCCCTAAAAGGAAGGAAACCTAAAATCAACCTCACAGCAGGATGGTTGCGCACAGACAACAATAGCAAGTTAGATAGATTAGACATTGCCAAGAAAATTGATGTGCAACAAGAGAATTACAAAACGAGATATGACTCTCATAAAAACGTCAAGACACTTTCATTCAATCCAGGAGATTGGGTTTGCATTGATCTTCCTATTGCAAGAAGGAAAAGCCACTCACGGTTTTCAGAACCTGTTAAAATTACTGGAGTAGGAAGAAATGTAGTCCACTTGGAAAATGGACAAACATGGGGAATGGACAGAGTGGTCAAATGCAAACATCCTTAAATGGGTGGAGAAGAAGCTAAGGCCTTGCCTATTGGCCATGACTCTCCTCGCAAGGTTTTGCCTATTGGTCCTGCTGACTCTCCTCGCAGGTCATCAAGGATCACTAGTTGCCCTATATGGCACAAGGACTTTAAAGTTGGTTAACTTTCCATTTCTATTTCCCTCTTCCCTGTCTCCTTTTGGTTTTCAGGAACCCTGCTGCCCTTATTGCACGAGGACTTTAAAGTAGTTAACTTGTATTTACCTTCCTTTTCTCCTCTGCCTTTCTTGTTTTTCCTTGCCTCCTGCCCATGGAGGTGTGCTGTATTCTAGTGGTTTGCCCTTCCTCTTTTCCACTCCTCCTTTCCCTGCTACCTTGGAACATTCCGTGCATTGTGGTGAACATTCCACTGCTGCCTTCAGTGGACTGTCATAGCTGACTGGAAGCTGTTGGTGGTGAATTGCATACTAAAGAGGGAGATTCTCTTACCTTATTGTATGAGTTTGTAATACACCACTTAAATGTTATTATAATTTACATTCTATACCCTCATGGGAATACGACAATAGATTATATGTGGATGCGGACTAACCATGGTTATAATGCACCCCTGCAAATGAAAGAGCAACATTGCACTCTATCACACCAGACAAGGGGACTGTATGAATTTAATCCAAAACTGTCAAGAGTAGTATACATTTTCACTTAAAAGAAGAACATGCTGTGTGGGTAATCTGCATTATGTGTGCCTAAATGTTATGAGAGAGGTCGGTGCTCTTTGATAACAGTGTGGCTTGAGTAGGGAGTCATATTCTAGTTTAAATATGGAGGTGTTCTATTGTTACTTGGCTTGACAATGGGATTCCCTTGAACTGGCAGACCATATAGCAGTTCAGGGTGCATGGCTTGAAAGAATAAACTTATTGGAAAGTGTAAGATGGAGGCAGGCTCCGTGTCCACCACCTGGCAGAGTCTTTGTCAACTGTGTTCTGGAAAACAACTCCTTTACCCAAGTCATCTCACTATGCCATTTCTTTTTAAGATCCACACCAGGGTGTAACTGCACCTGCAATGCATTCACATTGGCTGTAAGCTCATGCCACAGCTCTACCTTCTTTTATCCACTAAGGGTGTGTAGAGACAGACCATAGAGATACTAGTAGTGATCCATTACAAAGTTTACTACAATTTCTGTCACCTTTTTCAGGTATGTTCCTCTTGCTCCTAAGTAGGTAGGGCTTTGTCAGGAGGCTGTAGATGTTCACCGGCATCCAAAGAATCGCTCATTACAAGAAGAAATTGGCAGAACTCAATGGATGTGCTGTATTTATGTGCTTCAAATGGTAATGTTTGTCAGGTGTGTGTAATTTTTCTCAGGTGATAATTTTTTCCCTATTTTCCTATATTCAGAGTGGCTTATTTACAAGTCCCTTTACAGGCAATTGTGAGTACACGAGACAGGAATAGCAAAAATATAGATCCGCATATAACAGATATAGTAAACAGGTACAAATTAACAAATAAAAGCACGGATACACCAATACTTCAGGTGAATTTGGCCAATGGAATAGATTTTACTTCTTTTTTGAGTGATGCCGTGGAAGGGTTCCGGCTTGTTTTTGGGGTCAAGGCATTCCAAATCTTGAGACGGTCTGATTGTAAGTTTTCTTCATAGCAAATCGTTGTGGTTTCAATAGTAGGTTGTTTGAGCTCCTGTTGGATCTGATACCACAAGAGAGCACCAGTTTGTCGGCTAGGTAACTAGGTGTTTTATGATGGCCTGCCTTGTGTGTCATACAGGCGATTTTCAAGTGGAGAATCGCCTCTAAAGGTAGACAGTTGAGGGCATGCAGGTCGGCGGAGATGTGATAGTTTCATTTGGAGCTTGTGATGAGTCTAGCAGCTGAGTTGATTGAAGCTCTTAGAGGGGCCATCATAGATCTTGGAAGGCTGCAGAGAACTACAATCCCATAGTCCACTCTAGGGATTACTAGCACTAGAACTGCCTATTTGAAGTAATTTCATTTGCGGGCAGGAAGGGTTTGAGTTTTCTCAGAATGTTCATCCGAAAATGTACTTTTTTTGTGGAGGCGCTGATGTGTTTCTGCATGTTTAGCTTATTGTCTAGAATTATTCCCATCAATTTTGCTGAGTTCATAATGAGGGGTTGATCGTTGAGTGCTGTAAGTGTTTCAACCACTCGAGGATAATGGCTGATTGGTTGGGGGTGGCTATTAAGAGGAATTCGGTTTTGAGGGTGTTTAGTTTCAGATGGTTTTTGGCCAGCCAGATCAGTGTTTGTTGGATCATGGCATTAAGAGACTTGATGTCTTCAAGTGAGTGGATCTTCATGTAAAATTGTGTGCCATCTGCATAGATATGATAGTGGATGCTTGATGACCTGAGAGGTTCAATGAGTGGTTCCATAAAAATGTTGGAAAGTGTAGGTGAGAGGGATGATCCTTGCAGTACTCCAAGGGAGACTGGAGTGGGCTTGGATAATGATTGATTGATTTTGAATCTTTGTGTTTTATCTCAAAGGAAGGAGGAGAATCAATTAAGAACAGAACCAGACAGACTCATTCTGTGCTTCAGGAGATCAAGCAAGTTGTCGTGTTTGACGGTGTCGAAGGCCGAGGATTGGTCTAGTAAGATTAACAGACATGCTTTGTTTTGGTCTAGGATTTTTAATGTGTCATCTATTATGTGGAGTAAAGTGAGCTACCCAGTAAACCTTTGGGGGCTGGGTGAAGAGTGATCAAATGGGTAAAGGGGCCTCCAAAGATCGTTCATTAACAGACGATCCTCTGAGCACAACCGAATTTTCCTGGATGTGCGCAACAACTCTCATTGAGCAATCAATTTATTCCCTTTGCACTTCTTTGAAGATTAAAAACTTCACGCATCACTTGAGTCCCTGCTAAAGATTCCGACCGGTGGTTACTGCTCCAAGGGAGTTACAATATTTTGTTTCAATTGTCCTGATGATGGTCTCACTGAGTTGCCCATAGAGACCGAAACGTCGACTTCTGCTTTATCCGAAAGAAAATATCTCCACTTCTTGTTTTTGGATAAGCTTGTCACAGGCTATACAGAGAGTTTGATTGATTTCCTAACACTTGTCTTGCATCCCTGTGTTGTACATTTTGGTCTATTGTATTTTTCCCTGCTAATTTAAATTTTGATAAAATCTATTTTTTTGCATACACACATGTCTATTTGTTTTCATGTCAATATTTGTTTTAATGTTGAGTATTGTTGTGTCTAGTTAGTCTGAGTCATTTGATCTATTGAAATTAATTTGTCCCAGGATAATTCAGTTACCTATATCTAATTCATCTAAACAATCCAAGTCAATCTTGAAAACAAACTCCTTTGGAGGCCCCTTTACCCATTTGATCTATTATGTGGGTCATGGCTCACTCAGTGCTGTGTCCTGACCGAAATCGCGATTGGAATTGATCGAGCAAGCTGAATTGATCTATGTGGTTGCCAAGCTGTCTATGAACACATTTTTTCTAGCAGTTTGGCCAGGGTGGGGTTGTTGGCTATAGGGCGAAAGTTGTTCAAGTCTGAAGGGTCGGCCGACGGCTTCTTTAGGATTGGGCATACCTGTGCTGTTTTAATGATTTCAGGGATTGTTCATTGAAGGAGAAAGGTGTTTATAATCTTGGTCCTTAGGGGCAATATCATAGGAATTAAGTCTCTTAAGCAGTTTTGAGGTAGAGGTCTGAGTAATGAATGGATGGATTCAGGGCTGTGAGCGTTTTCAATATAGTAGGTATTGAAGGAGGACCATGAGACGTTGCTTTTGAGGTCAAACTTTGCGGAGCATAAGAGAAGAGCCCCTAGCGGGGGCAATGAAGTGACCATGTGAATATCTGTATGGGCTAATAGGTCGTTGATCAGTTTTGACTTTAAATTTTCAGTCTTCCTAGTGAAATAAGAGGCAATTTCCTCGCAATTGGGTAATGTATCTGCGTTAGCTTGGGGGCGGTACGAGACACCCTTAGATTGGGATTTGATTAGATCGAATAGCTATTTAGGACGATTCTTGGCTTGATCTAATTGCTTACTGAAGAAGTCTGCTTTTGATCTTCTTATCTTTCTGTAATAGGAGTTTCTGGTGCTTCTTAGTAACTATAGATGGTCAGAGGATGGTGCAGATCTCCATCGCCATTTCAATTACTCTTAATGAACGTCTTTCTTCCAGGTTTTAAAGTCTTTATTTCGATTAAAAAAAAATCATAAAAGACAATTAATAACAAACATTAATTAGCAATAAATTCATTAACAATAAGAAAAGCATTAACAATGTAAAGACAGTACTGAATCAAATTTTCCTTGAGGGGAAAAAGGATTACAAAAAAATTCCAAACAATAAAAAAAAAGAAGAGGCATATACCATCGGTGTGTTAAAAAAAGGTCTAAGTTAGACTAATGTTTTGCCCTGAGTATCCAGGCCCAGCCCAGGTATTTGGCCGTACACACTGTAATAACTTCTAGTGTGTTAGTTCTTAATACATGAATGGCCTCCTCAGATTTTCTAATGGGCAGGCGCTGAAACAATGGTTTTAGCCATTTAGCCCTAGGAGCATGGTATCTAGGACAAGCAAACAGAAAATGGCCCACTGATTCCTTATGACCTGGGCACCATTTACAATGATCCGTGGTACTTGATGGCCAGTTTTTCGTGAAGGTGTTCAATGGCAGTGAGCCCACCCGGAACTGGTGAAAGAGTTTCCTGTCTAAGGATTTGGAAACCTTATCCCAATATTGTTCACGAGATGGGTCCAGCTTGAAGGAAAGGAACCTGCCCGTGAGGTTGGTAGAACTAGAGGCATTGATTCTAGTCAAACGAAGCATAGACCAATACAATTCTTTTAATGCCAATTTGGAAGGGAAGGTAACGGTGGCAGGGGATATCCATAACTGCTCTAGGCCCATATCCATCAGGATGGATTTTACCGTTTGGAACCAGGGAATTTTCTCCGATCCCCTGATTGACCTAACTTCTGCTACCCCGTTTGCAAATAGTGTAAGCTCGGGGGAGGTCCATAGGCGCCTCCAGAAAGCAACCAGTCTAAATCTGGCCATCTCATTAATCGGAAGGCATCCCAAGTCCAGGCAGAGGGGAATAGAGGGGGACGACTGTGGCAAGCCTACCAAATTTCGGAGGAATTTACACTGTATTTTATACAGACCCGTAAGATCCATATGGCCCCACAGATCTGCACCATATAGGATCGCTGGATTGATTTTGGCATCATAGATTTTAAGAGCTGGGGTGACCCGCTTGGTGATAGATTTCCTTTGCTCGCTAAGGAGGCAGCCAGTAAGTCGGGCAAACTTGAGATGTTGAGCATCAACTTGTGCTTTCCACTTCAGACGACTATCTAGCGTAACCCCCAGATAGATCATGTTCTCCACTTGATCCAACTTGATTCCACCCATACTAACTGAGCTCCGGACAGGACAGTTCTTAGTTAGCACCATGAATTTGGATTTTCCCACGTTCACCTTAAGGTCGCTGATGACACAGAACTCCTCAAAGCGGTCTAAGGCCCGCTGTAATCCGCTGCGTGTTCTGGAGAGGAGTAGGGTGTCATCAGCAAAGATGAGCATTGGGAAACGCTGTCCTGCCAACATAGGGGCATCTGTCGGGGTCGATTCAAAAAATTTGACCACTTGGTCAATGAACAGTAAGAAAAGGGTAGGTGCCAATACACACCCCTGACGAACACCTCGGGTGACAGGAAAAGGTTCGGTCACTTGGCCCTGTCCTCCCCATCTTACCCTCGCAAATTTCTCCTCATGCAATTTGACTATCAGGTCGAGCAATTCTACAGGCATTCCTAAATTCCTCAAGACTCCCCACAGTTTGTCCTTCGGGACTAGATCGAAGGCGGACTTCAGATCAATGAACGCTGCGAAGATGGTACCGCCGCCAAGCTGCACCACCTTCCAGTAGATCAGATAAAATCTGAACACCTGGTCGATGGTGCTTGTTCCCGATCTGAAGCCCGCCTGCATGGGGGATAAAATGTCCTCCATTTCGATCCAGCCTTGGACCCTACCCAAAACCATGCGAGCAATGAGTTTTTGCATAGAGTCAATAAGACTAATCGGGCGGTAGTTTCCCGGATCAGACCTACTGCCCTTTTTGTAGATCGGTAAGATCTCCGCCCCCCTCCAAGATTTAGGTATTCTTGCACCTGCGGCTATGGAATTTGCCACCTTGGTGATATATGGTATCCACAGGGCGGGGTTGGCTTTAAATAGATCGGCGGGTATAAGATCCATACCTGGAGCTTTCCCTCGCATAGTGCAATTTAGTGCCAGCTCGACCTCACCTTCTGTGAAGATGATTGTCTCGCTTTGGGTAGTAGGTTGGTATGTCGTTTCCAAAATACTGGAAGGCATAGAAACCTCGCCACAAAACTGAGTTGAGTAGAACGTCACCCACACGTTAGGGGGCACATGGTTTGAGGGAATACGTGCGTCCGGGTCCTTCCCCCACTTAACTAATTCCCAGAATTTAATGGGGTTATTAGACATGGAAGCTTCCAGTAAATCTAGCCAATACTTGTCCTCCCACTCCAGTTTGGCTTCCCTCTGTATTTTCCTATAGTTCTGTCTAGCCGCTTTCACTAAGCCCATATTCCGAGACTTGACTGCTTTAACCAAGTCAGTGTGGGCTTCCCTGCATTTTTTGTTGTACCATTTCTGGGGGCGGGTAGATGCCTTGTGGTTTCCCTGCCGGCAAGGTTGCGAAAGCAGAGATTTTAAATCGTCAAAACAGCGATTATGCAAATTAATAGTAAGCACAGCTATTTCAGAGTTGTCCCCCAGCTCGGCGTGGGTCAGCATTTCATTATAAGTATTATTTACCACGCTGAAAATCTTATTCCTCAGTGCCTCATCCTCCTCAACTTTTGACCATTTAAGCCTCTTCCTATCATTTGTTAAATAGGTGTCCCCCGTCTGTGAGGTACCGGGTCCTGCTAGTCTCGCTAATCCTAGCAACCCTAGTTGCAGGGTCAGAGGGTTATGGTCACTTTCTGGACGGGATGATACCTCCATGTCCACCAACAGGGGCCAGTCTCCCACTTTCAGTAGGATATAATCAATGCGGCTTCTTCTTAACCCATTATCAAATGTGCATTTGGCTTCCTGGTCAGATTTTGTCCAACCATTACAGGCCCGAAAGCCATAATTTAGACAAAAGGCCGTCCAATTCACCGCTGCCTCAGTGGCGGGTACCGGTTTGATGGACAGCAGGTCGGGTATAGCCCATACTGCATCCTCCGCTGAACCCCAACAGTCCCCTGGGTCTAGTAAGGGTTCAAAACAACAATTTAGGTCCCCAGCAAGGAGAGTAACGCTATTTCTATCTAGGGCTGCTAGAATAGGGTCCAGGGCCTCCAGCAAAGGTGGCGTACGGCCGCCCGGCAAACCACGTGCATATATGTTGAACAGGATCAGGTCCCGATAGCCAGACCTGCTCAATTTAACTATGAGGAGGTCCGGATTTTGTACACATATCTCCGTGGTGTGATATCCCAGAGATTGTTTCACCCAAATCAGTAGCCCCCCTGAGGCCCTCCCTTTAGCATTTCCAGTGGTGCTTCGAGTGGCTGCTTTGTAAAAATTAACATAGCCATGCCTAAAGATTGGGTCAGTGGCCCAAGTTTCCTGGAGTAAGATGATATCAAATTTCTCCATGAACTCCAGCCAGTCCTCAGAATGGTTACGACTTTTAACCCCAGCAATATTCCAGGACACAAGGGCAAGAGTTTCCGATGTGGGTACCGCTGCAGGGACCACCACCTCTAGGGCTACATGCTTATCCTGTCCGGCCTCAACAGCCCACCCATTTTCAGATCTTACAACGACGTTCTGACTATTTTCTTTCAACGTTGTGGTGGGTCCCCCTACCCTATACGATTGTGCACCCAACCCAGTTGATGATACTAGGGCCCTCTTACACTCCTCTGCCATAATTGTAGACTGTGGGGACTCCTGACCCTGCCACCAGCTCTCTACCCAAGGGTCAGCTTTTTCTACATGGAGTTTTGGAAGTCAATCAATGGCCTCAAGATCAGACAGAGGACCAAAATGATTAAATAGGGGAGGGAAAAATGGTAGTTGCGGTGTCCTTATCCTGGGGTAGCTCCTAAAGGTGGGCCGACCCTGTTTAGGGGCCTTCAGGGCGAGAGCCTGTCTTTGTGGATAGAAATATGAGAGGTCTAGGGTCTGGACATCCCCCTGCCTAGCAAACCTGGCTTCTCTACAGATTGTGTCCACCACCCATGGATCCCTGAACGATATTAAAATACAGTCACCCTCCAGATCTTTGCTACCCTGGCCCACCCAGTCAACCCTTCTCACAAATAAGATTTCTGTGGGCGAAGAGGGGGGTAGGGGTCTGTTTTTATTCAGCCAGTAAATGACCTTGTTACGCAGGTCATCATGAGTCTCCCTTTTGCCAGATTGTAGTGGGGCTACACCAGTCAGTACCATGGTGTATGGTGTGGCCTCTATGGGGATATCAACCCGGGGTGTTGGATGTCTGGAGTGATTTCCCACCAAAGGGTTTTGAATACTATGTTGATTTACTGGGGGGCCATGTGAGGAAAGGCTATGGGTGGCTGTGCCAGGTTTTGGCAGGGAGGGTGGTTTGGTTGTGTTACGTCTAGTGGGGGTTGATCCAACCGGTTTATTCACGGGTTTTGTCAAGTGGGTACGTTGGGGCAGGGTCTCTGGTACCTTACTTGGAATATTTTTAGAAACACCACCCCTGTTTAATCTATCAGTTGCTGTCCCTGGGGGTTTATTGTTGCTGGGATTACCATTAACAGTATTCGGAATGTTCGATATTTTTGGGACAGGAGGAAGAGGTTTAGCCCCCCCTGAGTTAATACCAGGCATAGACAATAATATGGCAGAATTCGCATTGACTACAGCCTCCAGTGCATCTATTTTCAATGTCATTAATCTAGTCCGCTCCAAGACAGGTAATAAAAGGTTTTTCATCAGAGCCTCTATCTTAGCCAACAGGGAATCATCGCTGCTTAGGCATGTTGGGCAGGGGTTCGAGGAGCCTAGGGAGATGAGGGAGGGGCATAAGGCATTAGGCAGTGTATTGGTACATTGTGTTTCGCTGGGGCGGCCTAGTGCCGATGGGGGATTACCAGCGGTTTCTTTTAATTTGGGCAACTTACTTTCTCTCCCACCCTTGTAGCTCGTGTCTTGTTTTCTCTTCCTTGAGACCTTGACTGTACCCAGAGAGTCTATGTGGACTGGGTCATTAGAGACTGTTTTGGGTGAATCGGGGGGTAAGTCAACAGATTCCGAGCTATATTCGGAATTTTGACTGTCCTGAGTATTAATTTCCCCAGTCACTTCATGATCATCTGATGGGTGAACAGGAGGAGGTAATATGTGTGCAGAAAGGTCAGTCCCCTCGCTATCCATATGAACTATAGCCTCCGTAGTGTCTAAATGTATACAATTAAAAGCCGCGTGTGCTTGTGCATGAGACACCGGGCTCGGAATCTTGGCCAGCCTACCCAGTGAGGAACGTTTTCCGCTGACCAAGTCAATGGAGAGACGTTTTTCCACCATTGCGATTTCCTTTTCTAGGATACCCGTGGCACGTGTAATAAAGGCGTCCAGTGGACCCGAAACCACTCCTGAGGGTGTTTGAATTTGGACATTACGTGTTTTACCAGACCTTAAAACCATGATTTCTAAAAAGTACCAACTGCAATAATCCGAGCTAAACACACTCTTTACACAAATAAGGTGATAACTTAATAGTCCACTCAGTCAGTACAAAGTCTCTTATGGCCTTCCAAACTATGGGACACCAGATCGCCTACCTTACTTGTTTCACAACTAGCCAAGAGATATGGGCCGGGGCCGTCCTCTGCCGTCCTCGAACGGCCTCAAACGGCCCGCTCTTAGCCCGGTCTTTGCTCCGGGCTGCGTCCCGCGCTGCGGGAGGAAAGGTCCCAAATATACCGGCGTACAGGGAGGTGGGCTGGCCGCCAGGGAGAGCGGACCGGAAGTTGTAACCGGTCTAGCAGGGACTCCTGGGTAACGTCTTTCTTCATTTAGCCTACCATCACACAAGGGTTTTGAGTCTTTTGTGGTGACTATGTGGTCTAATAACTTGTTCATGGAGTGGAAATAATGGTTAGTCAGATCTTGTACATCGGATAGACCTTTCGGTGGAAGCATGAAGTTAGGACTAGAGGTTGGGATCTACATTATTTAAGTTTCTCTTCCAGATTTTCTTTCTCTAGGGTTTTATAAAAAGTTGTTGAACTGATTCATTGATGTGGAATGTGTTGATGTGGTGGTCCGCCCAGTCACATGGGAGGATCGATTGAAGCTTGATGCAGTCCGCTTTGAAGATTACAAGATCAAGGATTGAGCCTTTATCATGAGTGGGGCTGTCACAGATTTGGTAGAGGTTAATGTCTGAGAGGAACAGTTTGAGGCTATTTACCTCTGGGTCGTCAAGGTCATTCCAGTGGAGGTTGAAATGTCCAAGGAATATTTGAATACTTTGTTGATCCACATTGGTAGCTAGGATATCCATGAGATGTTCGATGAAGGTGAGGTTATCTCTGGTGGGTGGTAGAATGCATGTAATGAACAAATTGATTTGTTGTTACTAATGATCTCTAGACACACGTTTTCACAAAAAGAAGGTACATGGGAGTCAGAGTGATTCACAGAGAGGTTGCTCCTATGTATGCAAGCAATACCCCTGTCTGGCCTTTCAGCTCTATCAAGTCTCGTGATGAGATAGTTTGGGGGTACTAGTATGTCTAGGATGGGTGTGGATGATTAGTTTAGCCATGTTTCTGTTAGAACTATAAGGTCCGGTTCAGTAGTGAGTATGAGGTTGGCTATGTCAGTGGCATGTCTTGAGGCTGACCTACAACTTAGAATCATACATTTGAGCTGCGGGTTGGTAGGAGTTGTGATGGGGTCGTGTAATATGAGGACTTGCATGAGGTTGTTTTCAACTATACCCCTGGAAGTGTGTCTGGTAGCTTTAAAGGTATTGGAGGGGATGGATTGGATTATAGAAAATCTATGTAAGATGTCTGATTGTGCCGTATTAAATGACAGTGACGAGAGCTCATAAGAATGAAGTAAGGAGGTTATGCCATACATAGACAAGATCGACCTGATGGTCGGGGGGGAGGGATTGCCATTATATACAGGAATACCCTTGGATGTCGAATAGAAAACCTCTCAATCTCTGGAGCTGAAAGCCTTAAATTTGCCATCTCCTTTTCCCCTACTTGTACTTTCTCTGGAATCTTGCTCTATAGACCCCCAGGCCCGTATGCCCACTTTTGTGAAGATCTCTCTTGTATAGCTATAAACTACTCTAGCACCTCCCCCAATTTTACCATCTCGGGAGATTTTAACATCCACGCAGAGGAATCTGACGCGCCGGCCTGTATAAATTTGACTACCGGTCTGGAAGTTCTTCATTTGAAACAATTAGTTACAGACTCGACACATACTGCAGGACATATCCTTGATCATTGTTATACCAATGTAGACTCTTTCAGCTATGACAATGTAATTAGGGTCCCTTGGTCTGATCACTCATTATTGCTGTTTTCCATGCCCTCTCAGAAGCAAGCCGAACATGCTACACTCACGAAAAAATTTTGTCGGGCCTGGTCTAAACTCCCAATAGAAACTTGGGACACTAATCTTAAGAACACCTTACCCAAAACTTCCACTGACCCTCTGCAAGCTGATATGTCTTTCACTCAGTGGGGGGAGGCCTCCTTGGACCTTACCCTTCCTAAGATTGAATTATCTCATAGAAGTGGGAATAACAAGAAGGCCTGGTACACGCCTGATCTGAAATTATTGAAGCTCACTTGCAAACAACAGGAAAGACAGTGGAGAAAACATTACTCTGAAAGTGATAAAGCCAATTATAAACTCGCCTTGAAAAAGTATAAGGAGGAGATTTAAAACACCCAATCCAATTACTTTTAGACAAAAATTAGTACAGCCGCCAATTCCCCAAGAGAAATTTTTTAAATCTTTAAATCCCTGGTCACCCCTCCTGCCCCTATTGAAGACCTAGAACTTGCACAGGTGCGATGTGAAGAACTGGCCAAATTCTTCTTCACCAAAGTAGCCACCATATATTCATCCTTCCACAACCTTCCCATTGAATCTTCTCCTGTATCCCACATGGCTCTGACCCAACTGAATGAATTCGATCCAATAGACCTTCCTACTACTCAGTGTCTTCTAAGGAATTTAAAATCAGGCTCCCCGAATGACCCTGCACCCCACCACCATATTAAACCTTGTATCAGACACTGTGGCCCCAGTTATTCAGGAGGTGATTAATGCCTCTTTGACTTCAGGCCTGGTGCCGCCGACTTGGAAACAGGCTAAAGTTAAGGCCCTGTTGAAGAAACCTAACCTTAACCCTGAAGATTGGGCAAACTATCGCCCCATCTCTCTTTTGCCCACCATTAGTAAACTCACAGAGAAATATGTCAATTCTTTATTGGCCACTTTTCTGGAGGATAACAACCTCTTTCATATCACTCAGACAGGGTTTAGGAGAAATCAGGGCACTGAAACAGCACTTATTGCAGTGGTTGAGGAAGCAAGGAAGATCGTAGACAGTGGGAATCACGCGGCCATACTAATATTAGATGTAAGCGCTGCCTTCGACACCGTGAACCACTCCATTCTGCTTCACAGGCTGGAGGAAGTTGGTGTCTCGGGCCGCGCACTACAGTGGCTGCATTCCTTCCTGTCTGATAGGACTTTTGTGGTCTTTGAAAATGAGACTTCCTCCCCCCAAATGCGTCTTAACTGCGGTGTACCCCAGGGCTCGTCCCTCAGCCTCACCTTATTTAATATTTATATGAGGCCTTTGGCTGAGGTGGTGCTTCCCTGGGGAGTACAACTTGTCACATAGGCAGATGACAGACAATTGATTATTTCACTAACCACGCATGATGCCCCCTTTGAAAGCCTCTCCATCTGCCTTAATAAAGTTCGGGAATGGATGGATGAATCCTTCCTAAAACTTAATGGGGCAAAAACTGAGGTGATGATGCTGGGATACAAGGCACCTACCATAGTGGAGGAATGGTGGCCGGACAGTTTAGGCCAACCACCCAAGCCCAAGACCCAAATTAAGAGCCTTGGGGTGTGGATAGACCCAGCTCTTAATTTCTCAGTTCAGGCCCGGAAGGTAGCTGCCACATGCTAGGCACTTATGAGGCTTCTGAGGAAAATTATCATCCTCCTTCCTTTCGAAGCCAGAAGGATCCTTGTGCAGGCGTTGATCTTGTCACGCCTAGATTACTCGAATGCATTATATCTAGGTACCCCCCAAGGGACAATTAAGATACTGCAGACTGCTCAGAATTGCGCAGCGCGTATGTTGCTGAACGTCCCGCGGAGAACATCTGCCAAACCCGCACTTCGCCAGCTGCACTGGCTTCCAGTGCAACAGAGGATCGAATTTAAAACCCTGGTCATGGTCCATAAAGTAATCTACAAAACAGCACCTGCATTGATGCAATCATTATTCTGTCCATACCATCCTGGTCGGGAATTAAGATCCTCTAATAAAAATCTCTTGACAATCCCTAAAATTAGGAGAGTGCGTATGGGTGGCCGACGCTTCTCCCTACAGGCCTCAAGACTTTGGAACAATCTTCCACTCCACATCAGAATGGAAAG
This sequence comes from Lissotriton vulgaris, assembly GCF_964263255.1. Classification (NCBI taxonomy): domain Eukaryota; kingdom Metazoa; phylum Chordata; class Amphibia; order Caudata; family Salamandridae; genus Lissotriton; species Lissotriton vulgaris. The sequence continues at coordinate 975,839,625 of NC_141693.1, forward strand.
CAACCATCTTAGTTTCAGGAAGCTGTTGAAAACTCTGCTGTTCGTCTAACTCTGGTGAATGAACGTTGTCTAAAGCGCTGGGATGCCTTCGGGTAGCCATGCGCGATACAAATACGTAATCATTCATCATCATTCATTCATTCAAGTCATTCGTCTAAAGCGGATTTGTCCGCGGGATCGGACGGGATGCGGCGTTGGGGTAGGGTACTGTTCTCCGCCTTGGGAGCTCATGTTTCAAGTAGCTTCTGTGCTGTTGGATGCGTTTCAAGTGATTGCTATGGTGGAAAGCTTTAGATTCGAGTGTGGGCCATGTTGACTTAGGTTGTTGCAGAATCAGGTCATGTAGAGTTTGAAGGTGCTCTTTGACTTTTAATGATAGTAGTATCTGATCGAGTCTAGGTCATGTGTCAGTGTTAACATGTTAGAGGTGTGGAATGTGGGTAAGGGATGTGAGGGTAATTGTTGTGTGGTGCTTGGCAGGGCATAGTCAGGTGGTTCATTGTGTAACAGTCTTTCTGTGTGGTAGTCACTAGTGCGGGGGCATGGGCATGGAGAGTGAGGCGGTATGGCTGTGTGTTGTAGGCAGAATGCTGTGATTAGTGGTGGGGGTTGAGAGGGCGTGTAAGAGCACTGGCTGGGAGGTTGACAGGGAGTGTGGAGTAACAGGAACCACGTGAGTATTGGTGGTGTTGGGGTGGAGTAGGAAGTAGAGGTGTGTGAGAGTGGACCTAAGGGAGCTATGGTGAGGGGAGGGGGCCTGTAGGAAGGCAGGGAGAGAGGAAGTACTGGTATGGGGTGTGGTGGGTATAAATGTGGTAATAGGGGTGCTGTGGGACGAGTCAGATTTGCGGAGATGGGTCTTCTGTGGCTGCAATAAGATCATTCCAACAGTATATTCTAGCACTTCAATGCATTTAGAGTATTTCATACTCTGAAGGCTGATGTGTCCTATATGAGAAACCTATTAAAACAATAGGTTGCGTTCATGAGAATTTGTAATTAATGCATATTCTCTGTGGAACAAGATGTAATGTTTGAAATCCTTCACATCTTTGAAACGCAATAGATCATTATTAGCATAAGTAGTGTACCGGACAATTTATGTGTGAGAAGGACTTTGAATATAGATTTACCCGTGTGAGTAATGCCCCTTTTCTTTATTACATTTATGGGCCTATAGTTCAACTTTATGCCCGTTCGTTGAAAGGAAAGGGGTATCTCATTCATAAGAGTTCCTGATTTAAATATGCATAATCATTGGAGGTGAAAATTGATTAATGTAGGTGATTGACATTAACTAATAATATTGAGAAAAGCCTGTCTTTTAAATCTTACATATGAGCATTGTATTTACTACAATCCGCATGTGTAAAGTCAGGATATTTGTGAAACTTCATTGAAAAAAATATTTATAACTTTAAAAAAGTGATATCCCTCGGCATGGCTGTCTTTCATATTCCCACCCACCAATGAGAAATAAGGTTGCTCACTGACCCTATGTACTTCAAATATTGTATCTTAAACTGGTGATTCCATGATGTCATGTAAAGTAAAAATTAATGATAGTTCCTGGTAAGTAAAAAAAGTCCAGGCAATGGGCTTTTTCATTTTGTGGGGAATATGCCAGCTAGCAAATTTCAATTGCCCTTGGCTTGCTGACACTCTTTGTACCTTTGCTGTCTCAATCTTTCACCTAAGTGTAGTAAACCTACATATCCAAGATTTAAACATCTCATTAGGTCTAGTTTCAAATAGCTTCATCTGGTGAGACAGAACACACAATCTACATATACATCTACTGAAAGGGCTCTTTGTACAACCTCTTTAGCGATTCTGCTTTAGGTAACTATTGGCCCTGGCTCACAGGACTATACTGGTTTCAAAAGGAGAGGGTACCCCACTTTCACCAGGGAACAGGGTAGGAAGACAGTTAGTCAAAAGGGGGAATCCCTGGAGTCAGCTGGTCGACTGATAACTATTGGCCTTTCCTATTTAACAAGAAAAGGTCACAGAGTGCAGTGGGTATTTAAACGAATATAAAAATAGGTTTCCACACAGAAATAGAATCGTTAACAATCTATATTTATTAAAAGTACAATCAATCAAGCAATAAAAGCAAAGCAAATTCATACAATTTTTGCAATACAGTTTAAAATCCAAGGAAAAGGTACCTTGGAGGAATAAAAATTAAATATTCAACAATGTTACACAAACACAATATTACGGTACACGATAAAAAGAGACACAGTTAAAGTTAACTGTGTCTCTTTTTATCGTGCTTGATTGATTGTACTTTTAATAAATATAGATTGTTAACAATTCTATTTCTGTGTGGAAACCTATTTTTATATTCGTTTAAATACCCACTGCACTCTGTGACCTTTTCTTGTTAAATAGGAAAGGCCAATAGTTATCAGTCGACCAGCTGACTCCAGGGATTCCCCCTTTTGACTCACAGGACTATACACCACTACTGTTATCTTATGTTAGCTGTGAACATCAGCAAATAAGTACCTCTCCTCTCTCTGGAGCTTACACAAAGTTTGTTTGCCCGCCCATCCTCCCACCACCCTGTTTATCTGTTCCTTTTTGGTACTTTTCCATCCATCCTCATTCTACCCTTTGTTTTAATAAAAAAACGAGGGTTTGGCAGCAGCAAATGTCTGCCAAGCCACAAGCTTCTCACTTATGCACTTCCATACACTTTTTATTCTTTACTTACCCTCTAGACGGAACTAAAATTGAATATATCTGTGTGTTGCTAAGTGCGTTTACTATGCACAAGTGGATTTTACTTGTAGGCATGCATTAATGTGTATTAAGTTACAACCTTATACATGCATTTGGTACAATGCTTTAGATGATGGGTGCTCACAAACATTTTTCCAGGGGCTAAAGAGTTTGATCGGTGATGTAACTGAGTACCACACTGATGCCAACTGTTTATGGAGGGAAGGGGGGGTAAGGTGTGTGTATGGGAAGCGAAGCAGGTGCATCTAGTGGCTGAATTGAATTGCACAATGTGAAACCAGAAAACCTGTGATCCATACTGGCTTCCCTACTTAACCAAATTGTGCGATGCTAGGCAATCACTTTATTTCACTTTCCCTCCTTTTTCTTCATTATCCCATATAAGAGGACCTCGAAGTACATGACTTTAGGATGTGTGCTGCACAAAAACTTCTCAGATGGTTGATTTAATAATGCTGTTCATGTATAATGGCAACCCCGGCACATAACTGTGCACATAACTGATTTGCCTCTTACTTCACCTTTGGCATTGCTGTCAGGGTCGGGAGAGTTGGAGGGAGTATGAATGTTTCTAAATTCATGTTAGAAACTATCAATGTCTCAATACCCCTCAATGCATTGATATAGTCTGTTGTACTAAGTTGAAACAGTTCTGCATGTTATTGAAATACACTTTTTTTAATTTTGAAGTGGCTTTATCAAGTTTTTGCACATTTGCTGCAAGATGTCTTCACAAATGAAAGTGTTCATAGCATTAAGCTGTGCAGGACACCCTAGTTATTTCCTTTATTTAACTGCCATAAATCTTTAAATACAGGCTTTGGCTTTTATTTAGCCCACTTTTAATGTTAGTCCTGAGTCACATAAAAAGGTCAGGAGGGCCACATGCGGTCCTGGGCTGTACTGTGAGTATCACGCTCTAGATGATTTAAAATAGTTAAATAAAATTAAGACAAAGCACGCTTTTACAAATGAATCTCTCCTTTGTAGCTGCCAAGCTTTCATGATCTATGTTTTAATATTTTATATCTGTGAAACATCTGCTTATTTGGATGAAAGGTCAACGAAAATTTACAACACAAAAGGCCTTATTAATGAGGCCCTACACCGCTGTTGCATCACTTTGTTGTGACGCTGCGTGGCATAAACAATGCACAAAAATGTACCATATTTACAAAGTGACACATTGAGGCAGATTTGTTACTTTGTAAACCCCAATGCTACATTGTACTGAATCAAGTATAATGTATACAGGGTGTGCGTCCCCATAAAAAAAGGCTCGTAGAGGTGGTGTAGTGAAATCTGTGAGCTCTGTGAGTTTTATTGCGCCACTGCTACGAGTTCACTGTATCAAATCCTTACGCCTGCTGCACAGCAGGCATAAGGACTGACGCAGGACCTTTTACATGGAGCTCACCCATGTGTAATGACACATTGCTGGAGCTGTGTCTGTTTTGCGATGCCCTCCAGTAATGCGTCATTACTGCGCCAACAGATACATCAGGATTCCTGACGTTGCTAGTCAATCCTTGCGACATGGAGCACCGTAGTGTCAATACGGCACATCCAAGGTGTCGCAAGGAGGGTGCAATGAAAAGTGTTGCATCGCTGTTTTGAACCAGCATGGTGACACTTTTCATAAATGAGGCAAAAATCCTTATATTTCGGCCAATGCCATCAGCAGCCAGCCTTATTGGCAGCAGCAAAAAGCTAATATTACGCCTGTGATCTTGCGCTACTGGTTAATTCCTCTTTTCTGGCGAGAGTTCACTTTTTCTCCAGTCAATCATTGTTAGCAATGCATTTTAATGACCAGATTGCTTCTGAGAGATATGACATACATTTTCTCCTTGAAAATTTGTAGCTGTTTAGGCATTTGAAATTACACTCACTAAAACATGAAATCGGTCTCGATAGGTACCCTATTGTCCTAAAGCAGTAAGTACATCATACCAAGCTGATACTAGTCCAGTGAGATATAGATACTTAGCAATAAAGAGTGTTATTGGCAATTGTTACTGTGTGGGTTTCACAGTGTGGTCGGAGTGTTTGAAACACTAATTTTTTCAATGCACTGTGTCTAGTAATCAGGGATTTATGTGTTCTGCAAACAATCTGGCTGTTCTGTAAATCTCTATGAAAATATTTTTAGATATGTGTCAACATGCAGATGCATAAGAATGAGATAGAGGAACGTATGAACAGATGTGTCCCTTTCTATTTATCCAGCGTTCTTCGTGCTCAATTACACTAACCATGTTGTGCCCTGGAAGCCTGCTTCCTCCCTTAGGAAAGAGGGGGATTGACTTCTGTAATTTTTTCATCTAGGTAGTACAAACTCCAAGAACAGCCCTCTATGGAATTAGTTATGGATGCTTGTGGAGAATGTGAATAAGGAGAATTCGAGGCTGGTTGGAGAAGGAGAGGGGAGATGGCCAATTTAGGATGGAGCAAACTGGAAGTGGCAATGAGCTGGGCAAACAAAAGGGGTAGGGTGTAAGCATGGGCGAATTTTGCGAATCTCGCGTTCGCGAATTTTGCGGATTTGCGAACTCGCAATCCGCAAAATCCGCGAATTCCCGCGAATTTGCGGATTTTTTTTGTGTTCGCGCGTGTTTCTGCCAGTTCGCGAGGGTTTTTACAATTTCGCAATTTGCGAACTTACCTGTCGGGTCGCAAGTTTTGCGAACTTGTTGTTTCTACGTGTCCAGCCTGTTTGGGACACTCTTCTTCATCACTGCCACTCTCTGTCACCACTGCCACTCTCTGACTACTCATGCCACCCTCTGGCCCACCGATGCCACCCTCTGTTTCATCACCACACCCTCTGGTTGTCCAGTGTACATTATTTTCGGCAAAGCAAAGCACACCTTCCCTGCCTCAAGTGACCTGAATTAATTTGGGGCTGATTAATGTGTCACAGAATATTTTTTTAGCTGGCACCTGCTTCCTTAGTGCTTCCTGATTAGTGATCTTTTGCACTTGCTAAGTGCTTTCATTGTTGCAAAATTAGTTACAACACCTGCCCTGCCCCAACTGACAATAATGAATTAGGGGCTGATTAATGGATTTTAACTTCCAGCCTGGCTCCTGCTTGTCTCCCTTAGCTGTAATTCAGGACCTTTGTGGCATATGTGTAACTATTCTGAGGTTCAGAGCAGGGTCACATAATAGTTGCAACTGGCAACTGAACTCTGGAGGGGCCCCTCAGGAAGCACTACAGGAAATGGCTACTAATGATGAGCCTGAACTTTTGAACCTGGTAAGTAGTTTCAGTTTTGCTAAGATCGTATTTCTGCAATTTAGCACTTACTCGCGGGGTGCGAAGTTGTACTGGCAAGCCGCGAACTCACGCGAACAGTGCGAGCAAGCCATAAAATCCGCTGCTCGCGGATTTGCGGATTTTGTGGGAGATTCGCGGATCTCGCGGATTGCGAATTTACCGAAAATCCGCAAAATCCGCGAGCGAAATGGATTTTCCGCCCATGCTTAGTAGGGTGTGCCACGAGTGTGCCATCCGCTTTGTGTCATTCAAGGACGAGCTACCTGCTAATGAAGGACAAATACCAGGACCAGCTCACACGATTTCATATTGTTCCTGTCGTACCTAGAGCCATAACTCGTACCACTCTTTTTGAAACGTGTGCAAAGGGCATAGGACATTACGTGAACTATAGTCGACTCTTTCCCCAATTCCAAGGTGTGTCCTTGGGAGGTACAGTGAATGTGTGCAGCCTTTTTGTGGTGCACAGCATTGGTGCCCCTAACAACTCCTTTGTCTCTGCATCTGGTATACAAACGGTGAAGATGCATAAAGTAGTGTTTCCTTAATTCCATTAGCCACTCCCCATGCACATAAGAATACACTCCAATGAGATTGTGCTGGTGTTACATGTCCATATGTGCAGCCGCAGGAGCTACATTAGGAAAGAGGCTGAACAAGCATCTACAGCGAGTTCTATAATGCCAAAGTGCCCTCGTTGTGCAGACAGCGGGTGCCCAGGTCTGGTAACAGGAGCACAGAGTACTTAGAGTAATGCGGCCACTGCGATCACGAGTAAAAAACAATCTTATCTGAGTGCTTGTCTGACTTTTTGTAGCAAAGCACTGAGTGAAGGTGAGTTTTTGAGTGTTTTACATGGGCCTGATGTACTAATCAGGACCAGAGCAAATAGGTTGTCTACAATGGTGAACATGTCTCACCTTATTAATATAATTGTGGCGGGTATCGCCCGTGCACCCAAAAAAAGCACAGAGGCAAATGCTCGGCCAGAAACCTGAAAGGAACACAGGGGTATATTATCAAGGACGGCATTAAAATTATCGCCGGTTTAACTGTTGAGAAAAAAACGGCGATAATGGGCTTGATAATATGCCCTGGAGAATTCCAATAGAAGCCCATTCACACCAGAACATGGAGGCATATTATCAAGAACGGCGTTAATAATTATCGCCGGTTTAGTGGCAGAAAACTGCCTCTAAAGCAGCGATAATGGCTTGATAATATGCCCTTGTGAATGCCCATAGAAGCCCATGTTCTGGTGTGAACATGGGCTTCTATTCGAATTCTCCAGGGCATATTATCAAGCCCATTATCGCCGCTTTAGCGGCAATTTTCTGCTGCTAAACCAGCGATAATTTGTAACGCTGTCCTTGATGATATGCCCCACAGAACGTCCTTTCTGCATTCACTGTATAATGTGCTCTTATTGTCACACCTAATTCTCAAAGGGACAGTGGGCAATGCTTCAGGCACCTTGTAAGGCAGACAGCGGGGAGGTTGCATTGGTCCAGGTAATGACAGAAGCTGTTGCTTGCATAGTGTGAGTTGGCCATGGACAGACAGCCAGTTCTTTGTGAATAGTACTGAATAACACTAGTGGTCATAAAACACTCAAACCTTTGCAATCACACGGCTGGTCAAATCAATCATAAATGTCCGCATGATTGACAAAAAGAGGTGGTGACACGTCAGTTGCCAATGCAACTCACAAGTAAGTCACCATAAGGATAGTATTTCACTTTGCTAATAAATGTGTACATTGAATGTCTTTTTGAGAATTGCAACAATAGTTTCTACCTGTGCACTGCAAACCCTTCCACTTTGCACTGTAGAGGCCACGCACACACGTAATTCATTTGAACAATTGATCCCACGTCTTTCAGATAATGGAGGTGCGTGGGTGTGGTCGCAGTCTTGTTGTCAAATGCAAAATAACAGTTGATGGACAGAATGCAGAACAATGTCATACATTCACCCCAGTACAGAGATCTGAGCCCAAATCCATCGTGTTTTTGCACTCCACACCACCCCAGTTCAGACATGGCCATTTGCAAATCAGCCTTGACCCTGTGCCTCATGGGAAAAGTCCAGCCCGAACTAGTCTTGTTGTGGGCATTAGGGCATTTGCCCACTTGTCTCCCATTTTACACATGCCAAAAGGTATTCCGCCTAACATTGGTTAATTTGAAGTGTTTTTAGACGTGGGGGAGCCCGGTGCTTTCAATGGGCCGGTACTTGCATTTCTATTTTCCATTTCAAGCACTGGGGTAGCGTAGCGTAGAGAACGCTTCTCGCGTGGACTACAGTAAAAACCCTAGAACGTTATATTTTATTACCCCCGAAGCGCGGCTCTAAATGAAGCCGGCCATATTTTGCCTGTCATCTTTGACCTGAACTGATCCCTTCAGAGTGTTGCATTACTTTAATCAATAAACAGGTATCGACCAGTTCCCAATCAATACACTTGGCTCACCGTGTGCGTACAGCGCCAGCTCGCGTGACTTTAAAAAACAAGTTTGAAGAGTGCACAGTGCGGAGGCAATCTGACAATCTCGTCATTCGGCATTTCTCCCGCAGAAAATATTCAGAAGCGGAAACTTGAATATGCAAAGGAAGTATCTTTACAGTTGAAGTGGAAAATATGCAGTAATGAGATTCTTCTCGTTCTTTTCTGCTGATATAAGTATCACATTGATTAAGTTGGAAACAGAGAGCGCGTGAATGTGATAAAAAAAAAAAAACAGGCAGCACCCTCACACACATCCCCTGGGAAATACAATGATAGCAAGAGGAGAAAGCACAGGAATTCTGATATGTTAATATTCCGCTGGTTTACTTCTGCTTGTGGCTTATCTATTTTATATTTGCATGATGTGTTTCTTTGGCTAACAGAAACTAAATACTGGTTTGGGGTTTTGAAAAAGGGCTGCAGAACGATATTGAAAAATGGCAAACGGAGACGCGGAACACCATCAACTTATAGATGCTCCTTCGATCATTTGAGCCTAGTGATCAATCAAACACCTAACAACACCAACACCCGCGGGGAGTGATGTGATCCACATATATCCCTGACACTCGCACATAAACCCTTTATGTGCCTGTGTGTTGATGCTAAAATGTATGGTGCCTGCCATTGAATTCTTTTGGACCCTTTCGGATGCAAGTCATTTATATTTTGCATTTTAAGTATGTATATTAAAGGCCTATTGTGAAGGATAAATCACATACATTTTTAATGGGCTGCGAATTGTTTTGTAATTTTCATTTCATTTTGTTTCATGTTATTGTTTGGAGTGGGTTTAGGTCCCTGAAAAGGGGGAAACAAAACACATTTCTCTTATTAAACAAATAATAAAACCATATTAAAGGCTTCTCTTAAATAATAAAAAAACATAAAATTAAAAAACTGAGTCAGCTGAAGTGAAATAGGATTGTCCTTGCGTGACTTTTTCTAAGAAAACTACATCTGTTAGGGACGATGTGCATTTCTAAGGTTCCATAGTGATCTCAGAGGGCAATTTCTGATTAGCGCTATTTCATGTCCTTGGTGGTAAATTAAAGCAGTACTAGTGTCAAATACCCTGACCCTTCAAGTCACCCCATGGCTCTTTTATCGACCACCCTCCTCTTTGTGTTTAACTTGCAGATTATTTTTAGGTTTGAAACGCTTTTATTGAAAAACTACAAATATAATAGGGAGTAACAATGAACAAAGCTTATTTTACATTTTTCAATTTGTCAGAGAAAGGATAGGGAGAGGAACAAGGAAATTATGCAATAAACAACTGAAGACTGATAAGGAAATTGAGAAAGATAGTGCATACAACGATCATTCAATAGAATTAACCATTAAAACTAAACAAGGACAACGGCAGAGAATACATTAATTCATGGAGGCTTAATGTTTTCTGATAATATCCAATTAGTATGTGAGGTATTCATAACACTACTATCTAGAAAATGACTTAAGGGTAACCAAAATAATTCGCTATTCATACTTGGAAAGAAATTAGACGCAAAAGCAGTGACTAATCTATGGTAATGACATGCATTATACCACTAAGCTTTATAAGACATAGTAGAGGAACTTTGCTAATTAACTGTTATTTGTTGAAACGCTAAAACCAACAATAGTTCCAGCATCTTATTATTGTGAAGGAGTGGATTGTTAACGTCAAATAAACTTCCCAAGCAGAGTGATGTTGAGGAAAAGGATAACTAATCTGAAAAATAACGGGACCAAACGGTATGCCAAAAAGCTAGATTAGGTTAGGCACACTTCAATAGCATGTTTATAAGACCTCCTTTGGGGTGATCAGAGAACCAGCAACTGTCATTAGTTTCTTTAGAAGACTGAGGGGCATATTATCAAGCCTGGGCGATAAAATTATCGCCTCTTTATCGGCAGGAAACTGCCGATAAGGTGGCGATAATGGGCTTGATGATATGCTCTATGGAATTCCAATCGAAGCTCATGTTAGATGTCCTTCACATTTAACATGAGCTTTGATTGGAATTCCATAGAGCATAATATCAAGCCCATTATCGCCTCTTTATCAGCAGTTTCCTGCCGAAAAAGCAGCGATAATTTTATCGCCCAGGCTTGATAATATGCCCCTTAGTTATTCTAGTGGGAGTGAGATAAAGCCTGTGAAATAAATAAAAAACTATGTTTGGACTGTTGTAGCCATTCTGGAGACCTTAAGTAGTTTGTACCATACCTTGTTCCAGAATGAAATAGACCAAGAACAGCTGAGATCAAATGCCCAAAGGAATTCCACATTGGATTTAGGTCTACAAGGATTAACAGTGAGAAAATATTTATTTATCAGAGAAGTTTTAGGCGAAGAAGCCAAAATACCATTAATACCTGACTTGGAGGATGAAAGAGTGATAACATTTTACAGCATGTGAAGAACATCTAAAATAATGTTTAATAGAAGGGAAAACCTAGAAACAAAGGATCAAGGACAATTAAATGCTGTCTGAAATTGAGGGAAAGACCTTACAGCACCATCTGAAAAAAAGTTAGCGACTGTTATAATACCTTGTTTGTCTACAGGATTTCCAACATATTGGTTTATAATAAATTGTCGCTTGAGTTGTGGGTATCTTCCTTTGGCCACACACTCTAGTGGACCGCTGTCCATGGTGCACCACGCAACATCACATCCTGGTGTGGACTACAACTCTCAGGGTGCAACGCTGTACTTTGCCGCCAACTACGGGGAGGCACCACCAACTAGCATAAGGCGCTGCCTCACTCCCTGTGGCGCAGGAAGCTGTTGCTGCTGCTCTTGCGTTGGGGGTAACTTCCTTTGGCAGCACACTCTGGTGGGACCGCTGTCCCAGGGTGGAACAACCTCCTCTGCTGGCCGCATTCCCACCTGCTGTACCATGCAACATCACACCCTGGTGAGGACTACGAGTCCCAGGGTGTAACGCTGTATTTTGCCGCCACCGCCAATGAGGGGGAGGCGCCACCAACGCGCATAAAGTGCTGCCTCACCCCCGCGGTGTGGCGCCCTGTCGCTGCTGTTCTTGTATTGGGGGTAACTTCATTTGGCCACACACTCTCGTGGGACCGCTGTCCCAGGGTGGAACAACCTCTGCTGCTGGCCGCATTGCCACCTGCTGCACCACGCAACATCACACTCTGGTAAGGACTACGAGTCCAAGTGTGCAACGCTGTACTTTGCTGTTGCATCTGCCGATGAGGTGGAGGCACCACCTAAGTGCATAAAGTGATGTCTCACACCTTGCGGAACGCCCGGGCCAAGGGCGGGCCCATCCTTGCCCGTCATTGCCAGGAAGAGACGGGGCATGGCAACACCCCTTGGTACTGATCTTCCAACATTGCCCCACGGGTAAGATTCTTTGGGTTAATCAATTGATTCGCAAACCTCCAAAAGTACCCTTTTTGCATTGAACCATTTGTTACCAACCAGTCTAAACACAGTAGGGACTACAGGATTCTACTGGCAGGAGTTGGTAGGGGAACTAGGAAAGTGTGACCTTTCAACTCATCTGAATAATCGTGTTAACTACTTATGCACTGTACCAGACCGGGAAGTACCTACGACATTTTGCATATTTACTATTGGCTATTCAACCTTTTATCATTCTTCTAATTGTGCCATCCAATCATATCCTGCATCCCTGCTCTTGTTTTTATAGGTTCACTTTGCTTTAACTTTACACAGGTGCTATCTGGTTGATTCTAGTGGGGAGTTTGCACCTTAGTTCTGCCTGGTTTTAAAACTGGGAACGCTCGCTTGCTTAGCCAAACAGCCACCTCGTCCCGAAGTGACCATTCCCTCCCCAATAGTACCTACCTCAATTGATAGGATGCTTCAGAGAGCTATATGGGTGGTAACTACTGAAATAGAGTTGACTGAGAGGCGTTTGTCACTAACCTCAGACATTTTCTGTCCGGTCTCTGAGCCATCCTCCTCCCAAGCTGTCACCCCTGTGTCTACATCCAGGTCAATGGAGCCCATATCCAGGGCAACAGAGTCCTTCCCATCCCCACCCTAAGAAGTTCCACTGAGGCCAGTAACTCGCAAAGTTGGAACTGTTACCAGTATACCAAAGAATGGGAAGCGCAAACTAGGAAATGGGCCAGGAGCCAAAAGAAAGAAAAACATTGAGCCAACACCTAGTGTTGATGAGCTAGCTAGCACTGAGGGAACAGCAGGACACCTTACCAACCCTCGGACAGATGCTGATTGTCCATCCTGGGTGCGGAATCTGATAGCAGATCCAGAGAGCCAACTGAGAGCCATTGTGAAGGAAGAATTTGCTCAGCTACTCGACCGCATAGACAAAGGGCCTTTAACGGGGCATAATAGGCACACCAACACTACGGTCAGTAATACCCAAGCTCCAGGGAGGGGGAAAGAAGCTCCTAGACAGATAGTACACGCCCAACCTCCCCAGGCAAGCACGGTTTCCTGAGGGATGTATTCCCCAATATCCACTTGGGTTCCAGTAGGACAGAAGACCATAGCAGCCAGGCAGCTAAAACCACTTTGACTAATTCAGAAAGGCCAGGTATCCAGCAGGCCCAAGTCCCCAGGACTGTCACCGGCCCCAGGAGTTTTATTAACGAGAAAGGGAATAATAACCCACCCTCCCATAAGAGGGGTTTGAATAAAAATAGTTCCACCGGAATAGGGACCAGGGGAATCAGAGAAGGGGTGAAACTTGAGGAGGGCACAGAGAGAAGGCATGAAACAGTGACTCTCCCCACTATAAATCTACAACCATCCTCACTTCTGTATGTCATTATACCGACAGGAGTACCAGAGATTAACAAGAGCCAGAAAGAAACGCGTTTGGACCTCAGGAACAAATGCCTTTTCTGGCTGGCTAGGCACAGGCAGTTCCCTTATGACAGGGCAGGGGAGATCCTAATGGTTTGTAGAGTAGGCTGGCTGGGTACGATACAAAAGACAATGCAAGGGGACTGTGCAGTTATTAACTTCAGTTACCCCCTGACTGTCCATACCCTAGCAGGCCAGAATTTCTGCCCCCAGGAACCACCCACAGGGGTTAGGGCATACACATTGGACTATTTCTATTCCCACTGTCACAGCCAACCCAGGGCCCATAACTCAAGTGTCTAAGGTAAATGGTCTTTAGAACACCAAATGGTGGTCCCACCCCGTAGACCCATACTATTTAACATTCTGTAATGAATAGACTTGGGGCCCTAGAGAGGTGGATTGACATGCGATGAAAGATGGCCCGGATCTAGGTGCTGGGGTTTTGGAAGGGACCTAGGGGAGTACAACAGTGGTCAGCTGAGTCAGATCACATGCTACGGGTTTGGGGCAGACTTACTGGACCTGCAAACCGAAAATTCACCGGTGGCCAATGGTGTAAATGAGACTTTGGAAGAGACGCTTGGAATTCCAGTTGCCGCATCTCCCGTCCACCCCAATCTTGAGTACACCTCAGGGAGGTCTCCCCTGGAAGCAGCAGAAGTACTTCTCTTGGTCCAGCTGGATAACCCAATTCCCTAATTCTTACATGCATGATGCCCCTTTTGACAACTCTAATCCAGACAGCAAGCTGAGGGTTTTATCCTGGAAAATTGCCGGCCTAATAAGCAAACTGTACTGCCCAGAATGGGGGCTTTTTGTTAGGAAATATGATGTGTGCATGTTTCAGGAAACGTGGGCAAGAGATGACATCATAAGGATAGGGTTAGATTCTTTCAATGTACCGGCCATTTCGGGGCGAAGAGGTAGACCCACAGGGGGCTTATGTACCTGGGTCGCTATGCTCCTGGGCTTACAGTGGAGCAGCTGAATCCCCTGTCCAACGACATTCAGTGTACTGTACTCACCCTCTCTTCTAGTTTGGAAATAGCCTTTATTAACCTCTATTCCCGTCCCGTAAGCCTCAGCCATGAATCCCTGACCATCGACCAACTGAACACTTTTATTGCTGCAGTCCCGACGAAAATAAGGCTGGTTATCGGGGGTGATTTTAATTGCCAATTTGAGCACCTTGCTGCTCCTACTGATACATTTTTCAGCAAGGAGGATCGGCAATGGTTAATCCCTGACCCCAAAATCCCACTGATTAGGGCTTGGACCCCATTGGCACTCCAGATTAACGCAGTAATACTGGCCCACTCCCAGAGAGCGTGTAATGGCACACTAAATCAAACAGACCAGGGAAGTTAACTTTTAACAGAATTGGACTACATTCTAGTGGAGACCAGATTATGGCAAAGGGTTGTTGATTTCGCTGTGCTGCCATGACAAGACGGCGACCACAACACATTGACCATGGAGTTGGAGTTGCTAGATCTTCGAAATCCCACGGCCAGCGGCACCCCTTTAGCCAATATGTTAACACTCTCTAACAATAGAATAAAATTAAGATGGGGGACAATCGAGCAGTCATCTTACAAGCTCTCCCCACTGTACTCTCTAACTTTTTTGCCCTTATCAGAATTGATGGAGGCTGTCACGACAATGGACTCTCTCCAAAACATCAATAGAATTGCGGTATTGCATGCAGAATTGATATCCAGTCTGACCAACCTACTCTATTCTAGAGTATCTTTCAAGGTGAAAAAAGGGGCCAAACAATCCTGGTTTAATGACACATGCCATAAGGTAAAGAGAGCCCTGCTAGATGCCATCAAACTCAAGGATAGGCATCTAATGAAACAAATGAGGGTGCTCTACCGAAATAACATCCAACAAGCAAAGAAGAGCTGGGAGCTAGAAAGATGGGATGCCCTTAAAATCGCCCTTTCTAACAGGGACATGAAGGTGTTCTGGTC
The DNA here is from genome assembly GCF_964263255.1 of Lissotriton vulgaris. Taxonomy (NCBI): domain Eukaryota; kingdom Metazoa; phylum Chordata; class Amphibia; order Caudata; family Salamandridae; genus Lissotriton; species Lissotriton vulgaris. The sequence continues at coordinate 975,854,966 of NC_141693.1, forward strand.
AATAGTGTGTACAGATAGTATTGAAGGGAAGCCAGCAATAGAACCAAACATTCCCCATGATTATCTGCTAGTTTGAGGGACCTATAGGCTCTTGCTAGTTCTGGGCATGAGATTACCAAACACGTTTCCTCAGGGTTGCTTCATAAGCAAGCTTTATCCAGCCTACAGCATGCAACCTTTATATACAAAAGCCATGGTATTTTATCCGTACCCAGGAGACTCAATAACTCATTTAACTCTTACTGATAGATTGCTAGTTCCGGGGTCACCCACAGTCTACTCCCGAAAGTTAGTGACCTAAGTTCAATCTTCTCCGCGATTGGTCTAACTCCTAAGTCCTTGTATCACTTCGACACTAAGACAAATCTTTTTTCCTTCCTTATAAATGAGGCAAATTGTGGCTTCTTAGAAGGTACCGATCAGCAGCACTGGTAGCGGAGAAATAACTAAAAAGTTGTACTAAATTAGGAACCAACAAGCTAGAAAAGAGCTGAAAAAAATCTATTGTAAAAAACCATCAGGACCTGGGGTTTTGCTCTAACTAAGGAATACAAGTGCCTGATGAATTTCTGATAGAGACATATCCCTGTCAAGAGAGGAAAGGTTAAGATATATGGGAGTAATTCTGTGGGTAGATTGTGAGTAGGAGTCAATATGAGAACACTGTCGGACAATATCAGAAATATATATATTCTGAAAAAATTCAGCTAGAATATCGTCATCTTTGAATAAACTATTGCAATGGGGTGTGTCTATATAATCGATATTAGTATGTTGTCATCAGACCTTTAAATAATTTGCCAAAATTTTACCTACTTAATTACGACCACCATAATATCAAGCACCACTACAAAGCAAGATAGATGAATCATTATCTGTAGAAAGTTTATTAAAGTGTAATTTGGCTTGAATAAATTCTTTCAAGTAAGTGCACGACTTAAAGGAATAATATTGATGTTGTAGAGGTTTTATAGCAGTGAGTAAAGATTTATGTTGTGCAGTAGACTGGTTCTTTTTTCTGGAGACTATTGAAGAGAAATATCATGATCTTTGTGGATTTCATAAAATTATTCAACAAAAGTAATAAAGGAAGAGGAGAATGCAAGGTCTTACAACAAAGAATGGCTACATCTTCATCTATGCGGAGTAGGATGAACTGGAGGGAGGTCAATTTTGGTTATTACTGCGTCATGATCCAAAATCACAATGGGACTAGTTGAAGATTGGGCAATGTTCTGGGATAATAGTTTACTAACAAAAATGTGATCAAGTCTAGTAAGTGATCCATGAAATGGAAAGAAAAAATAATATTCTTGTATTGAAGTATTGCATAAGTGCCATGAATCAATTAGGGTTTTCTGTAAAAATTATGGAGTGGAATTGTTTGCAATTTTTTGGAGGAATATATTTAATTTTTGAATGACGATCAAAAAAATGGTCCAAAATCTGGTTACACTCACCCTTCCCAGAACAAAAAATTCATCATCATAGAGGAAACAGTTTTTTAGAAACATCAGACGAAAGATTTTAATCTGCTTGATTGGGACAATAAACATTAAAGAACATTAGAGGAATACTATTAACGATAAAATTAACAACAATCCATTGATCTTCATTATCAATTTCTTGGGTAGAATTGTACAATTTCACTTTTTAACACACAAAATAATCACACCATTTTTCTTGTGAGGGGTTGGAGAAACTAAACCTGTACCAACTCAAACACTTTTACATTTTAAAGCACCGGATTCAGGGCCATATGTATCATCAAACTATTTTGCATTTCCTAAATAGCGAATTTTAAGGAATCGCTATTTAGGAAATGCAAAATGGTATGTGTGAACAAAATCGCTTTTTATTTGCGATTCCTTAAGCTTCCTTATTTGCGAATTCGCATTGTGTGAATTTGCAATTAAGGAATAATTTCCAATGCATTCCTAAGGGCCAGGAGGCCCATAGGAATGAATGCAAAATAATTCTCAAATTGCGAATTCGCAATTTGCTAATTGCAATTTGTGAATTATTGCAAGGGTGCAGGGGTGTCTCAAAGACACCCTGCTGCACCCCTGAAAAAAACATGTGTGTGCATATGGCGCACATACATGCCCTATGGGCATGTGTGTGCATCATATGCCACCTTTAAAAATGCCAATTTGTGAATTTCTGGAAGAATTCGCAAGTTACCATCAACTGAAAGTTGGTGGTAATTTGCGAATTATTAAACAAAATTCGCAAGCTAAAATTGCTACATACATAGCATTTAAGGAATTTGCAAATTTGCGATTCCATAAATGCTATGGAAAAATAAAGAATCGCACAAGTTTGCAATTCCTTATTTTGGGAATGTTTCATACATTCCAAAACGTGCAAAACGGCCGTTCGCGAGTCGCAAAGGCCGAAATTCTGAGAATTTCGGCCTTTGCGATTCAAAAACGGCTTGATACATATGGCCCTCAGTGAGGTAGTTTTCTTGAAGGAATACTAAACCAGGATCATATCTGGCTCGAAGAGATAAAATTCCCTGCCTTTTGATAGGATTATTAAATCATTTGACATTCTAGGTAATTATCCTGAATTGTGTAGGGAAACCTGAGAAGGTGATAAAAGCATAAAATGTCTTCAGCAAAAGCAAAACTCAATAATACTTACTAAATGAGAAAAACTATAAATATGGATAAAAGAGTAAGGGAATAATAATATATAATTAAAGAAGTCAAAAGTACAAAGAAGAAAAACGGAAGATAAGGAAAGAAAAGAACAAAGGGAATGATATCGAAGGGAGATAGTGCATGTCAAATAATTGACAACTGAGAGAGCATCCATTCAAACTGCTAATAAAAGAATGGTGTAGGTGACAGCACAGGGTGGAGACGACACATCAAGGGAGCAGAGCACACCAATGACAGAGCACAATGAGTGGAATGGAATATTACTAGGATGAGAGACACAAACAGCCTGAAAAGAAACACAAGTGTGAATTAAAATATAACAGCCAATAAAAGAAATAAAATGAGAAAAACATTTGACATAAAAAACAATGCAGACAATAAAAAGGCAACACAATGTTGTAGAGGGACCAGAGGTGTCCATGGTGGAATAATAATTAAACCTTTTACCACCCCGACTACACCAGACTCCACCCCCCTTTGAACACCACCAGCGCCAATGTCACACTCCGACTCACCTGAGTATCCAGACAGTTCTGTTGGATTCTGAAGTCAGTTCGCACCCACCCTGAAACCTCTTGTTCCAGCACACTATTTGTATACAGTGTGCAAGGAATAGAAGCTCAAGGGAAGGGGGAAGTGGATAAAATAACAATAGAGAGATAACACTGCTCCTGTAAGAGATCACGACTGCTGATGAGGCGTATACTGGAGCTCAACCAAGTAGGGTGTCTTATCTCGTACCTATTAAAACATAAACAAAAGAACAGATAAGTAACAACTTTCCCTAGCCTAGCACTTGATTTCTCCTACTAGCTGTCAGGATTCTCTGTTCTACTAAATACCTTACCATTTGTTGTCTTTTTCTTCCAGGCAGGTTTTCCAACAAGGGTGTAGTTCTCTACAAGCCAAGGTTGTGGTTTTCTACTAGGCGTTACTCCCTACTTAGATAACAAAAAGAAACCACTGTCACATTTTACATATGTTCATACATAAACAATAAAATATTTGTATGGTTGATATTTGCTTCTCCCAACTCACTTTAACTCAGTCTTTAAATTGTACTCAAAATAACACAAAGTCTTTATGAATCTCGTGCTGTGTTCTTACATCAAAACACAGCATGTAAGTCTTTCGGAGGGATAAACAAACTGTATGAGTCTTGATTTAAATGCGAGCCTTGCAAGATTCAAGTACCAGTCCGAATCACAATGTTCCAACAAAGAAACAACTGTAAACAATGTCCTGTTTCATTATCACAATTGTCTGTATTTAAATCCTTGGACCGTATGCAAGAAGAGGCTTCGAAGGGTAAATTATAATAATGTACTTACTTGCCAAGCAGGGATTTTTGCTTTAGCTAACCTTGACCTTTCTCTCTTTTGTTGTAGGACGTTTCGCTTTGCAGGGGGACCGGGACCAAGAAGAGCCGTAAACAGAAGGAAGGAAATCGGAGCCGATCCAGCCCCAAGATGATGCAGGTCCGGAGAGGAGCGAGGACCGCAGAGGAGAACAAGCGCAGAAGACCAAAGGAGATGCGGAGCCGAGGGACAGGATCACAGACGAGTAGGAAGGTAAGACGAGCACAAGCACATGGTAGCGCTCGGAGCTGCCTTTTATAGTCAGAAAAAGGGTGTGGTTCATATGTGCTGCCCATTGCCCATGAAAGACGTGTAGCGCTTCAGTTTTTTATGCAAATCATAAACACGTGGCATAACGATATGAACGAACACATGGCAAGAAGGAACAGAAAACAAAAAGCCTTGGCAAATCAAACTCAGTATTCCTGGCAACATATAAGACTAACGCTGTGTGGGTGGTTATAATGCGCATACATCAATGTTATAATACAAATTAGAACAGTTAATGCATAACAAAGAAGACCATTGCTTTAATGAGAGGGGACAAGCCCTTTGCTGTGCCCAAACCCTAACAGTTGCCTCCCTCAAAAGCCCTCCTACTGGGCGAGGTTTCCATGGATGTTTTAAGTAAAACCTTCTAAGTAACCGTGGGGCGTGTACGTAAGAAGCTGGTTCCCATGAATTTTCTGTCTCATCATAACCTTTCCATTCTATTAAATAAAATAAGCGCCCACGAATTCTCTTAGCGTCTTTTATACTTTGGACCTCGTATTCTAGGTTTCCTTTAATTGGGATGGGTGGGGGTGAAGGTTCAGCCCAGGTTTGAGGGGTATATGGTTTGAGCAAGGATACATGAAATGTGGGGTGTACTGGGTATTGGCTAGGTAATTCCAATTTTACTGTTACCGGATTCACAATGGCTGTGACACTAAAGGGCCCTATAAAGTGGTTGTAACTTTCAAGACCCTTCAATGTTTATGTTCCTTGTAGAAAGCCATACATAATCTCCGATCTGATATGTTGGTGCCTCTGTTCTGTGTTTGTCTGCTTGCTTCTTCATGCGTTCTTTATACACCCTTAATTGTTTCCTGGCCTTTTCCTGTATGTCATTTAATCTTGTTAGTCCCACGACAGGAAACGGCGCCTTGGAAAACCTAGTAAACCTATATATTTTAGAAAACTAGACGCCCACATTTTCTTCACATTTCTGTGGTGAAAAGTTCTGAAATCTGCCTGGATCGACAAATTTCCACCCACTCCACTTTTCCTAAAGTCTTCCAAGAAAAATGGTACCTCACTTGTGTGGGTAGGCCCAGTGCCCGTGACAGGAAACGGCACAAAACGCAACGTGGACACACCACAATTTCACAGTGAAAAATGACCCTTTTTTGGCAAAGTACCTAGCTGTAGTTTTTGAAACCTAGCTCTGCCGGCACCTTGGCAAACCTAGCAAACCTATGCATTTTTTAAAACTAGACACCCAGAGAAATCCAGGATGGGATGACTTGACTGCCTCCATCCAGGTTCTGTTACCCAGAATCCCTTTCAAACCTAAACTTTTTTTTTTTAAACACATTTTCGTCACATTTCTGTGGTGGAAAGTTCTGGAATTGGTGTGGATTCACAAAATTCCACCCACCCCGCGTTCCCCAAAGTATTTCGAGAAACATGGTACCTCACTTGCCTGGTTGGGTCAAATACCCGCGACAGGCAAGGGCCCAACACCTATTTGGGCGACATCAAAATTACCTATCACAAACAAACTTGGTTTTGCAAGGGGGTCCAATGAGTTTTTGGCCCGGGGCTCAGCGGCTATCTAGGGAAACCCACAAAACCCACACATTTCTGGAAACTAGACAACCAGGGGAGTCCAGCAAGGTGGGTCCCTCAACATTCTCCTATCCATATTCCGCTGCAGACCTCAAATTTTGCTGAAAAAATCACTTTTTTCTCAAATGTATGTGTGGAAAAGTTCTGGAATCTACATGGACCCACAAATTTCCTACCACCCAGCATTACCCCAGGTGTCTCGATAAAAATGGTACCTCACTTGTGTGGGTAGGCATAGTGGCAGCAACAGGAAATGGCCCAAATTGTACTGTTGAGACTACAAAATGACCTATAACAAAACAACCTGGTTTTGGGGGGGGGGGGCGGGGGGGGGGCTGGGGTTTTGGCCCCGCGCTCGCCCCACCTAGGGAAACCTACCAAACCCACATATTTCTGAAAACTGCCTACCCTGGGGAGTCCAATGAGGTATGGCTTGTGTGGAGTCCCCAACGTTTCCCTACCCAGAATCTCCTGCAAACTTCACATTTTGCTGAAAAAAACTGCATTTTCAACATATTTTTGTGTGGAAATCACGGTGGCGGCACAAATGTCCTACCTCACAGCATTCTCCTTAGTGTACTGAGTAAAATGATACCTCACTTGTGTGAATGACCAATGCAGAAATGGAAAAAAAAATAATAATAATGAATTTGCGCTTAGAATTCTCAGTGCTATACCCTTATTCCCTATGTTTTGGGCTCTTCCCAGTCACAGGCCCTTGCCCCACCCACACATGTGTGGTATCATTTTACTCAGGAAACTGAGGGGAACGCTGTGGGGTTTGACATTTGTGCCGGCACGGTAATTCCAACCCAAAATATGTGGAATCTGTGTTTTTTTCAGCTAAATTAGAGGTTTGCAAGGCATTCTGCTAGGAAAACATTTGGGGACCCATGCAAGCCATTGTTGTGTTTCTATCTAGGACCCTAATTTGATATTCCCGATTCATGCCCTTATGTGGTTATAATCAATAATATCCTTGTAAAGGCATCAGAATCATATCCATATTCAGTAATAGCCCATGCAGTCCAAAGCACAGCACGGCTACTCTCATCGACTCCTAGAAAGCACAACGCGTTCTTTAAACAAACCAAGCCTCCAGTATCCCGGGAAATCCCCCCTGCTTTTGTTTTGATTTGAACAAGAACTCCTGGAGTCCACAAAGAACTGTTAGTTCTTAGAGACATCTTATGTTCAACCTTACGTCAAACTTGGCACCTTTCAGGTGTAAATATACCAACAGTTGCCTTAAGCAAACACACAGTGGTTTGGAGCAGAGCGGCTATCTACTTGCCAGAGAGCCCATCTGATGCGAGAGCCCACGGAAGCTGCCCCTCCCGTTTGACGCACTGAGAGAGACGCTGTCTTTTTCTCCAGCCGAGAAAATCCAGCTCCGGTGTTTCCAGCCTACCCTTGCTTGGGAGATCGAGTCCTGAAGATAGAAATACCAGACCTCCCACATTCTATTACCAAGGTACGGAGCTGACTAAACCCTTAAGAGAATTCTTGATGCAGATTCTTGGCAAAACAATCTTAGCCAACTTAACTTAAACTGCTACTTACTTACTCCTTCCCAAGTATTAGGCTAGGTCAGGTACACTGGGGTAAGCATAGTTAGAAGCACCAGTTGAGTACGTTAGTCAATGTTTTTATGTATGTATATATTTTATCCATTTTAAAGTACCATATGGCTAAGAAACCATATCAATGCTTTTACAGTATTATTTCATAATACTACTTTTACTGTACGCACTTTACTTTATGATAAGTATTGAAATTGTGGCAATTCATTTCTCTTGCATGTGAAAGAACACTGCTCAATAAATAACACCTTTTATTGAAAACGCCCGTCTCTCTATTTCTCTGGACTCTGGTGAAACTAAGTATGCACGGTTGACTGAGTGAAATAGCTGCTTATTGTTTTCACACGACTCTAGAGATACACTCTTATTCTGAGGGAGCAAAGTTGTCATGTGTATGCGGTTGTCAGAAACTGTATCCTTTCTTGTCTGAGTCAGGGAAGTTCATCCCTCCCTATTCATTCAAGAAAGTTTCTAGTGATCTCTGAGCAATCTGGCGCAAACCTAAATTAAGTCTAACATAGTCAGTAGAGACCTAGATGACCTCAGTCCTACGTCTACACTGCTGTTTATTTTATTCCAATGCGCAGAGCCTATTGGGAAAATAGGAACTACCCTACACCATACCTCGCTAGACTCACCCGGGTGTCTAGTTTTCAAAAATGTGGGGGTTTGGTAGTTTTCCAAGATGGCCGCCGAGCCCGGGGCCAAAATCCCAGGTGACCCCTCTTGCAAAACCAGGTTGTTTTATGATAGGTCATTTTGATGTCTCCTCAATACATTTTGGGCCCTTGCCTGTTGTGGGTACTTGACCCACCCACAAGAGTGAGGTATAATTTTTATCGGGAGACCTGGGGGAACGCTGGGTGGAAGGAAATTTATGGATCCATGTAGATTCCAGATCTTTCCCACTTTAAATGCAAGAAAAAAGTTATTTTTCAGATAAATTTGAGGTTTGCAGGGCATTCTGTGTAGGAAAATGTTGGGCGACTCATGCAAGCCATACCTCCCTAGACTCCCCTGGATCTCTAGTTTTTAGAACTTTCCACCCTAGAAATGTGGACATATTTTGAGGTTTGCAAGGGATTCTGGGTAACAGAACCTGGTGAGAGCCAGACAAGTCACCCCATCCTGGATTCCCTTGGGTGTCTTGTTTTAAAAAATGTATAGGTTTGTTAGGTTTCCCTAGTTGCCGGCAGAGCTAGGGTTCAAAATCTAAAGCTAGGCACTTTACACAAAAAAGGGTCAGTTTTCACTGTGAAAATGTGGTGTGTCCATGTTGCATTTTGCTCCGTTTCCTGTCACGGGCACTAGTCCTACCCACACAAGTGAGGTATCATTCTTCTCAGAAGACTTTGGGGATCATGGGGTGGGTGGAATTTGGTTGATTTATGCATATTCCAGAACTTTCCACCACAGAAATATGAGGAAAATGTGTTTTTTGACAATGTTTTAGGTTTGCAAAGGATTCTGGGTAACAGAACCTGGCGAGAGCCAGTCAAGTCACCCTATCCTGGATTCCCCTTCCTGTCTAGTTTTCAGAAATGTACAGGTTTGCTAGGTTTCCCTACGTGCCAGCTGCTCTAGGGCCCAAAATTCACAGGTAAGCACATTGCTAAAAAAAAAATGGTGCCTAGTGGGCTTTCTGCCACCTTGGAAGGGCATCGGGGGAGAGGTGGTTCACCGTGATATGCCCCCAAGGGGGGCAGAAAGACTGTGGCTATTTTTTTGTGGGGGTGAGGGCATTGGTATGCCCATTTTGGGCAGCCCCCACCCTATGCATAAAAAAAGCCAACGTAATCCCTGGCACCTATTGGGCTTTCTGCCCCCCCCCCCCCCAGGAGACAGATCAGGGGCCACTGCCCACATCTACCCTCTCAGGGAGCAAAAAGACTGGAATTACTCTGGGGGTGGTATTGTCATGCCCATTTTGGGCAGACCCTACCCCTACACGAATAAAAAACAAAATCCCTGCCATCAAGTGGGCTTTTTACCCAGCCGTGGGGGTAGATTGGGGGCTGCAGCCCCCATCTGCCCCTCCCCCCAGGGAGGGCATAAAGGCTGTAATGGTGGCAGGGGGTGTGGGTATTGCCCATTTTGGGCACCGCCACCCTAAAAAAAAATGCGCAAAGAAACTCCTTGGTGTTTCGTGGGCTTCCAGCCCCTCCCGGGGGGGCAAATTTGGGGCTACTGCCCCTGGGGGCAAAAAGGCTGTAATGGTGGCGGGGGGGGGGCATTGGCCTGCCCAATTTGGGCAGCCCCCACCCTAAAAACAAATGCACAAAAAAATCCCTTGCTTTTAGTGGGCTTTCTGCACCCGTGGGGGCAGATTGAGGGCTACCACCCCATCTGCCCCCCCAGGGGGGCAGAAAGGCTGTAATGGTGGTGGGGGCATTTGTATGCCAATTTTGAGCAGCCCACATCCTAATTACATATGGCAAAATGAAAAAGCCCTGTCGTCAAGTGGGCTTTCTGCCCCCCCAGGGAGGAAGATTGGGGGCTACCCGCCCATCTGCCCCAAGGGCGGCCAGAAAGGCTGTAATGGGGGTGGTGAGTGGCGGCCTTGGGGTGCCTATTTCGGGCAGCCCCCACCCTAAAAACAAATGCGCAAAAAAAGCCCTGGCGTTTAGTGGGCTTTCTGCCGCCCCCCAGGGGGGCAGAAAGGCTGTAATTGTGGCGTGGTGTTGGGGCATTGGTGTGCCCATTTTGGGCAGCCCCACCCTCATTAAAAATGTGCACACAAAGATCCCTGGCATCCATTGGGCTTTCTCCTCCCCACCCCCAGTGGGCAGACTGGGGGCTACTGCCCCATCTGCCCCCCAGGGGGGTTGGAAAGACTGAATATGGCCCACTTGCTTGGGGGGAGCAAAGGCCCTTGCCCAAGGAGCTGTTCCCTCCTCCCTGGTGTCTAGTGGTGGATCCCTGCTTGGGGATCACCCTCCTGGGACGATGTCAAAGCAGGAATCCACTGAGGAGGTTACCGTTGGAAGGGGAGATTCTTCCCTTTCCAATGATACCTCTGCCGTCTTGCTACCTCCTCTGGGAGCTAAGTTATAACCTCCTTAGCACATAGAAAGTAAAACTGAAATGAGCCTAAAGGTTTCAGTGAAAGGACGTCAGCGCGGCATGCACGCTGATCGTCATTTTGCTGAAATGGGGAGGGGGCCTTGGGAGCTGGGGAAGCTCTTCCCCAGCTCCCGAGGCTACAGGGGAGAAATAGAAATCCCTCTGGTGCATGCACCAGAGGGATTTCCGGGGCCATTTGTCATGACGACCGGGAGCCGTCGTGCTCATGGAAGGGTTAAAAGGATGTTGGACCAGAAAGGAAGCACATCAGTATTATTCGGATTTGGAGGTTTTTGTGAAAGATGATTTTGATTGGTGCAATGGGTGAAGACAGCTGACAGCGGATTGGTGGAGACATGATTTAAAAGGTGAAGTCAGCAGGAAAATCTTTGATAGTGGGAATTATAGGACCGGCTGTTAATGGAGGAGGCTATTGCGGCCTTAGCTTGTGAATTAGACGTATTTGAGATTACTAGTTGTTGTAAAGTCAGTAATGTTGAAATGGTTTGGTAGATATTGGGATAGGGTAGTTCTGATTATGGAAGAGTTTTACTCTACTTGTCCATATTTTTTATATAGATCATGCAAAACTTGGAACTAATAGATACTGTGGAGCTGTGGATGCTGTGGAGCTGTGGATACTGTGGGAAACTACTTACGAAGATCGCGTATTTATGTGTATATATTAAGGTATGTTTGACTCACTATTGAATTGATGTGGTAATATCAATACTTTTGTGACTTTAAGAGCAATAATTAAAGGTTTTGGAATTTGTACAGGGTCTTTGGACTTGAAAACTAAGGAAGCTGGAATAGAGTATAAGCTAATACAGCTATTCATAGGGTACATTCACCCAAAGTATTTTACATGTTATAAATAGGATTTAATAAGATGTGGACAAAATCTTATTGCCAGAATTAGACCTTGCAATAATGAAATAATTGAATCTGTCTGTTTAGATCACAGGGTTTACCACTAATGATGTAAGTGTGATATGATTGAACTACAATTTAATCATCGCATTTTAAGAGGCATATCCCTCCTCTCCCTTCAAATTCAGGAGTAGGTAAAAACGATTAGGACTTTTCAGTCATTAATGTAACCTTTTCATATTTTTTCAGAATTGAATATTATTCTGGCTAGAATTGTCTGGAGAACCTGAAGAGGTTAAAGAATAATTAATATATATATATATATATATATAATTAGGTATGTTCTTTGTTTCCCCCTTTTTTAATTTAACTTGGAGATATTGGGTAACACATGGGAAGTAGAATTATTAATGTGACTCTTTTGTTGTATAATATATTCTTTTAGAATTGTTCATCATTTAGACTTAATTGAATGGAGTACAAGACGAAACCAACTGAATCATTATTAAGACTAAAATCTATCAATTTTTGTTGTAATATTTAAATAAAGAATTATGTGTCAGATGATTCAATTGAATATTAAGTCATGTTATAAATTACTGGTCACTAGGGGGTGAAATGGTTTGTGGGATGGGCAATACAGGGTCAACAAATGAATTGTATTGTTGCAATGGGTCTTGTGGAGTTTAAGAGTGATATAATGAACTATGGGGCATATTATCAAGAAAGCTTGTTACATTATCGCCGCTTTTATCGGCTGGAAACTGCCGATAAAGCGGCGATAATGGGCTTGATAATATGCTCTATGCAATTCCAATCGATGTCCATGTTAGATGTCTTCACATCTAACATGGGCTTCGAATGGAATTCATAGAGCATATTATCAAACCCATTATCGCCGCTTTATCAGCATTTTCCTGCCGATAAAAGCTGCGATAATGTAACAAGCTTTCTTGATAATATGCCCCAAGGTCTTTTAATTATTAAATCTTGCTGTTCATCCTGGGTTGTGGTTAATATTAGAATGAAGACAGGCAGGCTTTTTAAGGTTGGAGTGAGTGCAGGTTCAGAAGATACCTTGAATTGTCATATACAGATTAAATGGTGAATGTTTTTGTTAAATTTGTTTACAATTTATTGATTGGTGTATATATATTGTCTTTCAGCCCTGATGACGTCCGGTGTAGGACGAAACGCGTAGGCTGAAAAGACTTTATGAATATGTGAAATATTGATTTATCTGCAACAATTTTGGAATAAAAATTGGAATATTTTATTGGAACTTGGCCTGCTGACTGTTTGCTGAAGAAATACAATGATAAATTGTTGATATGGACATTACTATAAGATGTTCCTTTCCATTTTTGTGATTTCATTTTGAGGTTTGTGGCTAGGAGCGGTGGGCTACGGAGAGTTTAGCATCTTCTTTGAAAACTTTGAAGAAAAGTACTGAGCAGTGACTATAGTGCACATTTTTTTGTCCTCACTACCTTGCTTTTGGTACTATATTAAAAACTAATGTGTTTGAAATGGGGGAGCGGGGATCTTGAAATCATACCTGCAGGCCAGATTGGAAATATAAAGAACGTAAATACCATGTTTTGTGAAAAATCAACACAAGACAATCACTCAGAAAAAGCAGACCAAAAGTGAAACTGCAAATTTGGGTGTGACCATCCACCTTTATCCTTTGAAAGTAGTAAATTCCAAACTGCATGGCAAGGACACCTGTATTGGCATATAAACTGACGCCATGAGCTTTCCAGCTGAGAAAAAAAGCTTCTAAGTATAACGGTATGACTCTAAATAGATATAAAATGTAGGGAGATTCACCATTTTGATGAGATTACTGCACACAATAAGACCTAGTGGTAGCCTATTGCAATGCTCGAAAACACAAAATACATCACATATTCCCAAAAATATATATTGCACATTAAAAAATGTATGTTGTAATGTCTCAAGGAGAGCAATCCCGTTGTGAATGCCACATGCAGCCATTCTCTAGCCATGCAACATTGTATCTTTAAACATTACTGCAAAATAACCATGCACACCATTATACCTTATTCTACGAGGACCCAAGATACATCAAGTGTATAGACTAGAGTAGGAATAGTGAATGTAATCCTTTTAGTTTACAATACTTTCCCCAAATTTGTTTAGATTGGAGTGGGACAAGTGAATGTCAAACATTTAGGGCGAGGATCACCAGACTTGTGATGGGGTGGCAGCCCCTCACAGCCGCATCGGCATTCTGACTGTCCAATCAAGCCTTGGGCTTTCCGACCACTGTGGAACTGCCACAGCCACCAGGAAACCGCTGTTCCCTGGCGGTGGCATGGCAGTTCTGAGGCTGGAATATGCCATGGTGGAGAGGAAACAAAGGGGGCCCTAAAGGACCCTTTGATGCCTCACGCTATGGCACAACATGTGCCCCCTCTCTGCATGCACACCAATTCCTGCACAGTTTACTCACCAGTTCCTGCAGGCAAGCAGTGCAGGACCTGTTTTTGGCATTCCCATTGTGGTGCCCATGTTTAGTGGCACCGCCATGGGAGCATTAAAAACCAGCCCGCCAGACAGGAGGAAACTCATAGACTGGAGGGCAGCCTGACCACAGCTCTTTGTGCAGTCGGATCATGGAGGTGGCGTTCTGTCTGTTGTTGCTGCGCCAAAAGTCATAATCGGACACCTGGTGTCCAACACCTTCCCCAAATTTTTTTAGATTGGAGTGCAAATAGTAAATGTGACCCCAATGGTATCCAGCACCTTCCCTAAAGTGGTTTAAATTGGATTGGGGATAGTAAATGTTGCTCCTTTAGGGGTCCATTAGGATGGTGGGCGGTGGCACCACCGCGGTGCTGGCAGGGCGTAAAAATTCCTTTTTCTTCCCACAAGCAGCGGGAAACACGTCTGCCATATTAGTATAGCAAAACATAAGTCAAATCCTGTCTGCCGCGGAGCGATGCGCACCACCATCAAAGTGCGCCCGCTACCACGGCGTTCGGAGCCAATGGAGACTCTCCGGTGTATGGAATGACGTCCGCCCCTCTCCACAAATTAGGATGGTCCAAACAGGCAAGTGCACCGCAGCGGAGACACCACCAAACCTGAGACTGCCGAAACCCGACAGCGGATCGGGATAGCAGGGACCCGGTCACCAGTCACCACCACCTGGTCACGACCACCATGGACCCAGCTCTATATGTGTATCCGGTGCTGTACTTGCTACAGCACTATCATCTAATGGTCCACCGCGGATGACGCCGCAGGTATGTAACTACACAAATACAACACACAACACACTGGCTGCCACAGGGTCCAATTCCACAACAGACACCCTGCTGGGGGCAACAACACATCCACAAGGGCACATACAGATGACCCACCTGCCACCAAGTCACCCCACTGCATCCTGGACACACATCGACTGCAAACTTGAAGCAACGGTCACGTCACCACAACGGTTAACACATGCGCACAATGCAGAAGGCTGGGCCAGTCCAAGGCATGGGAGGGCACAAAGACCACAAGGACACACCACCCCCCAACCACACATCAACACACCCCATCAAGTCACAGGCCAGGTGCCCATCCTGTGCACCCCCATGCACAGCAACAAGCAACAAGCACAGCAGAAGACTTTGGGGAACATGGTGTGGGTGGAATTTGGTTGATTTATGCATATTCCAGAACTTTCCACCACAGAAATATGAGGAAAATGTGTTTTTTGACAATGTTTTAGGTTTGCAAAGGATTCTGGGTAACAGAACCTGGTGAGAGCCAGTCAAGTCACCCTATCCTGGATTCCCCTTCCTGTCTAGTTTTCAGAAATGTACAGGTTTGCTAGGTTTCCCTACGTGCCAGCTGCTCTAGGGCCCAAAATCCACAGGTAAGCACATTGCTAAAAAGAAAATTGTGCCTAGTGGGCTTTCTGCCACCTTGGAAGGGCATCGGGGGAGAGGTGGTTCACCGTGATATGCCCCCAAGGGGGGCAGAAAGACTGTGGCTATTTTTTTGTGGGGGTGAGGGCATTGGTATGCCCATTTTGGGCAGCCCCCACCCTATGCATAAAAAAAGCCAACGTAATCCCTGGCACCTATTGGGCTTTCTGCCCCCCCCCCCAGGGGACAGATCAGGGGCCACTGCCCACATCTGCCCTCTCAGGGAGCAAAAAGACTGGAATTACTCTGGGGGTGGTATTGTCATGCCCATTTTGGGCAGACCCTACCCCTACACGAATAAAAAACAAAATCCCTGCCATCAAGTGGGCTTTTTACCCAGCCGTGGGGGTAGATTGGGGGCTGCAGCCCCCATCTGCCCCCCCCAGGGAGGGCATAAAGGCTGTAATGGTGGCAGGGGGTGTGGGTATTGCCCATTTTGGGCACCGCCACCCTAAAAACAAATGCGCAAAGAAACTCCTTGGTGTTTCATGGGCTTCCAGCCCCTCCCGGGGGGGGAAATTTGGGGCTACTGCCCCTGGGGGCAAAAAGGCTGTAATGGTGGCGGGGGGGGGGGCATTGGCCTGCCCAATTTGGGCAGCCCCCACCCTAAAAACAAATGCACAAAAAAATCCCTTGCTTTTAGTGGGCTTTCTGCCCCCGTGGGGGCAGATTGAGGGCTACCGCCCCATCTGCCCCCCCAGGGGGGCAGAAAGGCTGTAATGGTGGTGGGGGCATTTGTATGCCAATTTTGAGCAGCCCACATCCTAATTACATATGGCAAAATGAAAAAGCCCTGTCGTCAAGTGGGCTTTCTGCCCCCCCAGGGAGGAAGATTGGGGGCTACCCGCCCATCTGCCCCCAGGGCGGCCAGAAAGGCTGTAATGGGGGTGGTGAGTGGCGGCCTTGGGGTGCCTATTTCGGGCAGCCCCCACCCTAAAAACAAATGCGCAAAAAAAGCCCTGGCGTTTAGTGGGCTTTCTGCCGCCCCCCAGGGGGGCAGAAAGGCTGTAATTGTGGCGTGGTGTTGGGGCATTGGTGTGCCCATTTTGGGCAGCCCCACCCTCGTTAAAAATGTGCACACAAAGATCCCTGGCATCCATTGGGCTTTCTCCTCCCCACCCCCAGTGGGCAGACTGGGGGCTACTGCCCCATATGCCCCCCAGGGGGGTTGGAAAGACTGAATATGGCCCACTTGCTTGGGGGGAGCAAAGGCCCTTGCCCAAGGAGCTGTTCCCTCCTCCCTGGTGTCTAGTGGTGGATCCCTGCTTGGGGATCACCCTCCTGGGACGATGTCAAAGCAGGAATCCACTGAGGAGGTTACCGTTGGAAGGGGAGATTCTTCCCTTTCCAATGATACCTCTGCCGTCTTGCTACCTCCTCTGGGAGCTGAGTTATAACCTCCTTAGCACATAGAAAGTAAAACTGAAATGAGCCTAAAGGTTTCAGTGAAAGGACGTCAGCGCGGCATGCACGCTGATCGTCATTTTGCTGAAATGGGGAGGGGGCCTTGGGAGCTGGGGAAGCTCTTCCCCAGCTCCCGAGGCTACAGGGGAGAAATAGAAATCCCTCTGGTGCATGCACCAGAGGGATTTCCGGGGCCATGTGTCATGACGACCGGGAGCCGTCGTGCGCATGGAAGGGTTAAAAGGATGTTGGACCAGAAAGGAAGCACATCAGTATTATTCGGATTTGGAGGTTTTTGTGAAAGATGATTTTGATTGGTGCAATGGGTGAAGACAGCTGACAGCGGATTGGTGGAGACATGATTTAAAAGGTGAAGTCAGCAGGAAAATCTTTGATAGTGGGAATTATAGGACCGGCTGTTCATGGAGGAGGCTATTGCGGCCTTAGCTTGTGAATTAGACGTATTTGAGATTACTAGTTGTTGTAAAGTCAGTAATGTTGAAATGGTTTGGTAGATATTGGGATAGGGTAGTTCTGATTATGGAAGAGTTTTACTCTACTTGTCTATATTTTTTATATAGATCATGCAAAACTTGGAACTAATAGATACTGTGGAGCTGTGGATGCTGTGGAGCTGTGGATACTGTGGGAAACTACTTACGAAGACCGCGTATTTATGTGTATATTTTAAGGTATGTTTGACTCACTATTGAATTGATGTGGTAATATCAATACTTTTGTGACTTTAAGAGCAATAATTAAAGGTTTTGGAATTTGTACAGGGTCTTTGGACTTGAAAACTAAGGAAGCTGGAATAGAGTATAAGCTAATACAGCTATTCATAGGGTACATTCACCCAAAGTATTTTACATGTTATAAATAGGATTTAATAAGATGTGGACAAAATCTTATTGCCAGAATTAGACCTTGCAATAATGAAATAATTGAATCTGTCTGTTTAGATCACAGGGTTTACCACTAATGATGTAAGTGTGATATGATTGAACTACAATTTAATCATCGCATTTTAAGAGGCATATCCCTCCTCTCCCTTCAAATTCAGGAGTAGGTAAAAACGATTAGGACTTTTCAGTCATTAATGTAACCTTTTCATATTTTTTCAGAATTGAATATTATTCTGGCTAGAATTGTCTGGAGAACCTGAAGAGGTTAAAGAATAATTAATATATATATATATTCACTGAAAAAACCATAGGTTTCACACCAGTTATAGTTAGGAATTAGCATTTAAAAAACCTATTAAATTCACTGAAAAAACCATAGGTTTCACACCAGTTATAGTTAGCTGGAAATTTTACTGATATAAAACCATTGAAATTCCCACGTTATAGTTAGATGGACTCACTATAACTTGCGCGTGCAATGCACTGCTGATGACATCACATATTACATCACTCATGACATGGTCAGTGACATCACTCATGACACCATCCAGTGAATGTGTGTCTTTCTGAAAAATAAATATATTTTATATATGTATATGTAAAAGTTGATGGAAGAATAAATGTTTAAATAAGTGTCTAAATGGATGGTTTTTAAAAATTGATTGGTTAACTGGCTTAATAAGACATCATCAGCAGTGCATTGCACGCGCAAGTTATAGTGAGTCCATCTAACTATAACGTGGGAATTTCAATGGTTTTATATCAGTAAAATTTCCAGCTAACTATAACTGGTGTGAAACCTATGGTTTTTTCAGTGAATTTAATAGGTTTTTTAAATGCTAATTCCTAACTATAACTGGTGTGAAACCTATGGTTTTTTCAGTGAATTTCATAGGTTTTTTAAATGCTAATTCCTAACTATAACTGGTGTGAAACCTATGGTTTTTTCAGTGAATTTCATAGGTTTTTTAAATGCTAATTCCTTTGTATATCGAGTTTCTAACCTTTTTTTTTTTTTACAATTTGCTGTTTTTTTTTAAGTATTCATTTTTTTAATATAATTTTTTTCTTTTGCGCTCTGGGTGCGCGCTCCGGGAAGCTTTCAGCTAAGCTCTCCGGTAAGCTTTTCCGAGAGCTCATCTGAAAGCGCACCCAGAGCGCAACTGTCGTTCGTGAAAAAAAATATGAATGAAAAGTTAATAATAATGCAAAACATTTCGTACCATACAAATAAAATTTGTTTTTTTTAATAAGGAAAATGATTATGCATTTCTATAAAAGATTGATGACGTCACTTCGGCGCGCAACGTAAGTGCCCTCGGAAGCGCCTACGTTCGCGGCGCATAAACGCACGCAAAAGCGCCTACGATCGCGCCACGTTTGCGCCCCGGAAGCGCCTACGATCGCGCTGCGTAAACGCACCGGAAGTGCTCCGGAGCGCGCAGCGTAAACGCGTCGGGTCATGTGACCCTAAAATAACACTTTTCATTGGTTGCTAACAGTTTTTTTTTACAATGAATGAAATCCCCACCCATTTCCTTCACTTCTTCTTTCACTTTTGTGACTGAAAGACCTGCCTTTTTTGCTGCTCCATATTCCTGGATTCATCATGGCTGCCAGACCATCCAGCAGTGAAGATGACTCCAATGATTTCATTGATGAAGAGCCTCCTCAGCCGAAGGTCAAAGAACATTTCATCTGGAAATTTTTTACGTTTCCAGCAGACCAGAAGAAGGTGAATGCACCAAAAGTAGAGTGCAGGATCTGCAAACAGGTCCTGTCACGGGGTAACCCCCCAAAAAAATACTCTTTTGGCAACTTCACCATGATTCGCCATGTGGAGAGGAGGCACCCCCAGAATTTTGCCCGGGAAAGTGTCAGGGCTCTGGCACAAGAGGTTCCCAGAGATGGGGCCTCTACATCAACAGGAGGAGCAACTTCTTCTGGAAGAGAACAATCGCAGGAGCAGGTAGCAAACATACAACCTGCATTTAACCATGGGGTCGTCAAATGCAGATACTGCAATCAACTCCTCACCTATGGGGAGCAAAGTGTCCTGCTCATGGTTCGAGCATTGGAGAACCATCGCTGCCCTTCCCACCCCTAATTTTTTTCTTTTCTTTTTGCTCCTGTTGAGCAGTTTCCATTCCCTGTTTTTGTTCCTGTTCAGTTAAAAGAAGAAAACCAAAAGTTCTTTTCAGAACTACCTCCAATTCTCATCAAAGAGCTATATTCTTAAAAAATGAAGAGTAAGTGAAATATAGTGCATTGATAATTGAAAGGAGAATGAGTAAGAAAGAACAGAAAGGTATGAGAGGTGAAAGGAAGTGAAGTAGGAGGAATGAAAGAAGGTGAGTGTTAGAAAAGAAAGTTATGACACAGTGAATAAACTGGAGGCCTCATTTCTGAAAAGTGACGCATCGCTACGTGAAAACAGCGATGCGTCACTTTTCTGGACGCACTCCTTATGACATTCCAGATATGTCATATTTAATATATGACTAATCAATTCGCAAGGAGTTACAGATATGTCAGTATTTCTGACATATCTGTAAACACAAAAGTAACGCATTGCAGGAGTGCGTCACAAAAGTGACGCAACTCCAGTAATGTGTCCTTTCACATGGAAAAAGCACCATGTGAAAGGTTTGCTGTGAAGCAGGCGCAAGATTTTGGCGCAACAGCATCCTAAAAGTGACGCACTGCGTCATTATTACCAAGCTTTTTGCAAGGAACACCCCCTCTGCATGCATTATACCTGACACTATTTTTTAAAAAGTGACGCATCTAGGTACATGGGTCACTTTTTAAAACTCTGCGCCATATTGTATCTGCATCAGGTATAATGTATGCAGAGGGGGCAATCCCTCGCAAAAAGCTTGGTAATAACGACGTACTGAAATCTATGAGATTTCTCTGCGTCACTTTTAGGATGCTGTTGCGTCAAAATCTTGCGCCTGCCTCGCGTCACTTTTATGTTTACAGATATGTCAGAAATACTGACGTATCTGTAACTCCTTGCAACATGATTCGTCATACATTAAATATGACACATCTGGAATGTCATAAGGACTGTGGACAGAAAAGTGACGCATCACACCAGCAGTGTAATAAAATGTGCCTCGTTGCACTATATTTAAAGGATGCAACAGCATCCTAAAAGTGACGCAGTGAAATCTCAAACATTTCACTGCGTCGCTATTACAAAGCTTTTAGTGGGGGAACACCCCCTCTGCATGCATTATACCTCACGCAGATATAATGTGGCGCTTGATTTTAAAAAGTGACCCATCTACCTAGATACGTCACTTTTTAAATATAACGCAACGAGGCACATTTTTTTACACCACTGGTGCGATGCGTCACTTTTCTGTGCGCACTCCTTATGACATTCCAAGTAACGCATTGCTGGAGTGCGTCACAAAAGTGACGCAACTCCAGTAATGTGTCCTTTCAAATGGGGAAAGCAGCATGTGAAAGGTCTTGCCTCAGTCTAACACCTGCTGTAAAGCAGGCACAAGATTTTGACGCAACAGCATCCTAAAACTGACGCAGTGAAATCTCAAAGATTTCACTGCGTCGCTATTACAAAGCTTTTTGCGGGAGAACACCCCCTCTGCATGCATTATACCTGACGCTATTTTTAAAAAGTGACGCATCTAGGTACATGGGTCACTTTTTAAAACTCTGCGCCACATTATATCTGCGTCAGGTATAATGTATGCAAAGGGGGCATTCCCCCGCAAAAAGCTTGGTAATAACGACGTACTGAAATCTATAAGATTTCTCTGCGTCACTTTTAGGATGCTGTTGCGTCAAAATCTTGCACCTGCCTCGCATCACTTTTATGTTTACAGATATGTCAGAAATACTGACGTATCTGTAACTCCTTGCAACATGATTCGTCATACATTAAATATGACACATCTGGAATGTCATAAGGAGTGCGCACAGAAAAGTGACGCATAACACCAGCAGTGTAATAAAATGTGCCTCGTTGCACTATATTTAAAAAGTGACGCATCTAGATAGATGCGTCACTTTTTAAATATTGCATAACAATGCGCATTTTTTTACACCGCTGGTGCGTCACAAAAATTGACGCACAGGAGGCGCAAAACTAACAGCGCAAGGCCTTCATAAATATGGTCCTGGATTTTCCCCGTGCTTCGCCGGTGCGCGTACCATGCGCTTCCCCCGCGCAAAACGAAAAAAATTTTTTAATGCCCTGCAGGACCCTATTTTAGTCCCTACATCAAACCTAGGGGGTCAGAGGGGGTCTACTCTTCCCCCTTATGGTCATTTGCCCCTTTTTTTTTCAAACCCCTTGTGTCTCGATTTTACCGAGACACAAGATGGCGGCCGCTCCAGACTGTTTAGAATGTTTACAGACACCCAAGAGCCAATCAGCTTTCTGCGCGCAAGTCGCGTGTCGCGCCGGGAGCGCACTCAAGTGCGCGCACCGGAGAGCGCCTATAGATATATATATTTTTTTGAACCTAAATTACTCAAAATCCACTGGAGCACATATCTTGAGACATAGCAAAGGCACATCGGGCTACCAGTCCCTACAATTTTGCCAAGTTTGGTGTAAATCCATTCAGCCGTTCGGGCTAAAAGTGAAATTGACCGCCCTATGGAAATTAACATGGGGAAAATGCGTTTTGGGACCCCCCTTTTATCTCGGCCCCCGCATGACGTATCCCCCCCAAACTTTCAGGGAAGGACCGGAGCTCCGCGAGGCCATTTTCAGGAAATTTTCAGGCAGATTCGTCAACCGGTGCCAAAGTTATTCCAAATAGAATTTTGAGATTTAACATTGAAAAAAATCCTAACTATAACTACCTACTGGCGACCGCCAGTAGGTAATATATATATATATATATATATATATATATATATATATATATATATATATGTATATATAATTAGGTATGTTCTTTGTTTCCCCCTTTTTTAATTTAACTTAGAGATATTGGGTAACACATGGGAAGTAGAATTATTAATGTGACTCTTTTGTTGTATAATATATTCTTTTAGAATTGTTCATCATTTAGACTTAATTGAATGGAGTACAAGACGAAACCAACTGAATCATTATTAAGACTAAAATCTATCAATTTTTGTTGTAATATTTAAATAAAGAATTATGTGTCAGATGATTCAATTGAATATTAAGTCATGTTATAAATTACTGGTCACTAGGGGGTGAAATGGTTTGTGGGATGGGCAATACAGGGTCAACAAATGAATTGTATTGTTGCAATGGGTCTTGTGGAGTTTAAGAGTGATATAATGAACTATGGGGCATATTATCAAGAAAGCTTGTTACATTATCGCCGCTTTTATCGGCTGGAAACTGCCGATAAAGCGGCGATAATGGGCTTGATAATATGCTCTATGCAATTCCAATCGATGTCCATGTTAGATGTCTTCACATCTAACATGGGCTTCGAATGGAATTCATAGAGCATATTATCAAACCCATTATCGCCGCTTTATCAGCAGTTTCCTGCCGATAAAAGCGGCGATAATGTAACAAGCTTTCTTGATAATATGCCCCAAGGTCTTTTAATTATTGTATAGAATATTAAATCTTGCTGTTCATCCTGGGTTGTGGTTAATATTAGAATGAAGACAGGCAGGCTTTTTAAGGTTGGAGTGAGTGCAGGTTCAGAAGATACCTTGAATTGTCATATACAGATTAAATGGTGAATGTTTTTGTTAAATTTGTTTACAATTTATTGATTGGTGTATATATATTGTCTTTCAGCCCTGATGACGTCCGGTGTAGGACGAAACGCGTAGGCTGAAAAGACTTTATGAATATGTGAAATATTGATTTATCTGCAACAATTTTGGAATAAAAATTGGAATATTTTATTGGAACTTGGCCTGCTGACTGTTTGCTGAAGAAATACAATGATAAATTGTTGATATGGACATTACTATAAGATGTTCCTTTCCATTTTTGTGATTTCATTTTGAGGTTTGTGGCTAGGAGCGGTGGGCTACGGAGAGTTTAGCATCTTCTTTGAAAACTTTGAAGAAAAGTACTGAGCAGTGACTATAGTGCACATTTTTTTTGTCCTCACTACCTTGCTTTTGGTACTATATTAAAAACTAATGTGTTTGAAATGGGGGAGCGGGGATCTTGAAATCATACCTGCAGGCCAGATTGGAAATATAAAGAACGTAAATACCATGTTTTGTGAAAAATCAACACAAGACAATCACTCAGAAAAAGCAGACCAAAAGTGAAACTGCAAATTTGGGTGTGACCATCCACCTTTATCCTTTGAAAGTTGTAAATTCCAAACTGCATGGCAAGGACACCTGTATTGGCATATAAACTGACGCCATGAGCTTTCCAGCTGAGAAAAAAAAGCTTCTAAGTATAACGGTATGACTCTAAATAGATATAAAATGTAGGGATATTCACCATTTTGATGAGATTACTGCACACAATAAGACCTAGTGGTAGCCTATTGCAATGCTCGAAAACACAAAATACATCACATATTCCCAAAAATATATATTGCACATTAAAAAATGTATGTTGTAATGTCTCAAGGAGAGCAATTCCGTTGTGAATGCCACCTGCAGCCATTCTCTAGCCATGCAACATTGTATCTTTAAACATTACTGCAAAATAACCATGCACACCATTATACCTTATTCTACGAGGACCCAAGATACATCAGGTGTATAGACTAGAGTAGGAATAGTGAATGTAATCCTTTTAGTTTACAATACTTTCCCCAAATTTGTTTAGATTGGAGTGGGACAAGTGAATGTCAAACATTTAGGGCGAGGATCACCAGACTTGTGATGGGGTGGCAGCCCCTCACAGCCGCATCGGCATTCTGACTGTCCAATCAAGCCTTGGGCTGTCCGACCACTGTGGAACTGCCACAGCCACCAGGAAACCGCTGTTCCCTGGCGGTGGCATGGCAGTTCTGAGGCTGGAATATGCCATGGTGGAGAGGAAACAAAGGGGGCCCTAAAGGACCCCTTGATGCCTCACGCTATGGCACAACATGTGCCCCCTCTCTGCATGCACACCAATTCCTGCACAGTTTACTCACCAGTTCCTGCAGGCAAGCAGTGCAGGACCTGTTTTTGGCATTCCCATTGTGGTGCCCATGTTTAGTGGCACCGCCATGGGAGCATTAAAAACCAGCCCGCCAGACAGGAGGAAACTCATAGACTGGAAGGCAGCCTGACCACAGCTCTTTGTGCAGTCGGATCATGGAGGTGGCGTTCTGTCTGTTGTTGCTGCGCCAAAAGTCATAATCGGACACCTGGTGTCCAACACCTTCCCCAAATTGGTTTAGATTGGAGTGCAAATAGTAAATGTGACCCCAATGGTATCCAGCACCTTCCCTAAATTGGTTTAAATTGGATTGGGGATAGTAAATGTTGCTCCTTTAGGGGTCCATTAGGATGGTGGGCGGTGGCACCACCGCGGTGCTGGCAGGGCGTAAAAATTCCTTTTTCTTCCCACAAGCAGCGGGAAACACGTCTGCCATATTAGTATAGCAAAACATAAGTCAAATCCTGTCTGCCGCGGAGCGATGCGCACCACCATCAAAGTGCGCCCGCTAACACGGCGTTCGGAGCCAATGGAGACTCTCCGGTGTATGGAATGACGTCCGCCCCTCTCCACAAATTAGGATGGTCCAAACAGGCAAGTGCACCGCAGCGGAGACACCACCAAACCTGAGACTGCCGAAACCCGACAGCGGATCGGGATAGCAGGGACCCGGTCACCAGTCACCACCACCTGGTCACGACCACCATGGACCCAGCTCTATATGTGTATCCGGTGCTGTACTTGCTACAGCACTATCATCTAATGGTCCACCGCGGATGACGCCGCAGGTATGTAACTACACAAATACAACACACAACACACTGGCTGCCACAGGGTCCAATTCCACAACATACACCCTGCTGGGGGCAACAACACATCCACAAGGGCACATACAGATGACCCACCTGCCACCAAGTCACCCCACTGCATCCTGGACACACATCGACTGCGAACTTGAAGCAATGGTCACGTCAACACAACGGTTAACACATGCGCACAATGCAGAAGGCTGGGCCAGTCCAAGTCATGGGAGGGCACAAAGACCACAAGGACACACCACCCCCAACCACACATCAACACACCCCATCAAGTCACAGGCCAGGTGCCCATCCTGTGCACCCCCATGCACAGCAACAAGCAACAAGCACAGCAGCAAGCAAGCACAATCCACACCCTGCACCACACAACAAACAACCAGGGAGACAGCCACTGCAGGAGTGGCTGACAAGGAACACACAACACCAGTGCCACACACACTAAAGGCTGCAAATACTTGCCAGTAAATACACACACAAACAAACACACACACTGGGTGTAGCCACAAACATAACACACTGTCACAGGATCGGTCATAGCATCCCCCGTGACTGATTTTCAATCTACTCCACAGGATTGGACTGAGCCCTTTAATGCAAGCCTGGACTTTCCGGAGGTAACGTCCCCCCGTGACGTCAGAATTCGTGGGCCTATCCGCTTCAATGTTTCATGATGAAAAGGCGGACCCGGAAGAACCCAGCATCGAAGCCGGGAGAGGAGGAAGCCGACCTGAGGAGAGAACGGCGAAAGACCGCGAAGAAGTTCCACATCGGGAAGAAGAGTTGAGGCAGCTGAGGACTTCTAGACACCCCGCAGGAGCACCCGACGAAGAAGGCCCTACACAAGAATAAGTTACAAGGTACAAACATGCATGGTCTACTAATCTATGAACCATGGGCAACGGATTCTAACTTCCGAACCACCCAACTAAACGATTCTACTCTTGCTCAGGCATGGCAGAATGCCGAAGACAACAAAAACCGGGGAAAACTTGTCTATCGCTGTTTTGTTTTGTAGAGAAAAAGGGTCTCTTGTATAGACTAGGAAACAAACATGCTTCTCCCCAACTGATAGTATCAACCGATTTTCGTGACCAAGTCATGTTCTATGCCCATGCACATATCCTGGCAGGACATTCAAGTGCCAAAAAAAACACTGACGCCATTATACAACATTTCTTTTGGCCTGGGGTATTTGCACAAGTAAAACGTTATTGTCAGGAATGTCACATTTGCCAAAAACGTAATACCTACATTCCTCCAAAAGTCCCTTTAGTTCCTCTTCCTATAATATGGAAGCCATTTGACCGGGTCGGGTTGACATCATGGGCCCTCTTCCTAAATTGACCCGGGGGTACCAATACGTAATGATGGTTGTAGATTACGCTACCGGTTATCCGGAAGCATTTCCTTTATGAGCAGAGACATCGGCAGCCATAGCACAAAAGTTAGTAGAGCTGTTCTCAAGAATGGGGTTCCCTAAAGAACTAATAACGGACCAAGGCACTCCGTTTGTTTCACGTATGATGTAGCAGGTATGCTCTCGTTTACAGATCAAACATCTTCGCACTTCGGTTTACCACCCACAAACCAATGGGTTGGTGGAACGGTACAACGGCCTTTTAAAAGTTACTCTAAAGAAACTTTTAACGGGAGATGGGAAACACTGGGACCAGTCGCTCCCGTTGGCTCTGTTTGTATTACGCAGCCAAGTTCAGAGCAGCCTGGGCTCCTCACACTTTGAACTCCTATTCAGAAGGAAACCCCGCACCTTACTAGAGATCACCGAGATAGCTGGGAAAGAGAAGGGGCTCAGGATGACCAAGATCTATTGGAGTATTCCCAACAGCTCAAGTCCAGGTTGCATAAGCTAAGAACGCTCTCTTATGAGACTCTTGAAAGGGCACAAATCAAGCAGAAAACCTTTTGCGACAAAGGAAGAAAATTGAGAGAATTGGTAGTTGGTGACTAGGCCCTGGTGCTTTTACCGACCTCCACGCACAAACTCCATAAGGAGTGGCAGGGTCCCTTCCTGGTACTCAGAAAAATAGGAAAAACCAACAATGCCTTGAAGATTTCCCCCTCCAAAACCCAAATATACCATATCAACATCCTTAAAAAATGGTTGGGTCCCCCACCCCATTCACCCCGCTCTGTATCTACCATTACTGCAGTGACGCATACAGTAGACCAAACAGTCATAAACCCTGACCTTACAGAACAAGAGAAAAAAGAAGTGCTAGGCGTACTTCTAAATCATCAGACGATCTTTTCAGATCAAGCAGGCAGGACATCCCTAGCGACTCACTCCATTCCAACCCCTGATGGGATAACTGTAAAACAAAAATCCTATTGCGTACCAGAAGCACAACAAAAGTTGCTGAAAATTGAGGTAGAGAAAATGCTAGAAGCAGGGATTATTGTACCCTCTAAAAGCAGCTGGTCCTCCCCGGCTGTTCTAGTACCTAAACCGGACGGAAGTACTAGATTTTGTATCAACTTCTGTGCCGTCAACAAAGTCTCTAAACAAGACGGGTAGCCACTACCGAGTGTGGACGAGCTTATTGAGCGCCTTGGGGAGGCTCAATATATAATGACTATTGACCTTACTAAGGGGTACTGGCAAGTACCCCTTCTTCCCCAAGACCAGGAAAAGACCGCATTTTCAACACCAGAGGGTCTATTCCATTTTACCGTCCTCCCCTTTAGCCTACATGGGGCACCAGCGACCTTCCAACGCCTTATGGAAACCATTCTAGCCCCATATACTCAATTTGCAGCCGCTTACTTGGACGACATCGTCGTCCATAGCCTCACCTGGGAGGACCTCCTTCACCACCTAGAACAAATCTTAGGGGCTTTGCAAAAGGCTGGGTTACACATAAATGCGAGGAAATCCCGAGTTGCATTCACCCAGGTCAAATATTTGGAGTATGTCCTAGGAGAGGGACACCTATTTCCCCAGCAAGAGAAAGTACGAGACATCCAGTCACAGACCTTCCCCTCCACTAGGAGAGATCTTAGGGCGTACCTGGGACTGGTGTGCTACTACCGCCGCTTCATTCCTCACTTTGCTACGGTCTCTGCTCCCCTAACTGACCTGTTAAAAAAGACAGCAACTTCCCCGCAACTAAAAAACCCCTCACCTCAAGCTTGTATGGCCTTCCAAAAGCTTAAGGACATTCTTTCCTCTGCCCCAGTCTCAACAGTCCCAGACTTTGAGAAGCCTTTCTTTTTACAAACCGATGCTTCAGGAGTAGGTTTGGGGGCGGTATTACCCCAACAGGATGAGGAAGGCAGGGAAAGACCCATCTTGTATCTAAGCAGAAAGTTATTCCCGCAGCGTATCCTACAATTGAAAGGGAATAACTTGCGGTCAAATGGAGTATTGACAAACTCCGTTATTACATAGAGGGCCGTCATTTCACTCTCTTCACTGACCATGCCCCTCTGACATGGCTACAACGAAACAAGGGTCGGAATGATCGGATTTTACGGTGGCTTCTCTCGCTCCAGCCTTATGACTTTGAAGTCCGCCATAGAAAAGGGATAAATCAGACAAACGCTGACTTCTTGTCCCGTTATCCTCTTTCCCCCGAACAGGAAAAGCTGGAGGGGAAGATTTGTCACGGGATCGGTCATAGTATCCCCCGTGACTGATTTTCAATCTACTCCACAGGACTGGACTGGGCCCTTTAATGAAAACCCTGGACTTTCCGGAGGTAACGTCCCCCTCCGTGACGTCGAAATTCGTAGGCCTTTCCGCTTCAACGTTTCATGATGAAAAGGTGGTCCCGGAAGAACCCAGTGTCGAAGCCGGGAGAGAAGGAAGCCGACCCGAGGAGAGGACGACGAAAGACTCCGAAGAAGTTCCACATCGGGAAGAAGAGTCGAGGCAGCTGAGGACTTCTAGAGACCCCGCGGGAGCACCCGACGAAGAAGACGCAACAAAGGAGAAGCCAGGAGGCCACCGTCACTACTCTCCGCCCAGCCGCGCTCAGGAAGATGCGTGGCTCAAGAAGGTACGGGGTCGGCTCAGAGGTCTTCTCTCTTTCAAAGGGGGGCCGGGTAATGAAGGGGCTGGGATGGATCCTCAGTTACATAGGGAAACGTTCACTTTTACTTTGTACACTTTCACTCCACAAGCTCAGGGTGAAGCGCCGCTGCGTTGACATTAAGATTTGTTATTAAGGCAATGGTGATGGTTACTTCCCTCCTCACAACGTTACCCTCACACCCTGCCCCATAGCCTGGGTAGTTTAGAACTGTGATCTAAATGCCACCTCTCCTTTTCCTTTCTTTTGGGCTGAGCCAGTGACGAGGAAACCAACTCCGAAGAGCCTTAAGGAGACAAGAAGGACCCGACTAAAGCACCAGACTAAACCAAGACTGTTTCTGCCTGCATACTGTGTACCCGGAATAAACCTTCTTTCAAAAGCACTTCCTGACTATTGGCTCCTTCCCTCCTTGTTAACTCCTAAAGGTTACACACACACACACAGGGATGCCTGAACAGATGGCTGTCCAAAGGCAACACACAAGCACTACAGAAACACACACAGAACCCCATCAGAAACAGACATACCCTGTCAGCCAAACTGTGGAAAGGCAATGGGAGCACAGACACAACAGGAGTGCACAACCCTATCACTCAGGAACAAAACACACACAACATACTACAAATTACACAAGAAGTGTACCATCACAGAACTACACTGCCATATGCAACCAACCACAGATGCACATGAAATAAAAACTGAACAAACACTACAGGACATCAGGGGATGCACATCAGGCAATGCCAAGGCCACATACACACAGCACTGTATGCATAACAAGCAGTGTGTGCACATCAAGCAGAACAGTCACAAACAGACATGTCTGACACAACATTAACACACACAAAACAAATCAGCACAGCACAAACACAACAGCACACCCAGGAAGTGAGGCAACGCCACAGCCAACACACATACATCAAACACAACAACAAAAGATGCACCACTCTGGTATACAAGAGCAAAACCATCTTGACCAGAGCACTGGGCAGCACACATAGCTGAAGTGCACATGATCATTCCTCCCTGATTAAGATCACAAGAACACCGCACATAAACCATTGGGCCAATCTCCAGAGTGGAACATCACTCTTGGCCCAAAAACTGCACCACAAAGCACAGTGTCACAGATGTAGTGATGGGGAGGCACACACAAACATGTAAACCAAGGGGACAGCTGACATTAAAGTTAACTGACTTGCATGTCGGTAGTAGACATGCAAGGGGTGTACCATACACAAATAGAGGGACACAATGGGTAGGCATAAGTGGCACACATAGGGGATGGCATTACCACACACACCATGCCATACAGAAGGATACAAGGCACCATGTGCCTGCAATGCATGAGAAACACAGCCACAATGGCAGTGTGGAGCAGAAGGGCCACACAGTCTACACAAACACACTCAAGCCACATGGATGATCAAACAAACACAACACTGATGTGCAAGTCACACACTTTGCAAACACATAAGTGACTAAAACAACAAGGAGGAGTCAGACAGAACAGCATGGACACACCAACACACTGCACCGTGCACAACAGACAACTCACGCATGTGCATACAACCAAATCCACAGGGCAGAACAATCCAAACAACAGGCACACAACTCCTGGGTGACACATGTGTGTCTTTCACAATCCAGGGGCATACACGCATCCACACCCTCTACAAAGTCACACCCTTCAGACTGCACACTTCTTGACTACCCAAGCGCACACCTCTCATGTAGGCCATGGGACCATGACTAAGGGCCAACACAAGATGACCATACGCATACATAGCTGGGCACACATAAAGGAATAACACACATACATGACATTGCCCAGCCTGCATGCAAACCTGTGCACAGCATCGCACCCTGTGCTGGCAGTGTCCCGCAACCTGACATGTGAACAATGTAGCTAACAATAGCAAACCATTATAAAGAGAACTGTATGACAGGTAAAATAGCCATCACAGATAACACTAGTATCAGTGTCTGAATGGACTGAAGACCCTGTCACCCCTGTTAAAAATGTGATGCGGCCAAAGAGCTTGGTAATGTTTAACTGACACAAAGAGCATGGGCACAGGCAACCAAATGCACACACCAAAAGAACTTTAATCAGCAAGGACACTGACAAAACAGACAACAGGAGTAACTGTCTTTATTCACAAATTGCATAGATGTGACAGTAGAACAACAGTAGACCAGAGCAAGGCACACAATGCTGATCATATGCAAGATAATCTGCACAGGCAAACTCCAAACAGGAAGGCCAGTGTCCATGGCACAGGTGAGAGTACAACACAGCAGAGCAACAGGGCCAGTGTCCATGCCAGGTGGCACAGCAAGTACATGAGAGGCTGCACAGGGGAGACTCCAACACAGCAGAGCAACAGGGTCAGTGGGCAGGGCAAAGTGCAGAGGGGTACATGAGAAGCTGCACAGGCAAGGGCAGAACAGCACTGAATGACAAGGTCAGTGGGCATGGCAAAGTGCAGAGTCAGGACATGAGAAGCTGCACAGGCAAGGCCAGAACAGGAAGGTCAGTGGGCATGGAAAACTGCAGAGTCAGGACATGAGAAGCTGCACAGGTAAGGCCAGAACAGGAAGGTTAGTGGGCATGGCAAAGTGCGGAGTCAGGACATGAGAAGCTGCACAGGCAAGGCCAGAACAGGAAGGTCAGTGGGCATGGCAATGTGCGGAGTCAGGACATGAGAAGCTGCACAGGCAAGGCCAGAACAGGAAGGTCAGTGGGCATGGCATAGTGCAGAGTCAGGACATGAGGAGCTGCACAGGCAAAGCCATAATAGGAAGGTCAGTGGGCATGGCAAAGTGCAGAGTCAGGACATGAGAAGCTGCACAGGCAAGGGCAGAATAGCAGTGAATGACAAGGCCAGTGGGCATGGCAAAGTGCAGAGTCAGGACTTGAGAAGCTGCACAGTGAGTGTGTTGTCATGGCCAGCAACACACCCAGGTGGTACACAATGGGCAGGACTAGCACACCTGTATGAGAGACAGGTGTATGAGGGGGACTACCACTCACTCTTTGCTGTCAGGCTGACTTGGAGCTGGCTGTGTGTCGGGGACAGCAGGGCCACTTGACAGAGGACAGAGAGGCCTAGGTGATGTAGGGCTATCAGTGGCTTGGCAAGTTGGAGGGCTGTTTGGACCAGGTGGTGTAGTGGCACGTGAAGGTGGAGTCATGCAGACCTGTGACACTGTGTGGGTGGGAGAGGTTTGAGGGGTGCCTTTACACTTCTTGGGAATTCAAAATGCCTTCCCTGTACTGGGGTCAATGGTAACTGGTGGTGACACAACAGGCACACACATAAACAGACCTGCATCAGATGCAGACACTGGCACTCCCTCTGGTGATGTGTTGGATCCTGCGGAACACTTTGTCTGGCTACGCCTCTGGAACACCTTCCCCTGTTTGCCAGGTGTACCCCCTACAATGCCCTCTTTCCCCTGTTTGCCAGGTGTCCCCCTTAGAGTGCCCTCCTTTGCCTGTTTGCCATGTATCCCCCCTACAGTGCCCTCCTTTGCCTGTTTGTCAGGGGTAGCCCCTACAGTGCCCTCCATTGCCTGTTTGCCAGGGGTAGCCCCTACAGTGCCCTCCTCCACCTGCTTCATTGGGCTTGGAATTGGAGTTGATGTGGCAGGGAAATGTGGCCCTGAGCCCTTCCTAGGTGTACCCTTGCCATACAACACCTCCTCAGTGGACATAGACACTGCACGCCTAGCTCTGCGTGAAGTTTTAGGGACAGGAGAGTCCTTCCCTGGTGATGCCTCTGAGACATGTGAGCCTGATGTCTGCTTCATTGCTTTTTTGGCCTTGCTCTTCCCTGACAGGCTCTTGTCTTTGCATTCTGGGGTGGCTCTGCTCTTCTGTGGGGATGGTGTCTGTGGGCGGCCGGCTTGGGTTGTTTATGCTGGGTGCTTCTTGTGCTGTATTGTGACTATGAAGCATGGGAACCATGGTCACTATCATCCGATGCGGCCACTGACTGGGGGGTGGACAAAGGCACTGGAGCAGGAATGGGAGTATGTACCTGTTGAAGGGCAGACGTCACTATGGACAACAAAGCTTGGACTGTACGGTGTAGCCCACACACGTCAGAGTGTATGCCCTCCATGTAGGCAACCACCTGGCCTAATTTGTTGTCATATTCACTGAAGGCATTGAGCAGGGCTGTCTGGCCCACACAAAGCTGGCATAGGAGCTCTACAGACTCAGCACTTAGGGCAGCAGGGGCGGCAGGTGCAGGCTCAGCGGTGCCAGGTGTGAATCTGACTCGTCCCCTCTTACTGACACGGACACAGGCAGCACCAGAGGAAGTCGATGGGAGGCTGGCCACTGGCCTCTGTGTGTTAGAAATCATGCATAGTCCCCATTCCCTGTGCCTGCCAACATGGATGCATCACCGCTGGTATCAGATGATGTAGTACTTTGTGTCTCAAGCACGGATTCCTCCTGCATACTCCGGTCCCCCTCAGATGCGCTGGTGAGCTCTGTGTCACTGGGATCCGGTGCAGCTTAATCAGCTACTCTCGCCACCACTGGTTTCCGGCTCCTGTTCCTCCGTGTCCACTGGTGATTCTGCATGAGAGAGAGATGCAGGGTTGTGTTAGTGTCTTCAGCAGGACAAAGCAATTCAATCAATGCAGTACAGTAGATGCCCAAATCAACATGGTGACCACCACACCCTGAAATCAAATTGCAACAGCACACTACATAGACCACAACAGTGCCTGTAACCCTGAATATCTGCCATGACTGAGACATGTTCAAATTCAAGTTCATGAATTTATATAGCGCACTACTCACCCAGAGGGTCTCAAGGCACTAGGGGAAGGGGGTTCAATTTTTGTCGAATAGCCAGGTTTTGAGTTCTTTTCTGAAGGAAATGTGGTTTTGAGTAAGGCGGAGGTGAGTGGGGAGTGAGTTCCAGGTCTTGGCCGCCAGGAAGGAGAAGGATCTGCCACCCATGGTGGATTTTCGAATGCGCGGGATTGCGGCGAGGGCTTGATTGGACGATCTGAGTTGGCGGGTGGGTGTGTAGAAGGACAGTCGAGTGTTGAGGCATTCGGGTCCTAGTTTGTAGAGGGCCTTGTGTGCGTGGGTGAGAAGACGGAATGTAATTCTCTTGTTGACGGGAAGCCAGTGGAGGTCTTTTAGGTGTCCGGTGATGTGATCTTGACGAGGGATGTCCAATATGAGTCTCGCTGATGCGTTTTGGATGCGTTGGAGTTTTTTCTGTAGTTTTGCTGTGATTCCGGTGTATAGTGTGTTACCATAATCCAGTCGACTCGTGACCAGTGCGTGGGTGACAGTCTTTCTTGTTTCGAGGCGGATCCAGCGGAAGATCTTTTTGAGAATACGAAGTACGTTGAAGCAGGAGGATGAGACTGCGTTGACTTGTCTGGACATCGAGAGAGAGGAGTCTAGGATGAAGCCCAGGTTGCGTGCGTGGTCTGTGGGTGTGGGTGCTGTGCCCAGGGTGGAGGGCCACCAAGAGTCGTCCCAGGCAGAGGGGGAAGATCCTAGGATGAGCACCTCCGTTTTGTCTGAGTTGAGTTTTAAGCGGCTGTGTTTCATCCATTCGGCTACTTCTTTCATGCCTTCTTGAAGATTGGTTTTGGCGGTGTTAGGGTCTTTGGTGAGGGAAAGGATCAACTGGGTGTCATCGGCGTAAGAGATGATGTTAAGGTTGTGTTGACGCGCGATGGAGGCGAGTGGACTCATGTAAACGTTGAAGAGGGTGGGACTGAGTGAAGATCCTTGTGGTACTCCACAGATGACTTCAGTGGCCTCTGAGTTGAATGGGGGAAGTCGGACTCTTTGAGTTCTCCCAGCGAGAAAAGAGATGATCCAGTCCAAGGCTTTTCCTTGTAAGCCGATGTTGCTGAGGCGTTGTATAAGGGTGCTGTGGCAGACTGTGTCGAAGGCGGCGGAGAGGTCAAGTAGAATGAGGGCCACTGTTTCTCCGTTATCCAGTAGTGTTCGGATGTCGTCTGTCGCTGCAATGAGGGCGGTTTTGGTGCTGTGTTTGGCTCGAAATCCGGACTGAGAGGGATCGAGGGAGTTGTTGGATTCAAGGAAGGCGGCGAGCTGGCTGTTGACGGCTTTCTCAATGACTTTGGCGGGGAAGGGGAGGAGGAATATGGGTCGATAGTTTTTAAGTTTAGAGGGGTCTGCTGTGGGTTTCTTCAAGAGTGCGCTGAGTTTGGCGTGTTTCCAGCTTTCTGGGAAGGTGGCAGAGTTGAACGAGCAGTTGATGACATCACGGAGATGGGGTGCAATGATGGAGTCAGCTTTGTTGAAAATGTGGTGGGGGCAGGGGTCGGTTGGCGAGCCAGAGTGAATTGAGTTCATTAGGTGGATGGTGTCATCGGTGGTGATTGGGTTCCAGGTGCTGAGGTTGTTAGTTGGAGGTGTGGGATCAGAGGGGGTGGGGAGGGTTGTTCGCAGGGAGTGTTCTCAAAGCTGTTGTGAATGTCGGCAATTTTGTTGTAGAAGAAGGAGGATAACGCATCGCAGAGGTCTTGGGAGGGAGTGATGTCGTTAGATGCTGCCGCGGGGTTGGTGAATTCTTTTACGATGTTGAAGAGTTCCTTGCTGTTGTGGGCGTTGTTGTTGAGATGATCCTTGAATGCTGATTTCTTGGTGGATCTAATCAGTTGGTGGTGTTTGCGGGTGGCTGCCTTGAGGGTGGCCATGTTGTCGGTGGTTGGGTTTTTTCGCCATGTTTTTTTCTAGGGTGCGGCATAGCTTCTTGGATTTTTGAAGTCATCATTGAACCAGGGAGCCTTTTTGCTGCCAGAATTGATCTGGTGCTTTTTCAGGGGTGCTAATTTGTCAGCGCTGTGGGTGATCCATTGCTTGAGGTTGGTGGCTGCTTGGTTTGGGTCCAATGAGGGGGTGGGAGGGTTTTGGTTTGAGTGATGTGACGAGTTGGTCAGAGGTGATTTTGTTCCAGTTTCTCCGAGGAATAGGTTGTGGGCGGTTGTGGGTCAAGGAGGTTTTGTAGCTGAAGTGAGCACAGCTGTGGTCCGTCCAATGGAGGGCTGTGGTACGGTCAAAGGAAATGTGCTTGCTGGAGGTGAAGATAGGGTCGAGCAAGTGTCCGGCAACATGGGTGGGGGTGTCGACAAGTTGGTTGAGTCTGAGATTGGCCAGGCTGTCCAGAAGGGAGTTGGTGTTGCTGTCGTGTTTGTTTTCAAGGTGGAAGTTGAGGTCTCCTAGTAGAATATAGTTCTCGGAGGCGAGGGCATGTGGGCTGATGAAGTCAGTGATGTCATCGCTGAATTGAGTGCGGGTTCCAGGAGGCCGGTAGATGAGGGTGCCTCTAAGTGTGGTCCTAGGGTCGGTGTGGATCTGGAAGTGGAGATGTTCGGCGGTTGCGAGATTATCGTCGAGGCTGGTCGTGATTTTGATGGAGTTCCTGTGGATGATGGCGATGCCACCTCCTTTCTGGTTGGTGCGGTCTTTACGGATGATCTTGTAGGCGGCCGGGATGGCTATAGCGATGTCGGGTGCTGATGAGGTGTTCATCCATGTTTCTGTAAGGAAGGCGATGTCCGGTGATGCAGTGTCGAGTAGGTCCCAGAGTTCAGTGGTGTGTCTGTGAACCGAGCGGGTGTTCAGCAGGATGCACTTCAGGTGGTTAGAGTCGGAGCTGTGTTTGGAGGAAGTGGATTTTGTGGGGGTCCTGAAGCAGGAGAACTTACAGGTGTGACAGGCGAATGGGCCGTGGGTGCGTCCTGGGGAGGCTTTGCAGCATTGTGGTGTGCGTCCCGGGTTGAAGGCAAGGAGGGTTGTGGCATTGTATGTGAGTCTAGTGGGCTGGGTACGGCGGGGGCCAGGGGGTCTGGCGCTGGGTGCGGTCCAGGCGCGGACGGGCGTAGACGGGCTTACCTTTGGCGCACCTTCAGCGCGCATGGGGCACGACCGCTGCGCGTAAATGCTGCGCGCAAAAGCATCTGTCATATGTGGATGGAGGAGGGGGAGGGGCGAGGGAGGCTCAGCTGGGAGGCGGGAGCGAGGAGGAGACACGGGCCAGGAGAGGGAACAACAACAACAAAATGGCTACGGAAGCAGGAAGCGAAATGGGGCACAGCCGAGGACCGGCAATCTACACAAATGCAGGTTACAGCAGTTATATCAAAACAATGCAGCGCCAACGTTCACAAAAGCAATCTGCTTGCACAGTATCGAATTCCTAACAGGCAGGCTATGATATTTTTAAATTGGCAATGCGGCGCAGGAGGGCACTAATAGCGCTTAGAGGCTATGATACCAGGCGCTGTGCGAGAAACTTCAATCCTGGGACCAGCAGGGTAGCAGGCTGCAATGAGGCACACAGACAAGCAGCAAGCGTGGGAGCGTGGGTGAGCGACCGCTTCGGGGCAAGCACAGGTGGTCACAGCGCTAGGAGGGGAGGAGGGACGAGCTTACTCTGACTGTGGGAGGGAGGCTCAGCTGGGAGGCGGGAGCGAGGAGGAGACACGGGCCAGGAGAGCGAACAACAACAAGAAAATGGCTACGGAAGCAGGAAGCGAAATGGGGCACAGCCGAGGACCGGCAATCTACACAAATGCAGGTTACAGCAGTTATATCAAAACAATGCAGCGCCAACGTTCACAAAAGCAATCTGCTTGCACAGTATCGAATTCCTAACAGGCAGGCTATGATATTTTTAAATTGGCAATGCGGCGCAGGAGGGCACTAATAGCGCTTAGAGGCTCTGATACCAGGTGCTGTGCGAGAAACTTCAATCCCGGGACCAGCAGGGTAGCAGGCTGCAATGAGGCACACAGACAAGCAGCAAGCGTGGGAGCGTGGATGAAGTGTAGCAGACAAACAACTTGCTCTGCCCACACCTAGGGACATGATGTGGGGACACCATGTAGTACCACTGACAGACCTTGAGGGGACAACACACACACCTATTAGGACATGACAGTCTACAATGGCAACAAACACCATGTGGTACTCAGGGGCACATTGTTGTCAGATGTGTGGGCATCAACAATCATGGTGCATGCAAAGTAGGCATACATAAAGTCACATTCAGATAGTGGACACTGCTGTTCACCCCATAATAGATTGCCCATACTATCCCAATGCTGAATGACCATATAGATACTAACACATCTGGCTATGGGAATGCACAGCAGGGAGGATCACCTTTGTAAGGCCAGTTTGGGACAATGCATGACACTGGCACCCATCCTAGCAGCCACTCACATGACACAGCACAGCTCCACCCCACGAACATCACATGGGCCAGCCCTGCCACAGGACCTGTACACATGCATCCGCTCACAGCCAGTCATCTTCCCCAAATACTCACCCCTGCCTTGCTGCCGATGGTCCTTCAGACGTGCATCCAGCTCAGGATGAGTCACTGCCAAGATGTGGCCCATCAGTGGTGTCATGCTGTGCTGTGCCAAACGCCGAGTGCGTGGTAGCAGCCCCAAGGTCACCTCTGCCATGTTCTTTGCCAGCCGGCTGATGTCGTCCTACCTCTTGTGGCAGTGGGTGCATCACCGGTTGGATACCCCCAGGGCTCGCACCTTTGCTGCAATGGCCCTCCACATGGCCTTACGCTGGTGTACCTTGAGCTGCAGACATGGGAGAAAAGAAGGGGTAATGATCAGTGACACAGTGTCATGTACCAACATCTATCAGTACAGTATCAAGACACAGACTCATTACCAAATGTAATCTCCCTTAATTCCAAACTGGGTACACCTCACAAGGGCACTCTGCATGGGCCAAACAGATGTGATTGCATGCATTTATGAGGGCATACAGGGTCCCTGATAATCTCACACACATGCAGGATGACTGTACTGGACCCCATCTGTGGCTTGCACACATCTCCAGTCCTATGCATGCCTGGCCATTACATACTTTTGTACCACTTTTGGCCGCCATAAGTGTGGCAGGGTATGCTCAGACGTGAGTCCCTTGCTCACTTTGCCACTGGATTCAAGCAAGCCGGGCTGAAGACGGCTGGAATGCCAGAAACCGGTCCTCAGAAGCTTGTTTCCGGTCCAGGGAAGACATGGCTTGGCAGTTCGGGCTGGACTGTTCCCATGAGGCACAGGGTCAGTCTGATTTGCATATAGCCATGTCTGAACTGGGGTGGCAGAGTGGGCTAAAGAACGGTGATGGATTAAACCCAGATCTTTTGACTGGGTGCGAGTGTTTGATTGATTCAGATGCTCCGTCCATCACCACCCCCTTTTGTGCCGCTTTTGGCCATTACATACATCACATATCAACCTGTCTGTGCGTAGAATCACTGTGTGCATTACTAGGCAGCATTCAATGAGCATGTCCTGTGAACATATGTGTATGTAATGTTTGTGGCATCGGGGTACATGGACTCACCAACAAAATATCCATCTACACAAGTGTGGTTGTGTGCAATTATACAAGGCTAAGATGGTGCATATTTTTATTTCAGTGTGAATGAACAAGAATAAGGGCACAGTAAGTGCAGTGATGTGATCTCGTCTTGGTGTGCGGGCACTAGGCATAGCCTCTGCGTGCACACTGAGTCGGACAACAAGGGCACACATAGACAATTAGCCAAGCAATTACTGTCCTGGCACCTGCATGTCCAACATCCTGTAGCTCTGTATGGTTGACAATGTAACACACTCCACTCAGACATACAACTGCAGGCAGAGAAAACCTTGACATTGGGACTTACACACTCCTTCGCCCTGGAGACAGCATGTTTGTCAGTGTATAACACAACCACACACCCTCAGGCATATACTGCAGCAGTACAACTACATGTCTGCCCCCTACTCTACACCTTACTTTACGATGACTTACCACAACATTGGGGGCACCATACAGCCTTGGGTACTGTGCGAGCATCTCGTCCACCAGGACCTCCAGCTCCTCGATTGTGAATGGACTGGCAGGGACCTTCTCTGTCCTTGCCATCCCTGTGGATATGGAACACCTGTGGTAGAAGTGGGTGGTGAGGAGTCCTAGGCAGCAGGTTATGTAAGCAGCAGAAGGAGAGGGTCCCAGGCAGCAGGCTCTGTAGGCAGCAGCAGGAGGGGGTACCAGGCAGCAAGCTCTGTAAGCAGCAGCAGGAGAGGGTCCCAGGCAGCAGGCTCTGTAGGCAGCAGCAGGAGAGGTTCCCAGGCAGCATGATCTGTAGGCAGCAGCAGAAGTGGGTCCCAGGCAGCAGGCTCTGTGAGCAGTGGAAATGTGAGGCTCACTCCCACAGATTTATAGCCCTCTGGGTGCCAAGCTGCAACAATTGGTTGTCCAGGTCTGCCTCTTTCAAAAGCATCCAATGATCACCTCCGCGGTGGGGGAGCATGCCTTCCACGATTTCCAAAAATGCATCATGCCCCGCAATCATCGCTCCCATTGGCTGTAGACAATGCTCCATGGTGGTGATGTACTGCAGGAGCCCGGTGTGCGCTACCCCGAGTAGGGTGGCGGAGCATTCCCACGCCCTCTTCCCATGTCTCCATGCCAATGACTACCGCACTTGTGTAAGGGGTGGTGCTGGTGACACACCATCATGTCCAGGCGGTAGCTACCACGAGTAAGGTGGCAGAGCATGCCCACCGCCATCTTCCCATGTCTCCATGCCAATGACTATCTAACTTGTGTATAGGGTAGTGCTGGTGACACCCTGCCATGGCCAGGCGGTAGCTACCGCGAGTAGGATAGAGGAGCATGCCCACCGCCATCTTCCCATGTCTCCATGTCACGACTACCGCACTTGTGTAAGGGGTGGTGCTGGCGACACACCGCCGTGGCCAGGCGGTAGCTACCGCGAGTAGGGTGGCGGAGCATGCCTACCACTATCTTCTCATGTCCTACATACTGTACACCTTTGGATACATTATGGACATTTTGAACACTGTAAATATTGCACTAAAGACAAAGCGGAACCAATTGAAGTGTGTAAGGTATTTTATTAACAAATTTGACATGTGAGGGGTGTGGGCAGATTTACATGAAGATGGTGATGGAGCAGTGAGTTGACAGTCATGGTAAATAAGATTTAAGAGTAGATACCACATGGATGTGGTGACCCAGTCCAACAGACAGGTGCCATTCACAAGGCAGTGTGGGGAAGGACAGTCCAAACAGTCAATGCAGTGGGGAAGAGGGTTGCCATCAGGGCTGGCTCTGTGACTGGTGTTTGGCTGGTGCTTTGCCTCCAGAGACTCCCAGGCTCTTCTTTGGACGCCCCCTTTGCGCTTGGCCGTGGGGACCCTGCTGCATGGCCAGCGGCATCTGAGGACTCACCCCTCTCTGTGGCAGCAGGGGAAGATGGTGCACTGTCATCCTGCAGCACAACAGAGGGGGGAGGGGGTGTTGTTTGGGATACAGGCCTGTCCCTCAGTAACGCCACTTGCTGGCCCATGAGGTCCACCATTTGTTCCATGCAGGTGTCGATGGACCTCATTAGCAGGATGAGCTCGCGTAATAGTTCTTCAGACCGGCCACTTTGTCCCTGGACCTGTTTGTAGGCCCGATGACTCTGGTGAAGTGGTCCAGGGATGGTGTCCCAACCTCCTAAGGTCTGTGGGTGACCCAGGCCCTTCCACCTGCCCTGCTGCCACTGACCTGTTGCCTCACCACTGTGGGTCCATGCACACTCTCCCTGCCATCCACAGTTGGTGTGGGCTGGTCATCCCCTGGGACAGGGAGGGTGCTGCAGGTAGCACAGGTGGTGGTGGTGGTGGCGGCGGTGGAGGCACAGGCCATAACTGCAGGAGTCTGCTGTGCAGTTGTTGTTGCAGCAGACATCTTGGTGGGGAAGATGGGGCCAGGGACCTTTTGCTCCCTGGCACACCTGATGGGCCAGCCTGGAGCTCATTGTCCAGAGAATCCTGAGAGTCTACATCCGAGAGTCCATGTACAGGGGGTGGAGACTGGCTCTGCTGGTCGTTATTGTCATCCTCAGCAGTGAGTTCTTGATCACCTGTGGATTAGATGGGAAATGGTCAGTGTTGTGCACTGTGCAAGAATTCTGTTAGCTGTGTGTCATCCACTGTCTGTACACTACACAATTGACTGATCTTCGCTATTTTTTGTAGGTGCAATGCTGTGCCTCATTACATGATGCAGAGGTACATAAATTACTTGTACATGTCAGGTATCTATGCATTGCATGCAATTGGTCCTATGTGTAGTGATGCAGGCCTCCCACCCACAAACAGCCAGCCCAGGGAAGATGGCTACCTTCCTGTAAGGTGAGGGTGAAGAATGCAATGTCTTCCATGTGCTCCCGGGTGGTGTGGGGGGAGGTCTCCATCTTGCTGGGGTGTGGGACATGGGGCATGGTGAGAATAGTAGTGCAGACCTCCCTCCCACATACAGGCCTCCCAAGCAAAATGGCTACCTACCTGTTAGCTTGTTTGGTGAACAATGCAATGGCTTCACAGAGCTTGTGGGAGGGAGGGAGTGCTCCATGCTGCTGGGATGTGGGACAGGGGGCATGGTGGGAGTAGTAATACAAGCGGACTGGATCATGCTCCATGGTTACATTGCTAGCTACGTTTAGGGTACATGGGAGTGGGTGTCTGTTGGATCTGTGAGACAGGTTTTTGTGCGTGTGTGGTGCAGATGGATGTGATTTGTCTAGTGTGGTGTGTGTTTTTGGATATGCAAAACAGTACATCTCAGTGTGTTGGTTGACATTTGTTTGTACTTACCAGCCTCCACTCCCCCACATACTCCTGTGAGACTCTCAGTATGCAGTATGGCAAGCACCTCCTCTTCCCATGGTGTGAATGTTTTCTGTGGGATGGAAGGGCCACCGCCAGTCCTCTCAGCCAGCTCCCGGTTCTTGCTCCTCCTCTCTTTGACAACCTCTTGAGATCATGCCACTGCTTCATGATCTCCTTCTTGGATCGCGGGGTGGACCCTACTGCATTGGCACTTTGTACTATCCTTTCCCACATTTTAGTCCTTGTGGCTAATAGTGTTTGTTGGACTAGGCTATCAAACAGTTGTGGTTCCACTCTGACTATCTCATTTACCATGACTGTCAGCTCACTCTCTGTGAATTTGGGCATTTTCTGTGATGCCATGGTGTGTGGTGTTTGAAGTGATGTAGGTGCAGGGGTATGGGCGGTGGGTGTGGTGTTTTTGTGTGAGGTGTGTTATGTGCTGGGGGTTGTTGGTGCTGGTGTGATGGTAGTGGTGGGGGTGGTGGTGGTGGTGTTGGGTGTGCAGTGCTCTCTTGCCTCTCCTGTCAGATCTGATGGATGCCCTTCTCTTCTGGAGTGTTGCAAAGGATTGTGGTCAGTGAAGAGGCTGGTTTTATACACAGCTGTGTGGATGTGTCCAGATGGGATTTTGCTGTCAGGTGTGTTGTGGGGGTTGTCCTTGGAATTGTATGTTTCTGTTTGGCATATTTCCTTTTCATTTGTTTGTGTTTTGTGTATTTGGGGGGCATGGCTACTTTGGTTTGTGCAATGTTTGGCATTGCGGCAGTGTTTTTGCATCATCCGCCATGTTTTTCATGTATCGTCCACTGCTGTGGCTATGCTGCAGCTCTTCCGCTTTTGTTTATTGATAAATAAAACAGTTTTTAACGTATGTTTATTAAGTAAAATATATAAATTGTATTTAAATATTTAAATAGTATTATATGTTGTACAGTTTCCAATGTTTTCTGTTTAACATTTTTTAGCATTTTGTAAATTGTTTCATATACAGATTTTCAACATCATTTTAACATAGGTTTTTCAGTATATATTAAATAATTGTATATTTTTATATTATTATTTAATTTATATTTCATAGTTTATAACATTTCTTACAAATATTTAACGTTTAATAATTTTTTCTAAATTTGTAAAACATTTTTAATGTA
Source organism: Lissotriton vulgaris (assembly GCF_964263255.1). Lineage (NCBI taxonomy): Eukaryota > Metazoa > Chordata > Amphibia > Caudata > Salamandridae > Lissotriton > Lissotriton vulgaris. The sequence continues at coordinate 975,899,440 of NC_141693.1, forward strand.
TGTATTAAAAAACTTCGAATTATTTCTCATTTACATTTACCAATACCATTGATTTTTTAGTCTGTGTAATTTTTTGTCTATTTTCCTGGATACAGGTCGTGGTCAGGTGCTGCAGTTCATTAAAAAGTAAGTTCCTTTTAAACGTTTTTTTTCGGTTTTTGAATGTACTAGGGTTGTAAGGGGGAGGTCTTGAGGTTTGATATAGTGTTGTTTGTGACATTTTTGAACATTAGGGACCTCATTATGATGCTGGTCGGATGAGCGTCTGACCAGTATCATGTCGGGCACGCCACGGCCCGACAAGGTGTCAGTGGTACCGCTTCACAAATTAGGATGTGAAGGCCTTCACCGCAGTCCGAGAGTTTATATTTTGTATTGTGTAATGTGCTCCAGACTGCAGCCTAACGGAATCATCGGTTGGTCCCTCCGCACGCTGCCTCTGACCGCAGCACATTATAATACTTCGGTCGGACGATGCAGATGCTATAATCATCTCGGAAAATGTAAGGAAAACCATAGCTATAAAGCTTATAGAAAATGGCCTATCAGCAAGAGGTGGTAGGGTAATTTCTGTCATAGAGGCACATGAATATCGGCAGACAGTGGTATTCTATTCATGGATTATCTTTCCACAAGCAAATCCAACAACACATATGTTCCACTTCTATAAGTTAGAGGAACATCCAGCGGAATACGTTCCTTTCGAGGACATTGAAATTCCACTAACTCACCAAGAGCATGTGCTCTGGTTTAAAGGCACCCTACAACATCAAAATCACATTAACAGGCTCGGTTCACTAGGTAGACCAGGATCAACATGGCCGGTACTTTCCAGCTATACACAACATCCTGCCATTGAACAAATGACAGGTCCAGAACTATTAGCTCAGCTAAAACAATTAATTAAAATCCATAGACCATTGGTACAATATTTTATGCGGACCAACAGTCCAACCTGCTATTAGAATTCCATAGCACACCCCTCATCAGGGGAACACAAATAAAATTACACCACAGACTATACAATCAGTCATCTGTAAATTACCCACAAAAAGGGAACAAATTCCATACTGGTTAGCTCAAAAAATTACTCCGATCTAGGCAGTATTTTCCGATAGTACACCTCATGAGAAAGACAGGATTCTAACAATCTGTTTACCAATGGGGATTGCGCCACACCTGGAGGACTGTGATACTTGGGGTACCGTCTTTGCTGCTATCTACACAAAAACACATGGTGTTCCATCTATTACCGTAATACCAGACGTCCTGAAACAGATTAAAAATTAATACGGGGCAGAGCCTGCTTTAAATCTCTGTATGAAGTTACTGAAAGATTTCAAACTGGTCTCAGCTATAACATTAGCTAATATTAAAGGTGAAGTAGCATCCGTGGCAATCTGCCTAAAACTAAAATAACTTGATGTAACTCAGCAACCATATGAACTGGCCAGAATAATAGAAAAATCCTATGAAGAACTAGGAAGAGATAGTTTGGGACGGAAACCAGTAAAGCCCGAACTAACAGAAAATCCTGAAAAAGTTTTTTATTAAAAACACACTCACTACTCCTAAAAAGAAGTGGGAAAATACTAGACAGACACTTCCTAAGAGAAGCGTTATGAATCCAGAGATAGGTCTCCTCAAAAGGAGCCCTCTGAAAAGAGGTATAACCTCAGAAACAGGGATAATTTCAGAAAACCTGATAGATATCAATATACTGATACACGTTCCTCTCGCACCTTTCAGACTTCCTCACAGAAATCCGAAAGAAGAGGACGATCAGAGCACAAGGAAGAACGCGTGAAGTCCAAAGACGATCAACACGTTCCGAAAAATAAGAAAACTAATTTACCAAAAAGAAGGTAGCAAGTCTAAAAATCAGACATGCCGAGGATCTTGAGAACACAACTCAAGAACAAAGAGTGGGCCCAGACAATGCTGGACAGCGCAGCAGAGGTTACCATAGCTCGCAAGATCCTGACGGATCATCTGGAGACAGTGGACCTGAATGAATGCATTCAGGTTGAAACTGCAGATACCAGGGTTAGTGTACCACATAAGTTATATGAAGTCACACTCCGAATAGGGGGGGACATAACTAGGAAAATAAAAGCACTCTTTTGGGAAAACCTATCTAAGGGTTATGACATTCTTCTGGCTGAATAAGACTGGCCAGCTGAATTTGTCAGGGAAGAGATCATTATGCCAGCCTTCTCAAATCATATTCCTATTCATAAAAAATATACCTATGCCAGAAAATGGGCTGTGGCCCAGGCACCTGCATTATATAAAAATCATGTGGGGTGGGATGGGATGAGGATTCTCTTCACCATAAGATCCAGTTAAAAAATCAACCAACTGCTCAGAAGCAGTAACCAGTTAAACAAGAATCTAAATTGCAGGTCAGGTAGATCCTAGATCAACATGAATACCAAGGGGTGATTGAAACATGCACCTAGTCCATGAACAGTCCTTTGTTTCCTGTCTCCAAACCAGACAATACATATCGTCTAGTTTTGGACTACAGACATTTAAATTCCTGTTGCAAAACGTTTGCAGTAAAAAAATGCACACACTGCAGCACTGATGAATAACATCGGGCACAAAAAATATAAAACCACATTAGGTATTTCAAACGGTTTCTTCTGTCAAAACATTGCACCTAAAAGCAGGTATTTCACTGCTTTCTCGATAATGGGGACACAACAACACTTTTGTTGTCTCCCCCAGGGATTCAAGAACAGTCCTGGGTTATTTTCAGCCAGAGTAACAGAGTAACAGAGGCATTATCTATGTCGATGACATCTATCTTACAGATGATGACTTGGATAGGCACTTGAATAGGCCATAATACTTGACTTGGCCTCTGAAGGGTACAAATTCAATTTAAAAAAATCAAGAATTGCCCACCTTAATGTCCTATTTTTGGGATACGAACTCTCAAGTGAAGGCAAAAGCCTGGCAGCAAACTTTCTAGAAAAATGTGCGCTGCTCCAACCTCCATAAACACTGAAAAACTTGCAGTCAGTTCTAGGATTCCTGAATTTTGAAAGAACTTACATTCTAAACTACGCAGAAAGGGTTAAACCTCTCTATGAACTAATCAAACCTGATTTCAAACCTACTAATTGGACTCAAAAACACACAGAAATGTTGCATTCAGTGCAAACAGACATGTTAGCAACAACACATTTACAGACACGCGTAAATGAACACAACCTTGTAATCTGAATCATCCCAGGGAGATGCGGATTCACATACCTAACCTTTAATGAAGGTGAAAAGGCACCAATAGCTTACAAATAACATTTGTACACATAGGCTGAAATGAAATTCACTTCAACAGAAAAAATTCTGACAGCGGTTCAAACTGAATTAGCAAAAGAGAGAGCCCTCGCGCAGGGAAAATGTATAAAAGTGGTTACGCCTGTACCTGCCTTAGAGGCAGTGACAAAGGCAAGCATTCCAAATGCAAAAGCCTTACATTCAAGATGGATACAATGGGTTAATTATCTTGCTGCTACAGACGTTAAATACATTTTTGACCCCTACTTGAAGACACAAGAATTTTTTAAATACAAACTTGAATGTCCTCTGCACACTGAAGTTCTGCCTCTAAACATTACGGCTGTATAATATATACAGACGGATCAGCACAGCACGCAATTGGGGGAAAACAAGCTTACAGTGCTGCATGCGCGATTGCTAAAGGTCGCTGGTGCGATGGTAAATTCAGACCTATGGTCACCAAAATTCAATCTCTCGGAGACTGTACAGCTCAGCGAGCAGAACTACAGGCTTTCAAGATGGCAGATGAAAATACTGATCGCGAATTCCCCACGCTCATAGTGTGCGATTCGTATTACTGCGTCCTGTCTTACAATGAATATCCGCAGAACTGGGTTCAAAATGATTTTAAAGATGCAAAAGGTGACACAATCAAGCATAAAAAGCTTTGGGAACAAGTAGTTCTTTTGCAGAAAGAACTACAAAAGACTTACGTGATCCATACACTGAGTCATCAGCGTGATGGCGTTCACGTTGAACGGAATTTATTGGCTGATGAATACGCGAAGGCAGCTGTGCAAACGGCTTCGGTAGCTGCAATCACTCGTTCAAAAACAAACATAGACAGCGAAATAATGCAAGCTGTCACTGCTTCAATAAAAGATAGTGGTAAAATAATACCGAAAGGCTTTCCACTCAAGTACTCATATATAACTGATGCAAATAATGTTCCATTTGCTCGAATCCCTGGAGTGGGGGATAGAGTGATTCCCAAACATGGAACACAGGTTAGGACTAATCTTAGCAGCACATGAAGGGCTCGCCTCTGCACGCGCAGGTGTTTCCACCACAGTGCCATTATTAAAGCAGAGATACGGGTGGCCGCGCATGAGGAAACAAACCAGCAACTATGTTTTGGAATGTGAAATCTGCCAGAAAATGAAGATTTCAACAGTGAAATGCCCGGCGCAGACGCCCCTTCTAATTTCAGATGACCCATTAGCATGTGTTTATCTGGACCACTGCTGTCCCTTGCAGAGGGATGGTAACTATAAATACATCATGGTCGCAGTAGATTCATGTTCGAGATTCATTTGGATGTGGGCTCAGCGCTCGGCTGACGCCCAAACTGTTATAAAAGATTTGCGAGTCTTTATCGGCACACACGCAATCGGCACACTACATTCTGACCAGGGTCCTGCTTTTAGCTCTAGGGCTTACAAGGAGGCCATGGCCAGTTAGGGCATTGCATTGCGGTACTCAAGTCCATTCCATCCTGAGGGAGGTTTGGTTTTGGAAAGAAAAAAACATGACATGAAGCAATCTATAACAGCTAGGGTATTAAGCTCGGGCGATGGGTGGGTCAAACATCTAATAAGTGTCCAACGTAGTGTTAATAACCTGCCAAGAAATTCTCTGAGTGGATCACTCCATATGAAATCCTTTTTGGTACTCGAATGATGGTTGAAGACCTCCATCGTCATACGTCAGTGGATGAACAAAAACCCTTTGATATCAAAGATTGTTTGGCTGTTTTACAAGACTTAAATTAAAAAAGAAGTCTAAGCAACACCATACAAAAGCCAACAACCATTGAAGAAAAACCACCTGTCCCAGCAAGACCTGTCTGGGTTCCAAACATTGGGGATCTGGTCAGAGAGAAAATAGCAGATAAGAAGGAATTTGGGCCTTCTTACAGAAAACCAGTACCTGTACTAGCAGTCCACGGATCAAGAACAGTGTTACTGCCGCCAATGGCTGGAAGAAAGGAGAACCGGCCCGTATCAATTGACCTGGTAAAACCACACCATGTGGCCGATAATAAGTAGTAGGCCCAGTGGACTCCAAAGATGTAGCAGACGACCAAATCTAGCTACCATCCAAGAGGTCAAACTGAAAGACTCATCACCTTTGAAGAATCTGCAGTGAGAAAAGAAGGACTATGCAACAAAGCCATGGAACTTGTACCTCTTGAGACCCAAATAACAGTTTGTCAAGAAACTCCCGTCTACAATGATGTAGCATCTGACTATACTAATATGTCAAGGGAACAAGCAGCTCCAGCAATTTCAAATAATCCGGATGCGATACCAACTATTGACAGAACTGCCTCTGGCTATTTCATCAACTTCGATACCAGTGAGCCTGAAACAACGCCAACAAACAAAAATTTCAAGGAACAAGTAAAAGAACATGGACACCAGCTTGCAACTACATATCTGACTTCAACATGGGTTGAATTTTGGATTGTGTTAGGTGTACTTTTTCTCCTACTATGTGGCTCATTCTTGTTTTAAGTTTGGGAACGCTAATAGATGGGAAATATAGTAAAATGGACACAGCAAGTAAGAACATCAACTTGCTCCTGAAGCCACACAAATCATCTCATCTTGAACAAAGAGACCTGTCATCAGTGAACATCACAGCCGTTCCTCTACCTGGTAGAATAGCATGGGATAGAACTGATTATGACATTTATGACCCTGTTGAGCTGCTGAAGATTCCACACCAATTTAAGGTTTCCTTGACTGATTTTGTTTCACCAAGTACATTTTCTGATGATTGAGACTTTGAGACTGTTAATTAACCCTGGGCAGAGTGCTTCGCTCTGCCCACGGAGTGCACGTTGTGTTGCCTACTACGCGATTTGCAAAGTAGGCGTAGTAGGCGACACTACGCACACCCGTAGATGGAGCGAAGTTGCCCGCCGCCCGCCTCCCTCCCGCCCTCTTCTACACCTCTAATTTGGATTTTAAATGGATTAAAAAGTAAAGAAAAGCACTTACCTTTTATGCGGCGTCCCGGGGCTTCATCTTCTTCTTTGCGCTGACTTCTTCCAACCAAATGCGCATGCGCGGGCCCCGGCGAGCATTTCTTTTGAGGAATGGTTTGGAGGAAGTCGGTGCAAAGAAGAAGATGAAGCCCCGGGATGCCGCATAAAAGGTAAGTGCTTTTCTTTACTTTTTTAATCTATTTAAAATCCAAATTAGGGGTGTAGAAGAGGGCGGGAGGGAGGCGGGCGTCGTGTAGTGGGGCTACGCGAAGCGCGTGGGTGGGGGTAGATTCATGCCCACTTCACGAAGCTTCGCGTAGCCCCACTATGCCCCCTACACCCAGGGTTACTGTTAATAACATAATGGCAGACTTAGAAATGCCGGCAAAATTTGCAAAACATGAATACTTAGAAGGTTCATTAAATATGAAGAAATGTATTGTTTTAATCATTCTGGTCATCATTATTTGCACAAATCTACAAACCCTAGAAATGTTTTAACTTATAATCAATAGGAACATTGTCCAACACCTCCAAAAGGTAGCTCTAAAACATTCTCTAGAAAATTTCCATACTTTCCAGGTTTTAATGTCGCAAATTCAGAACGCTTTTACTTTAAAAATGTTAATAAGACAGGCATGAAAAGTATGTTAACAAACACAATACAAATGTATTCTGCGGCCTGTTATGCTCAATTGTCCACATTAGGCTTTGACTTTTGGAAAGACAACATTGAGACAAAAACTGTTTGGGCACAAAAGACTGGCAGGTACAAGGTCTAGAAGCATTATTCAGAGCCTGCATCATCCCAGAACAAATACTGTTCCTAAATGAAACTGTTCAACAGACATCTTGTCTTGTCCTGGCTAAGATAAAAGATTTAAACAAAACGTCCATACCTAAGTCCACACCTGATAGCAATAGAACTACAGATGAGGAGGTAGACGTAAATTATATTTTACAAAAAAACTGAACTAATACTGAATGGAAACAATGGTTAATCTGGCCTTCAGACACAAATAACTGTCAAGACAGATTCCTGAACAAGACACAAGGGTTTACAGTAACTAGGCCAGATCCCAGATATGTCCAGAGACAATATCCAGGGATAATAACAACTTACAGTGTAGGGAAACTGTGCCTTGAGTGGCTACAAAAATCCACACTCCCAGATATAAAACAACACTTAACTTTACTTAAAGATGGCGTTGATTTGAGAGAATTCTTACTTGGACCTCGCAAACCACGTCATAAATGTTTCATATACGCCGGTATTTATGCTGCTTACAATGAAGCTTGGAAAGTCATGCAAATTGAAACTGCAGAACGAATACGAGAAATTGATTGTATTCATTTAGAGAAAGCACTCTCTGTAGTTGACAATGGATTAACAACTCTGTCGTCCAGAATTTATTCTTTGGACAGCATCGTATCCTCTGCCATAGACATAATGGAACAAGACTTGCTAATGTTACAACATGGCCAGTCTCAATTACGTTCTATAATGCTGCTAGGCTGGACGTTAAAAAACCTTTGTTCTGGCTATGTGCCTTGGCGTCTAATCAACAATACATCATTGTTTACTGTATTTAACCTTACAGATAAACAAATCTCTGTGGCACAGAGGGGAGCAGACTATACGGTGCTGAGCATAGAAAAACTGGAGAGATTACCATGAACTGCTTCTGAGAAACCAGCTGTTGAATGGATAATACATGGCACCATCATGATACCAGTGACGATTTTCCAGTTTCAGTATTGCTTAAAACAAATACCAGCAGGCCTGTATGAAAGGTTGGGTAAAGAGTACATAAAGTCGACCTGGGATTTACCATACACACACAAATGGTGGAGTGCAGGGAAAGGAGGTGTTTCTTAGTGGTAAAAACTGTAAAACAACATTGAGAGGAACACTTCTTTGTCAAGGCCTTAATTTACATGGAGCCTCTGATGGTTCTTCAAACATTTTATCATGCCACCTGCAGGGTTTCCCGGCAGCAGTGATAGATCCAATTTTTAGGCAGCTTTCCAATTGAAGCTACATAATGCAGAATGATCACAGCTGTTGTGGAATGATGCCAGGGAAAGCCTATCTGGTTAGTGTGTCAGCCAGGGTCACTTGTTGTATGCAAGTATTGTTTCCAAAAACTAAGACAGACAGGGAGTCACCATTATGGCCTTCACTGAACATCTCTTCTATACGAATTGATACTTTAAGCAGAATGAAAGCCATTCTTTTACAAAAAACTGTGCCACTGACCTCGTCCAGAGAGACATATGATCGACAAGTTGCAAGGTCCTTTGCAGAGATACATGCAACAAACTGCCCCATACATTTTGCAGACTTGTTAGGTCGTATCTTAAACATGTCTGATACCAGTGGTATTGTACATGTATTTATGATGATTTTTTCAGGAATGTTAGCACCCTTTGAAGCAGTCTTGGGCATTTTTCCTAACTTTGTGAATTCTGTGTTTGGCGGCCTGCTTCTCAACTTGGGACTTGTAGCAGGGATTATTTTTTTTATTTCTTCTGGTTCGGTATGGCAAGTCCAGTCACCAGCGATACCCAAATTACCATGGAGAATGCTTTTCTGGCAATGCAGTATCATGAAAGAATAACACAGATCCTTGGCTTGGCTCAGTTGAGAGATCTGAATACCACATGGTTCCTGTCATTCAGACCAATCTGGCAGGATTGCATCTTACCTGTTCTATGATGCCTGCTTTGTGGAGAGGAATGCGTGTTAGATATCTGTCTAACACTTCTATCAGCAATGCCAACGGATGTTGACGCTTTACTGGGTCTGGTAACAGCTCATGTATTGTGCTTCCCCCAACAGCTACCAATAATGATGACGGCTTTCATTGAGATCTCACCGCAATTCGAGCTGAAGGTGTGATACGCGAACCAACAGGCACACAGGTACCATCTACTACGAACATTGCTAACGCGGCTGACGCTGACGGCGATGTTTCTCATCTGTGTATGATTGATCTACTTAATGAAGTGGTTCAACTTTCATCTACTGTGGTAGACGATTTCTTTGCCAGCCTAAATGACTTAATGTTTTCTCCTGACACCGAGAATAACTTTTAAAGTTAGACCACATCGTTCTTTCAACTCTGAAATTCGACCTTCACTTTTTTCAAAACAAAAGCTTCTAACTTTGGAACTCTATTTTTCTACGATTTGATTTGAGTTTTTTTCCAAAACACAATGAACTTTGGCACAAAGCAATATGCTTAAAGTAGAACTATTCTTAGAGAACAAGAATTCTTTGAATACTTCCTAGAAACAATATTGACCTAATCGACAAACCAAAACATATTCTTCTATGGGATGGTCTTGATTCTTTTTTCTGTAACTAAGAGCCATTTCATAAATGTCATTTTGTGATTCATTCGGTTAGCATTCCCAATATGATATTATGTGCTTACGATGAAATCACTGCTTTTAAATACATTCAGTACAAATGCAAATTTTTTCATGAGCACCCATTCCAAATGGATTTTTTAATGTATTTTGGGGTGGGATTGTAAACACATGCTTTAGATTATATGTTTTAGTGCTTGAACTTAGTTGAACATGATAACGTGGAGTGGGTGTTGTATAACATTTTAGGACCATATTGTAATTTTCCTGATTCATGCCCTTATATAGGTATAAATAACCATATCCTTATATGGGAATAGAAATCATAACCATATTTAGACAGCTCATGCAGTCCAAATACGGCAGGGCTACTTCCCCTAGTTCCGAAAATCCACAACGATTTCTTGGAAAACTCGGCTTTAGCAGCTAGGGACTTCCCCTTGCTCAAATATTGACTTGTCCAAGATCTCATGGAGTTTTCAAAGAACTGAGACTCTTTGATGACGTTATTATGTCCACCTTTACGTCAAACTCGGCACCTTCAAGGTATAAATATGCCCACACTTGCCATAGCAAACACACGGAGGTTTGGAGCAGTTCGACTATCTACTTGCCCGACGCATCCCGCTACAGCAAGTGCCGAAGGGAGCCGACCCTCCAGCAGACGCACTGAGAGAGACACTGTCTTTTCTCTTGCCGAGAAATCCAGCTCCAGTGTTTCCAAGCTACCCTTACGGGTTATTGGGAAATCGAGTCCTGAGATTGACCTTCTTCATTCTAAACCAAGGTATGGAGCTGATTAGATCCTAAGAGAAATCTTGGATAGATTCTTGGCACACCTCACACTTCTTGCCTCACACTAAACTTAGGTTAGGTACATCGGTTTAGGCGTATTTTAGAAGCACCAGTTGAGTACTTTTTAGCCTCTGTTATTTATGTATGTATTTATCTATGGTCTAGGAACCATACAATTCTCTTACTGTATTATTTTATTCTACTCTTTTTACTGTATGCACTATATTTTGCAACCAGTATTACGATTGTAGCAATTCATTTCTTATGCTTGAGAAAGAAGACTGTTCAATAAGTACCTTTTATTTAAAACGGGCGTCTATCTATGTCTCTGCACTTCTGGTGAAACGAAGGCTGCACGAATGACTGAGAAAATATCTATCTACTGTTTCCATGACTCTGAAGATAAGTTTTATCTTGGGGAAACAAAGTTGTCATGTTTATGCGGTTGTTAGAAATGAAATCCCTTCTTGTGAACTCGAGAAAGTTTCTAGTGACCACTGAGCTAGCTGGCACTCACAATTAAGTTTAATATATTCGATAGAGACCTAGTAGACATAAGTCCTTCGTCACATCTATAGGATATATTATTTCAATGCGCAGAGCCTATTGGGAATATAGGAACTACACTACAGCAGGGGCATAGGCTAGTACTATCATTTTTTTTTATTTCACAGGCAAATTGGCTCTGTGTAGAATATTCTACACTTAGTGCAGATTGTTGGAGGTGTCTCTTTATGCTTGAAATGGTAGTAACATCCTTGTATGGATGTGTGGAGGTTAACTTTTAAAATGGTTTGAACCGTGACTTGTTCACAGTCTATGGTTTTGTGGATAGTAGTTATTTGTTTTATGTTTAATGTAATTTATTGATTAATTGCTACTTTCCTTATTTGGTAGCAGGGCATATATACAAGGGATATTTGTGTTTTGATATTCACCATGCATGGTGTATGGTGTATATCCGAGAGAATGTTTTGGAACACTATTTGTAGGTCACATGCCTCATCCACGTTTGTCAATGGCTTAGTTTGTGGGGCTAAGTATGATTACGGTGGTCCTGGGACTGCTGTGCTTGCGGTGGAGGTCCGAACACCGCCACCCCTGCGGGTCTACCCTGCCATATTCCAAGGGTGTCTGTCAGACCACCACAGGAGAGCCGCTTCCACCGGGATCCAGGATCCTGCAGCAATGGTGGTGTGGAAAGAGGTAGGTATATGCTGGGGATGCCGAAGTTTTAATGTGCATTTATATATTTATTTGCATACATGTATCACTCGTAAATGAATTACTTTTAGGATGGCCCAGCATTTTAAATTACTTTTACCACATGTATTGATGGGAATGGCAAAGGGCGCTTTTTGGTGACTCCGAGCTCAAGGTGTTTCTTCTATGTTGATTAACATGTAACACTAAGGGGTGTGTGCACAATTCGTTTAAAAAGTATAGTGAACTATGTTCTGTCTATGATCAAGGGCACTTGTTGCTCGATACACGTCATTAGAGGAGTGAGGAGGAATAAAGAAAACGTGCCATTCTAACCCTGGGTGTTCGTTACTTTCTTTCCGCCGAGAGGAGGTTCTGAGAGTGCTGTGGGTCATGATTAAAAAAACGGAAGTTGTTTGTTTCCGGCAACCGACCCCTCACCACAAGCAGGCAGCCACCGTCAACCGACCAAAGACGAGAACGCGGAAGGATGCTGCAGCTGAAGAAACTTGCACCTGCCAGAGGACGACAGCGGCAGGGTGGGAGGACTCGTCGATGATTGAAAGCAAGGTGGTAAGTGATACGGCATAAGGCGTAGATGAGGAGGTACCATAGACGGTGGCAGTAATACAAGCCGGTCAATACTAGGCTTAACTCACACATAATTTGCACCTCAAAATGTCTGTGGATGCAGTACACAAGAGTGAGGCAGCGGCAGACAAACTATTCAGCAACCTGCCTAAGGCACCACAAGTCTACAGAGTGTGCATGGCAATGTGGCTAATTGTTGTGCCTGAGTTTTCCTCCTTTCCAGTTGCTCAGCCAGAGTGAGTGTTATGTCTGTGTGGAATGTTGGAGTGTGTGATGTCAGAGAGTTCAGAATGTGAGTGTGCCTGTGTGTCTGTGGAATGCAGTTGATGAGTGTGGGCTGAGCAACAACATCAGCTCCTGGTGGGGCCTTTACTAGTATCTTGTTTACCTACCTTCTTACCTGAATAAAGATACTACAAGAAAGTACAAGGACTCTGTATCTTTCATTACTACATTTTGGCGACGTTTGGAGAACCTGAAAAGAACCTACAGCGTGCAGACAGAAACAGAAAGAAATAACCTACAAAATAGAAAAGAGTTTGGAACTACAGAAAAGAACTCACATCTGTAAAGTGAGACCGTGTTTAAAGGAGCCTACTTTGAAGAAGAGAAACGCCTTGCTCAAGGAGTCTACATGTAACGGAACTGGGAACCTACAACCTTTAAAGACAATACAAGGTAAAGACTTTCCTACATTTTAAAGCGTGTCTGGCAATACAAGACCCCACCAGTGACCCCATAACCGGTCGCCCTTAAAGTGCCAGATCGCCTTAATATCAATTACAAGTACAAGCTTTAAACTCTTTGTGTTTGAGAAACTTTGAGCTTTGAAGCAGTGTCAGTCTGTCTGAAATGCTCTACTGCCTTGAACAGTTTCAGATCGGACAGCCCTGCTCAAGCGTGTTATGTGTGGCTCATCTGGACCACAGCACGTTTGAAACTGCACACCTGCCAAATGGATTAGAGTTGTCCGTCTGACCTTCGTTTTCAAAAGGGCTGCATGTCATTTTCTGTGCAATGATAAATGCGCCGTAGATGTCAGCTGTATATTCCAAGAAATCTGACAGTTGTGTTTTCGTGGCTTTTGGGACTGTTTGTTTTCAAGCTGTTTAAAAGCTGTCAACAGTTAAATGGAAAAGAAAACTACATGCCTTTCACATATGTGCATTCGAGGAACTGGTTTATTTTTTTTTTTTTTTTTTTTTTGATCCTTCGCTTTTGGGGTCTGTCTGTTTTCAAGCGTTTTGAAAGCTGTTGTTAGTTGAAATGTAAAGAAAGCTGCGTGCCTTTCACAGTTCTTCGAGACGTTCGCCTCACTTTGTGATCAAGCTTGCGTGAGGTGTCAGTAACGAGGCACAGTTAATGGTTCATATTTCAGTGCTTCACACGTTTGTTTTGCAAGAAACCATTATTTTCAACAGCACATTTCAACCGACAACTTTTTATTTAAACATTGCGCGAGGAGCGCGGAAGAGCCTACCTTCGCCTCTGCCTCTTGTGACGCAGTCTTTCTCATCATACAGGCACGTACGTCCTAAGCTGCGCAAGCATTTCCTGAACCTCCCGGCCTTACGTCAAAAGACGTGCCACCATCTTGGAAAGTCACGTCCTCCCTACAATCCGAGAATGAGGAAATGCCTGCTGTTCATGTTTTTGTCCATAAAGTCAAATTACTCGTATCTTGCGGAAGAAATATAAAGGTTGCCTGCATTCAAATTCATACTTATGCTGGACCACATTATTTACTGCGTGTGTACCTCAGCGCTCTGCCACTCATGTTTTCGTTCTCTGAAGGTATTTCAGTGCTGTGTTTCTCCAGTGATGGCAGCGGTGACTTCCGTTTGGGGACATGGAAATGCAGTCTTCTCCTTGCAGGACACTGGATTTAAAGGTACTGTTTAGTTAGTTTTGCTGCAGTCCTCTGCGTTCACCTGGGCATCATTGTGTATATATCACTCGGGAGCAGGCATCGAGCTCCGGTGCTTACTTAAAAGTGGATAAGAACGAAAGCTTGTAATTTGGAAATGCCACAATGACATTACTTAATCTATTTGAAATTGTTTTGCCTTTAATGTTTTCCCCATATCTGTTCAGAGTTTCTTGTGGGACGTGAGAGTGCTGGCGGCTGTGCATGGGATTACACCATGTATGAGTTATTCATGGATTTATTTAGCCCGAGATTTTCTGTAATAACAGCAGTGTTTTAAGTTGACCCACTGTTTTTACATACGTGAGATGTCTGCCAGGGTGTTTTAGGTCACTCATATATGTTACATCGTTTTTGGTCGTGCGTGAGATGTTTACTAAGTGCTCTAATTACTTTCTTCTGTTCATGAGTTGACTCTCAAGTGTTTTGCGTCACTCATTACATACATGGTGCATGGGAGGGGTTTAGTGCGTCCCTCATTGCTTTACTATTTTACTTTTCTTTGAATGAGTGTTTGGAAGGACAGTATGTCAACAGGTCACTTTCCCTTGTGCGTGGTTGCATCATTTTATGGTTGTGCATGGGATGCCTACTTAGTGCTCCCATTACTTTCTTGTGTTCATGAGATGGATGGATGACTGTTTGGTGTGCCAGTGTGTTCTATTGATGACTATGGATAGGTCACTTCACTTTGGTGTGGTTGCTTCCTCTTTATGGTCGTGCGTGAGGTGCTTACTTAGTACTCTCATTACTTTCTATGGTTCTTGAGTAGACTAAGTAATTGCTTAAGTCACTCATTACACAGTCTGTCAACAGTTCACTTCACCTTGTGAGTGGTTGCATCGTTTTATGGTTGTGCATTGCATGCTTACTAAGTACTTTTATTACTTCCTTTTGTTCATGAGATGACTTTCATGTGATTCGAAGTCACTCATTACATACGTGGTGCATGGGGGGGGGTTTATTACGCCCTTCATTACGTTGTTGTTTTGCATTCTTTATTGATTGTTAGGTCTAGGTATAGGTCGTCCCAGTGACGTGCTTTTTGTTGATGTTTCCCTGTCACGCCGTGAGGGTGCACCCTTTCTGCCTCAGTCTGACCTGGCCAGTCAATCTTTGGTTTCTTGGGCTTTCTTTGTTGTATGTTGGCGTGGTGGGGTGTTGGTACTTTCCTATTGCCTCTGGGCGGTTTCTCCTTGTGTTTGACGAAGGGAGAAGGTGGTGGTTATTGTCCTGGTTTGCGTGTGTGCTGGTTGTGTGTTTTGTGTTTGCTTGGCGGGTTTGCGTGATTTGTAATCGTTTGCTGGTTTGCGTGTTTTGCGTGAGTGAATGTTATTTCCTGACTTCACATTATTTTTTTTAAAAATGATGCCATGGAAAATGAAGGTCAACAAGTATTTTTAAACAATGCCATTTGCTACTCGATGTTAACCTGAGAATACCGTTTGACTGGCCCTCCGCTCTGATCCTTTCCCCTCTTTGCCACTTTCAAATATGGTGACGTTTTGGAATCTTTCTGTGGCTCAGTGGAGGAGCGAAGTCCTGTGTTCGTCACCCTTCGTCATTCCGCTTTACGTAACGTGACGTGGAGCGTTTCTATTTCCTGCCCGTTTCCATGGCTGCACTGTTCTGATGCTTCCTGGTTCGACTGTGCAGCTTGTCCTAAATTGTGGAAACGGTGACATCAGCTGTCTTCATGTTCGTCATGGGGCTATCGGAGCATTCTCTTCAATAGTGCAGTACGTTCTTTGATTTCGTGGTACCATTTTTGAGCGTTGCTGCCATCATCTGGCTAATTTGTGTACAAGTTTACAGCCAGCTTTAAGAAATGTCTTTGATTTAATTTACAGATATGTTTAGTGGTCTTCCTACGTGAATGTTGTTTTATGAAGTTTATAGATTACTCGTAATATGCTTGAGGTTATTTATTCAAGTTATGATGAATCTGTATTATATTGGCAATTAGCAGTTTTAGAGTTACGCCACTACCATATTTACAAGTCTTACTTTTTGCAGTTATGTATACTGTGTTTTGCGCATTTATTTATATTTTCTCCATCTCGTAAGTGGGTATTTAGTACGTAGTATGTTTTGATTTGGCCAATCTAAACATATTCAGGGGCACTTCTACCTTTTATGTGTATTTTAACCCTGCTTCACCCTTTACGCATGTTCATTTGATGTTTTTAATTAAGCGCAGGCACTAAGAGTGTGTGGTATTAGATTAGTTATTACTTAACAAGTATTATAGTGCAACTTTAATATTTAGTTAATACGGGTGTTTAAACGCATTATGCTTCAACTTCTTTAAGTGTTATACGGCACTGGTTTATGGTGCAATACAGGTGTTAAAACGCGTTATGCTTCAAATTCTTTAAGTGGTATACGGCACAAGTTTTTGGTGCAATACAGCTGTTAAAACGCGTTATGCTTCAATTTCTCTAAGTGTTATACGGCGCAAGTATTTGGTGCATTACAGGTATTAAAGTACGTTATTCTTTATTTCTTAGATGTTTAATGCAATGAGGTATTTACCCTATGTTTTACATTTTAAGCCTGTTCATGTTTGCATTGCTTACTTTCTTCAAGGGAAGGGGATGTGTTCCCTTTACATTGTTTCTTTGCCTTCTACTTATTTCCTCTCTTCTTATTCTGTTCTTCTTTGATGATTTGAACTGTCCGTTTATTTGCAAGTGTTATCTCTCTAATTTTATAATTCTGTTTTTCCTCTGAAGGAAAGGGGATATGTTGTGCCTGAGTTTTCCTCCTTTCCAGTTGCTCAGCCAGAGTGAGTGTTATGTCTGTGTGGAATGTTGGAGTGTGTGATGTCAGAGAGTTCAGAATGTGAGTGTGCCTGTGTGTCTGTGGAATGACAGTTGATGAGTGTGGGCTGAGCAACAACATCAGCTCCTGGTGGGGCCTTTACTAGTATCTTGTTTACCTACCTTCTTACCTGAATAAAGATACTACAAGAAAGTACAAGGACTCTGTATCTTTCATTACTACATTAATAAAGATAGCGATGTGAAAATGCTACTAAGAACTTTGGAAAAGTAGAGGAGAAATGAGATTACCAAGTGGTGGGAACACAAGTCATTGACAAAATACGTGGAAGCTCGAAGCGTCCCATGAGAACTAAGAATTCTCCTTGCGCCTAGCTTTGATAACCCGAATCCGAATATGCTCAGGGAATGGGGTGAAAGCAATTTAGCAGCTTCATTGACTTTAGTAATTATCTTAATTAAATACACCGAAATAGATCGCCAGGTACTATTAGAGGATATTGATACAATCAATGAAGAATTGAGTAAATCAGAAATGACGGACTACAAAATTACAATGAGGAATGAAATAAAAGAGCACCTAAGAGGCATGAAAACAGAATCAAAATTCTCAAGGCGTGCAAATTTGAAAATGCCAAAAGGCTGAGATTCAATGACAGGACAAGAAGTAATGCAATAAAAGGAACACAGAAAGCTAGCAACAATGAAGACCTATCCAGCACAGATGTAGAGTCCTTAACAAGTGAATCGGCCTCAGAATGTGGCATCTTCAGTAGCACAACATAAAAAACTAAACGGATCCTTAGAGAAGAGCTGGATTTTGTTTGTCCTAGATTGCCGACAAACCCTGAGGCCGAGAAATCAAAAGAGGCCAACCGAAAAAGAAGGAACGCAAGATGACGGGCTAGGGTCAAAAGGCGTAAAAACAAAGCCAAAAGAAAAAAAGCCAATAGCGCAGAAAATAACGGTAGATGATAAAACTAGCAGAAATCTATCATCCATCATGCTAACCCAGGCTGAAAAACAACTATTATCACTGGGATTAAATTATTTTCCAGAGAGCAGCTTCAATTATACAAATACAAGAGTTGATTTTTTTTTTTTATTCGTAAACTCAAGCTTCAAAAGTTCTTTACTATCAAAACTGGCCTCGAAAAGTCAAAAATGGTGCAACACACCGGAGAAAGCAATACCCAATTGCTCTAAGAATCCGACATTCCAACATTGCTAACTTTACAATTGAGCAATGAAACAAATACCCCAAATCAGGAGCTTAATTGTGAGGATTCAACCCAGGCAAAATTGCAGAAAATCAACATATCACAACGCGGTGCAGGAAGTAGTCCGTTCAGACCCAAATCCACTTTCCTTCTTGTCGTGCCAAAAGATACTGTCGACATCTTTCGTGAGAGAGGATATTAAGAAACTATATTACCAAGTGAAACACAAAAAATGGAGCAAACAATACAACAAAATACAATATGCCAAACTGATGAAGAAATTTGGAGACAATCAAGAGATCATTATAAAGAAATCAGATAAGGGTGGGAACATTATGTTGTGGCCCAAAAAAGATTACATCCAAGAAGCCAAGAGACAACTAGACAATGAACAATGCTATGAAAGAACAACTATGATGGAATATAACAAAGCAAAGTAAGTCCTGAAAAAAGATTTGCAAGAATGGAAACGGGAGGGAATAATTTCATCTGATGAATACAAATTTATGTACAAAGAGTCCTCAGTCCTCCCAGTTATATACTTCATTCCTAAGGTCCATAAGAACGTTGTACCAATACCAGGCAGAGCCATCATCTCTCCAATCAATAGTGTGGGAGAATATGTCACACAATATGTGGATTCTTTCTTACAAGACAAGGTGAAAGGTTTACCCATGTATGTGAAAGACAAAGGAGACTTTTTAACTAAAATAAGTGGCATTGAATGAGCAGATGAGCAGATGACCTGATGCTCATTACATTAGACATGGAGTCACTGTACACAAGTATAGAACACCAGACAGGTTTAAAAGCAGTCAGGCACTACTTGGATACAAGACCTTGTGAGTATTATTAGCCCAGTAAGATGTTGCTTGACCTTATCTCTTAGTGTTTACACAATAATTATTTCATGTTTGGCAAATAAATGTTTAACCAACTAAGAGGAGTAGAGATGGGAGCCTGTTTCTCCCCCAGCTATGCATGCTTGCATGTTGGCTGGTGGGAGGAACAGGTTCTTAAAAAAGACCATCAGGAGATGTATGCACAACATATAATATGTATTTATTTATTTATTTTATTTTTGACATTTATAGAGCGCAGCAAATACCCGCAGGCGTCTCGGCGTTCGTTATATTGACAACGTTTTTATTGTGTGAAAAGGGCATGAGGCGAGTGGTAGACAATTCATTAGGGCAATTAATATCAACTCTGCCAACCTCAATTTCACATCGCATATAAGTAGACCTAACATTGAGTTTTAGATGTGAAATTATATGTTAATGAGGGGAAATTGAAAACAGCTTTATTTAGGAAGACAACGGCGGGCAATGCTACACTGCACGCTAGTAGTGCGCACCCAGAGCACCTCATCAGAGGTATCCCTAATGGGGAAATCCTAAGATTAAAACATATTTGTAGTACAGAAACAGATTTTTAGAACTGCACACGAGGCACTCTCTAGGCTCAAGAATAGAGGATATTGTGAGAAAATACTAAGGGAGGCAGTTAGTAAAGAAGAAGAAAGGCCCAGGGCAACTCTGCTATCAAGATTAGAAGAAGAAATAATAGAACGCTCCGCACATGGATGGAGGCCCCCGCATGATAACCACATATAGCAAGCAGGAAAGGAAAGGAAAATAAGGTTTATAATAAAAAAGAACAGGGCCATTGTTCTCACTGATAGCGTTCTAGGAACCAGACTTCCCATGTTTCCCAATATCACCTTCAGGAAATCACAATCTATAGGGTCTAAATTAGTAACAAATAACCCAGAATTAGGCCCCATTGGTACATGGCTTAAACCCAGACAGGGTTTTTGTAAATGTTCATTGTGCCAAGCGTGCAAGTTTGGAGTTAATAAGACTCATTTCATTACTCCTTTCAGATGAGAAGAGATTGCCATAAAAGGTAGCTACAACTGTAGAACAGAGTATGCAGTGTATGTTCTGACATGCACCTGTGGCTTGAGATACGTTGGGAGTACCAAGCTGCAGGTGCATGTCAGAATACTGCAACATCTGAGGGCAATCATTAACAACAATTCTTCATTCCATGTGGCACGTCATCTCAAGAGCATGTACAACAATAATTTAAACTGTTTAAAATATTATGTGGTTGATGCCATTCCCAACCTCCGCAGAGGCAGGAACAGGGAATGACTTTTGAGGCAGTTGGAACCATGCATGATTCTTGAACTAGACAGTAAAGTACCAAACGGGCTCAATAATACTCACATGCACATTTTCTGTAAGACTTAATATAAAAATTGATATTGCCACCATTAGGAATAATACTGTGGATGAAATAGCAGGATTTTTTATCATGATGTAATGATCTTTAGTCTTTCATCCGCTGCCACCCAGATGTGATTATTGTCTTAACATCCCAGATGTGAGTATTAGATTTAAGGTTTTAGTAATAGCACTAGCACTCCATGTTTAGATTTGCAATTGTACAGCATTTGGCACTTTAATTCAGCATGTTTTGCACAATTTGGTGTTGCTACAATGCATGGAAGCATTTTAGATGAGTGATTAAACAAAACAGATATTTAGAAATTACAAAAAGAAAGAAAAAAGAAAAATTACTCTTTAGTACCAATTATTCAAAGATATTATTAACATGTGGTTATTATATTATTGAGTGTGGGGCTAATAAAACAGCATTCAGGCTGAGATAGGAAATTATAGTGATTACATCATCAGCATGGTGGAAATATAAATCAGCATTCAGGCTGCAATAAGTAAACACTGTTGTTCTATGGCATAGGAATGGATGGGAATTTAAACCAATTAACCTATGTACATGAGAATATTGTATTGCAATGGTTTTGCACAGGATCGGTCTACTGAAAACCATGCGGTGGACCAAAGCTGAAATAAAATCTGCTTACTTGTCCATCTTTGTATTTTAATGTTTATATGTATCTATTTATTCACATTTATGAATATTCATTCATTTATTTATTTACATACATGTGCCACTCATAAATGAAAGATTTTTAGGACGTCCCAGCATTTTAGTACTTTTTACCACATGTATTGATGCAAATTTGCAAACAGAGCTTTTTTGGTGAGTCCGAGCTCAAAGTATTTCTTATATGTTGATTAACATGTGACACTAAGAGGGGTGTGCACAATTCATATAAAAAGCATAGTGGACTACGTTCCGTGCGTGATCAAGGGTACTTGCAGAGAGGTATGAAAAAGGGCACGGCCCGGACCACCTCTCTGCAACGCAGCGCAGTGGTGCTTACTGGAAGCACCCGGTGGGCTAGTTGGCCCCCAGGGGCCCTCAGGATTGAAGAGGAATTATTTCCCCAACTGAAAATGCACCACAGGACGTGTTTGCACATGTCACCTCAGGCCCGTCCCCTACCTTCACCACTGTGTAAACACACCCTGTGGCTGTGTTAAGTTGGGAGATTAAGTCCCCTTAAATCCTGAGGCTCCCTAGCACCCAGCTAGCCCACTAGGTACCTCCAGTAAGCGCCACAGAGCTGCGTTGCAGAGAGGTGTAAAAAGGGGCGTGGCCTCTGAACACATCTCTGCAACACAGCTCCCTGGCGCATACTGGAAGTACCTGGTGGGCGAGTTGGCCCCCAGGGACCCTCAGTTTTGAAGGAGGATTAATTCCCCAACTTACAAATCGCCAGGGGGTGTGTTTGCACAGTGGTGAAGTGGGTGGGCCTGAGGTGACATGTGTGCAAACACGCCCTGTGGCGTGTTTTAAGTTGGGGAATGAATTCCTCTTCAATCCTTTTGGTTTCCTGCTCTCTCTTCCAAAAACCAAAGCAGTTTTCTACTTCAGGGTGGGAGCTGCGAGGCTCTCAGCCTGCCATAGCAAACAACAGTGTCCCGGCACCCCAGGACACTGCAGGAGCCGCCCCTGGGGAGTGGCGGTCCCAAGGGCCATCACAGGCTCCAGGAGGGGGGGAGCACGGCCCCCCTCCCAACATTTGCAAAGCCCCGGGGTGGTGGTCCCTGGGGGTTGGGGGTCCATCATGGACCCCCCATTTAAATAATTAGAGCCCAGGGAGTTAGTGGTCCCCAAGGCATGTGGTGGGGTACGAGCCTCCCATACAGGTTTTTTTAATAATAATCCACATTTGTAAAGCGTGAACAATCACCCGTAAGGGTCTCTAGGCGCTGGGGGCCGTCGGGAAGATTAAGCAAGCTATTGCCCAGAGTCATATGGTGCTGGGCTAATCTGCCGCCCGAGCCGGGGATCGAACCGTGATCCCCAGATTCCAGCATTAGTCACCCTGGCCGCGGCGCCACACCTCTCCCTCAATACCTTTTAAATCAAATACCGGGGGTGGCGGTCCTTTGTGGCTGCGGGGGGCCACGTGCTCCCCGACAATGTTTCATAAAAGCCCCGGGGTGGCGGTCCCCGGAGCTGCATGGGGGCCATGAGCCCCCAACAAATACTTTTGAAAAGCCCCAGGGGTGGTGGTCCCCGGGGCTGGGGGGCCCCTTTGGACCCCCCATTACAATCTTAACATTTCCCCCGGGACTTGGCCCACCTGGGGGCTAATAAATAACGAAGCGCTGGGCCCGCTCATATTTTTTTTTTCAGCTGGATCCACAGATGCTCTGCAGATTTTGCCGATTTTATTTTTTACCCAAAAACTTTTTGGGTCCCTAAGGATCCTTAAGGGATCCCCTAAACAGGCCTAGGGGGTCAGGGTGTTTCTACCCTGCACCCTTTTCTTTTTTTTTGCGTTTGTTTTCCTGATTTCTTTTGCCTTGGTTCTAACGAGGGACAAGATGGCTGCCAACACTTCCTGATTTGGAATGTTGACAGCCAATTAGCATGAAGCTCGTGATCAGGAGGGTGCGTGGATCCTGCACACCTCTAGATATCGAAACTTTTTTAATTTTGATTTTCAGCAACTACTGAACGGATTTACACCATTTAACAAAAAGGGCTACCGTTTTGCCAAATTTGGTGTAATTCCGTTCGCAGTTCGGGCTGCAGCAGTGTCTAAAGTTTCCTATAGGAAATTGCATGGGGAAAACACATTTTGGGACCCCACTTTTTGATAAGCCCCCCCCTTGACGAATCACTCCAAAACTTTAAAGATAGGAGCGGACCGGAGCGGGCCATAAGTTTTGAAAATTTCGCGAAGATTCATCAATCGGTGCCAAACTTATTGTGAATAGAATGTTGAGATTTTCCTATGGTAACTAGGTCCTAACTATAACTACCTACTGGTGACCGCCATTAGGTTATATATATATATATATATATATGTATGTATATATATATATATATATATATATATATATATATATAAACACACACAGGTTTGGCGTGCTTAAGCCATCTTCGGCGGCGGGCTCTCGACGGGGAACGCCAACCCCTATTATCCAACACACTCCTGGTTACGGCACTTCATTAACGAAAGAACCAGAGTCGGAGCCCAAATCAGAGTTTTCCATAGGGCGGTTGGCCTCACTTTTAGCTCAAACGGCTGAATGGATTTGCACGAAACTTGGCAAAATTGTAGGGACTGTTAGCCCGATGTGCCTTTGGTAGGTCTCAATATATGTGCTCCAGTGGATTTTGAGAAATTAGCGTTTTAAAAAACAGATATATCTGTGACAGCGTCCCGGGTAGCGCTCCGGTTCGCGTACTTTTCGCGTAACGGAACTTTGCGCAGCGAAGCTGATTGTCTCTCCAGTGTCTGTCCACATTCTAAACAGTCCGGAACGGCCGCCATCTTGTCTCTCGGTAGGATCGAGAGACAAGAGGAGGAGAAAAACGAAGGGGGAATTTAATGAAAGGGGGCAAGGTAGACCCCTCTTGACCCCCTAGGAATGATTTAGGGGTTATTAAAGGGTCCCGTGGGGCAAATAAAAAAAATTAGATTTTTCACGGTAAAAGCGCTTCCCGGTACGCGAACCGGGTCGCAAACCTGTAGCGTAACGGGAATTCGCCATTTTGTGTTTCGTTTTAATTAAATCACAAGATGGAGGGAAAACAATGTGGGAAATGGGTATAAGGGGGCACGGGAGACGTATCCTGACTAAGCATGGGCGAATTTTGCGAATCTCGCGTTCGCGAATTTTGCGGATTTGCGAACTCGCAATCCGCAAAATCCGCGAATTCTCGCGAATTTGCGGATTTTTTTTTGGTGTGTTCGCGCAGGTTTCTGCCAGTTTGCGAGGGTTTTGTACAATTTCGCAAACGCGAACTTACCTGTCGGGTCGCAAGTTTTGCGAACTTGTTGTTTCTACGTGTCCAGCCTGTTTGGGACACTCTTCTTCATCACTGCCACTCTCTGTCACCACTGCCACTCTCTGACTACTCATGCCACCCTCTGGCCCACCCATGCCACCCTCTGTTTCATCACAGCACCCTCTGGTTGTCCAGTGTACATTATTGTGGCAAAGCAAAGCACACCTTCCCTGCCTCAAGTGACCTGAATTAATTTGGGGCTGATTAATGTGTCACAGAATATTTTTTTAGCTGGCACCTGCTTCATTAGTGCTTCCTGATTAGTGATCTTTTGCACTTGCTAAGTGCTTTCATTGTTGCAAAATTAGTTACAACCCCTGCCCTGCCCCAACTGACAATAATGAATTAGGGGCTGATTAATGTGTCACTGGATTTGAACTTCCAGCCTGGCTCCTGCTTGTCTGCCTTAGCTGTAATTCAGGACCTTTGTGTAACTATTCTGAGGGTCAGAGCAGGGTCACATAATAGTTGCAAGTAGGCAACTGAACTCTGGAGGGGCCCCTCAGGAAGCACTACAGGAAATGGCTACTAATGATGAGCTTGAACTTTTGAACCTGGTAAGTAGTTTCAGTTTTGCTAAGAACGTATTTCTGCAATTTAGCGCTTATTCGCGGGGCGCAAAGTTGAACTGGGAAGCCGCGAACTCACGCGAACAGTGCGAGCAAGCCATAAAATCCGCTGCTCGCGGATTTGCGGATTTTGCGGGAAATTCGCGAATCTCGCGGATTGCGAATTTACCGAAAATCCGCAAAATCCGCGAGCGTAACAGATTTTCCGCCCATGCTTAATCCTGAACCCATATGTTTTCTGAGGGTGGCTGAGGATGCTCATATATGTTGATACATGTCTTCCAGCGGCTGCGCGTGAGTGGAATTTGTTTTGCTGCGTGACGTCTGTTAACGTTCGATTCGAAGGAAATCAGGAATGTTGACCGCCATTTTGACACTGCGAGTAAATATATTGTTCATTTCAAAGCGTTGGAACATGGAAAAGGAAGAAGGTAGAGATTGTCTTGCTGCGTAGTTTTTCTCAGGGTGTGCAGTAAGGCCCCGGTTGTGCTTATACTCACGGTGGGGTCTTTGAACACTTTAGCAAATGATGATCCAAGCTGAGGCAAAGGAGGGTGTCAGTCGGGGGGGGGGAGCAATGGTGCAGTTTTCACTTTCATTACTAAGTGTTAAAATCTGGTTTGCGATGTCAACATAATCGGCGCCACCTTGTCCCCACTCAGGCACGTACGCTCTAGCAAGCAGCAGCCATTTTGAAAGCGCTATGGCCCCTCTGCCCCTCGCCGGTCCCCAACGCGTCTCCCTGGCGCTACATCCAGAAACACTGTAGACTACCAATTCGATCAGTTCCGATGGAGCCCCAACGTGACCCGGTAGGGAAGAACTTGCCCTCCCCTCTTTTGACTGATGGTTCTTGTTAGCTATCTCTTCTGTTGTCATTTAACGGAACCTTTTTTGACTGCCGAAAGGTGTTCTGGTCGGACCGCTGGTTGGTGGAGACATTTTGACTATATCCTGGACCTGCCCGGCCTCGTCCAAAATGGCGCCGGTATAAATGGGACTCGTAACTCCTTGTTGTGTACTGGTTGCCCAGCCTTGATATCACGAGATACGTATGCAGTTTTGAAGCACATGGCGGGCGGGAACGAGTACTGATTGAACATTTGGACATCCCTATTGATATTAAGTTCTGATGTGTTATTGATTACTGTACTATTGAAAGTTCGAATTAATGTCACCCATGGTACTTGCCCGCAAATGTATATTTAGATAATTTTATTGTAACTGGTCCTGTCGTACTTTAATTATAAAATGTACGTCCACCGATTCCGCAACTGTTAGACACCTTAGTTCTTGCAACCTAATGGCCCGCCCGTTGCGTTCTTCTACAGTGTAAATGTCCCCTCATCATATACGATTACAGTTTGCTCCGTGGCCGGCCCACGTGGTTATAGGCCCGTATTTGTATACTGACATTTTCACAATAAAGGTTTTTAAAACAAAACATGGTAGTAGTACCTAGATTGGTAAAGTTTTGAATAATAGCCACTGTTTTCGAATCAGTAAAAGGCAAGTGAAATAAAGCAGCCCGATTACATGACGGTTAAAAGGTATAATACGCAGGTAAGCAGTAAAGATAAATGGTCAAGGGCTGTTGTGTTTTCCACTCCTGCAACATAAAGTGATCGATAAGAATCCGATATTCAGGCCTATCAGCGACTAAGACAGCAGGCCGAGCCTCTTTTGCTCAACGCTCCCTCATGGGACGAAGAAACGCCCTTTTTCTCGAAATAGGAATATTTTACTTGCAGGACAGTTGTAAATTTCCCGGGAAAATACATTAGCCTGGAACATTGTTAGTGATAAACTGTAAATGCATCTGGGTCCTTTGCTTTACAAGTCAGAGTGAGAAAAAAAAAGGTGGGGCTTTCATCATTTGGGAAAAAAAAATGTTCTAAACCAATGAAAAGTGTTATTTTTAGGTCATATGACCAAGCCTTCCATCATTAGGAAACCAAAAGTAAAATGAACCAATGAAAAGTTTTATTAACAAGTCACATGACCTGTTATTCTTACGTTACGCGCTCCGCGCCGCGCTTCCGGGAAGCTACGCTTCGCGCCTCGCGCACCGGAGCACTTCAGGGTGCGCTAACGCGGCGCGTCATATGACACATAACGCGACAATGCCGGTCCAGAATATAGTCAAAATGTCTCCACCAACCAGCGTTCGGAACAGAACCCCTTTCAGCAGTCCAAAAAGTTCTGTTAAATGACAACAGAAGGGACAGGCAACATAAACCATCAGTCAAAGAGGGGAGGGCTAGTTCTTCTCTACCGGGTCACGTTGGGGCTCCACCGGAACTGATCAAATTGGTAGTCTACAGTGTTTCTGGATGTTTCAGACTGAAGCTGGCGTCAGCATGAGAACACCACCATCTCGTGGCTCCGTCGTGGCCATTCCGCGAGCAATCATGGCAGTCGCTCCCCACCGGAAGTCTGCGGGAGTCGGGGGCCCCGGTGACTCTTGTAGAATCTTCAAGGCTGAGGGAATGCTTTTGGGAATGGGGCCCATGCCCTAGCAGTCAAGCGTCCGAGTTCCAGGGTTGCCCTGAGCCATCCTTGCAGGCCAGGCCCAAGTCTGTGGAGCCGACCGCCATTTTCTGAGCTCTGTGGCAGCCGCCTGTCACTGTACCGCAAGATTGGGTGCAATTCCGTTGGATGGCGAGTGAGACGCTGTAGTAGCAAGAGCAGGCGCAATTCAGCTGGCCGAGCGAGGCACTGTGCCGCAAGAGCGGGCGCAAGTCAGTTGGCCGAGTGAAGCGCTGGGGTGTAGCTGAGAAACCTCCACCTGGGGAGGTGGGGGAGGTTCGTTTGCGCCGCCTCTCCCTTCTAGTGCACCCCACGCCGTCTCCTGGCACAGGCATATGTGATGGTCGGACTAGGGCACCGCAGGACGTGTCTTCAGGTCAAACGGATTGTGGGACAAGGTCCAGAATGGAAGAGTCACCAAAAGGCAAAAAGATCTGCCTGACCCTGGGAGCCGGCCGCCTATGTCAGGGGCGATCTCAGGCCACACCAGGGCAACAAGACTTGGGGAAGGGGCAGGAGCCAAGCGCCCCCTCCGAGTCCGCGCCACCACTCCGCCCCTCGGGGGCCTCCGTCAAGCGGTTCAGGGAGGCACCGCATCACATTGCTTTCCAATGCAGTCAGGTCATCAAACAGCCCCCACTTACTTTGAGAATAGTGAAGCTGCAGCAGGTGCAAATGAGCTTCAGACAGTGTTACAAGCGCTGCTCGGAACACTCAACTATGGCACCCAACATCCAGGACTTATGCCATTTGTGCAAGGCAGTGACATCAAAGCATCTCAGGGTCCAAGCAACATACCATATCCAGAGTCCTTCCTACAGCCTCTGCCTTCCTTCTTACCTAGTTATGGTTCTTTCAGTCCCACTCCAGGCTTTTAGTCTGTGGATGGAAAACCATGAACCTACACTCACCTATGAAAATCTTACTATTGATGTTTGACTGAGGCCAAGGAGATCAGAGTGCATGTCTGTGTAAGGTGATGAACCTCTGGGGAGATGATGTTATGTTTAAACGTAGCCCCTGAGTGCTTAGTTCGCTTCTGTTCTCTGTCACTGTTGTTGATTTTGAGCCCCAAATACAAAGGCTTGTTATTGCTTGTGAATCCCCAAGTGTATATTTGCCCATACTGATCCATCTCGTAGGCCACAGAGTAGTCGGGGAGAAATCCCGGGAATGGCGGCATGCATTTGGATCGATGTTGCAGCAGGCTGCCATGTAAATAGTTATTTAATAACACGTTTTACCCTGTTACTTTGCTGGTGTGTTGTATATATTTATAATATTTGCATAGGGTTTGTCGTTATTTTGGCCGGGGTAGGCGGCGGAGCCGAGCTGTCTTGCAGCCATCATGGTGTCGAGCTGAGTTCCTATCACTAGTTTCGTATTTCTCATGAGGGGTTGTTCCTAATGTTTCTATTTTAGCGAGGTCAAAAAGAGATCCCATTAGTGGCCTACTGATTTTGCTTGATTCCTTTTGTTTTTTTAACGATTTTTCACTATCTGCAAAGACTAAACAGAGTATTGCGACTCTGTGCTTGTTTGTAAATAGAGAATGAACCAAAGAGAACCAATTCTAAAACAGTAAATGCTTGGATAACAATCAATCAAATGGAGAGGGAAGCAGGCACAACACATTACAACGGGGGCAAAGGCCTGCGTTCCCTACCCTTCACTATCTGCAAAGAGAGAATACTCCTAAAAGAAAAGAGGGGGGGGCAGCGTTCAAAGCACATCAGCGTGCATAAACACGAAAATGTTTTTACCTACCACGTACTTCACATTTTAAAGCTTTTGATATTTGCTATTAAAAAACCATTGAAATTCACTGAAAAAACCATAGGTTATAGACCATATATAGTTAGGAATTAGCATTTACAAAACCTTGAAAATTCACTGAAAAAACCATGGGTTATAGACCATATATAGTTAGGAATTAGCATTTACAAAACCTTATTTTACTCACACACAAACCATTGAAATTCGCATATATAGTTTGTTGCACTAACTATATATCGCGCACCCGCAATCCACTGCTGATGATGTCACATATTACATCATTCATGACATGGTCAGTGACATCACTGATGACATCACTGATGACATCTCAAATGACATCACTGATGACATCTCAAATGACATCACTGATGACATCTCAAATGACATCACTGATGACATCTCAAATGACATCACTGATGACATCACTGATGACATAACAAATGACATCACTGATGACATCTCATTTGATATCAATGGTCACATCACTGATGATATCATTCATGTGACAATACAATGCATCTCCTCACACTTTAATATAACCTCTGTTACATCCAGTGTAAAATACAGAATATAATTTTTAAAACATTTGACACACCAATACTAGTTACTACATACGCACTCACTGATTCCTATGTCTACACACACATTCACTCATTCACCCATACGATCATTCATACATACAATCACTCATCTTTACAACACTATCATATGCACTCATACACCTATACAGACACTCACACTCTGCCACTCATCCATGGAGTTACTCACACACCTAGTCAGTCCTGTAAAGAATCAATCACACTTCCATTTTCTAATCAATACAGTTAAACATAGAGTACCTTACATTTTCAAACATATACTAACACATACTTACTCTCTTATACAATCATTGATACAAGAACACATTGATCTGCACAGAGTCACACATCTCCCAACCAGCCACACACACACTCAGTCTCCCATACAAATACTTGGACAATCAATCAATAACCCATATAGTTACTCATATAGCTACTGATCAACACATGCAGCAGTTTACAGAACAACAGACATAATGATGCACAAATTAAGACAGTTTAGTCACTAACCCATGCACTCAGTGAGCCACATTTAATCACTCACTCACTCATACAGTCAGTCATGCACCTACTAAATCCTTCATCCAGACACTTATAAATCCACTCATTCTTCAATATGTAAGACATATTTTAACTTTACAGAAACAGACAGTCACTGGATGTTGTCATCAGTGATGTCATCAGTGATGTCATTTGAGATGTCATCAGTGATGTCATCAGTGATGTCACTGACCATGTCATGAATTATGTAATATGTGACATCATCAGCAGTGGATTGCGGGTGCGCGATATATAGTTAGTGCAACTAACTATATATGCGAATTTCAATGGTTTTGTGTGAGTAAAATAAGGTTTTGTAAATGCTAATTCCTAAGTATATATGGTCTATAACCCATGGTTTTTTCAGTGAATATATATATATATATATATATTAGCACGACATCCCTCCGCACAAGAAGAATCGGAGGCCAGAGGGGGTTGCAGAGTAAACCAGGCTTTAATTGGCAGTAATTACACGGGTGACGAATGCATTTCGGACATGACTCCTTCTTCAGCGTCCTGCCGTGCAAGGTAGCTTTCACAAATGCGTCCCAGTCCTGCTTCCCTTAATGTTCGGGTCTGGAAACTCCTCCCCCAGTCAATTTTGCTCACCTGTTGGTGTCCAGGAAAAGTGCAAGGACTCCAACTCCCAGATTGCACTAAGTGGGTGCATCCGGGTCGGCGGTGTGGGGGGAGCATTGAAGTGGAATAATCGCTAGTCCAGATATTGCAGGTAGGGAATGAGGGTACCCACAAGATGCTGGAAAACACCTTACACAATTAGAGAACACTATACCTGCAAGACTGACCCCGCAGTGTATGTGCTCAGTTGTACCTGTAAGAAGTTATATGTGGGGAGTACGATCCACCCAGTCCATGTTAGATCTTGCAGCACTTGCGCGCCATCAGCAATGATGATCCCACTTACCCTTTTGCCAGACATATAAATGCACACCACAGTGGAAATAAGGAAGACCTCACATACTTTGTAATCGACAATGTGGCACCAAAACCAAGAGGTGGTAACAGACTACAAGCATTGAGACGTTTAGAGTCCAAATACATCATCCAGTTAAACTCTAAGATACCTAACGCCCACAACGCTGATGAAGCACTCAGAGTCCATCTTTAACTGTGCATTACAGATATAATAAGATGTCCACAAGCAATCAGTGAAGTAGTGTGGCTCACTGGTTAGAGGCGGCAGACCCGAGAGCAGAGGACGGCCCGGGACCAGGGTTCGATTCCCGGCGCGGCAGGTTTCTGGACCAGGGTCAGCGGACTCGATAATTCTCTCGCCTCGGTGCCCACTCTGATCAGCGATCACACTCGGCAACTCTGGGCATTAGCTTGCCTAATCTTCACTAACGGCCCCACCAGACCGCCGGGGATGCCTGGTCTCACCCTGGAGATACCCATTAAGGGACCATCTCTCAGGGAAGCCAGGAAGGGTTTCGCAGCGGTCGAAGCGCCTTGGGACCCTACGGGTAAGTAGTGCGCTATATAAATGCCAATACATTTACATTTACATTTACATTTACAATCCCTTGTGCCTAGACATTATAGACCCATTAAGCTGCATAACATCTAGCTTCACCATCTTTGCACATAGTTTTTAACCCACATACATACACATATTTTTTGTTAAATTTAGTCACATCATCACTTAGCGACAATAGGACCAAACCGTGACACAGGCCTACCCATCACTGACCACTGTGCCATGATTTTCTAACATACAGCACACAGCCTCCTTCCTCACTTCAACTGACCAGATTTGTTATTCATTTACACTATTTTCCGAAGGGAGAATTTTTACTCATTTAAACTAGGCGGTGGCCAGTGAAGAACCCGAAAATATATAAATCTATATTTACTTCTGTACAGGAGGAACTTAGGAAATTATTCCTGGGTGTTACACTGCCCACTTGGGTGAAACCCGTGTTATTCATTTCATAAGTGCTAAACGGCATTTATAGCCCGCCACATACTGCAATGGGTATTAATTATTAATATGAACAACAAAATTTTAACATACAAATGTGTTGTTCAGCACTTTTCAATGGCATTAGTTTTTCCTTGAGCATCACTTGGGTATTCAGCGCTTTAACCGCACCCGCTTTCCTGTACCATTCTCTCCCAACCCGTACCACAAACCTTGGCCACTCGGCAACTCTCAGACTAGGGATGAACTTGACACTTCCATTATGTCATGCTCATACAAACACCTCCGACAAGGACAAGCCCCTACTCACGCTTTTTCCCTGCTGCCATGAACGCGAGGCTCGAACAATGCTGTTGGTGGAAAGTTACAGAATTGACATGCACTGATAGGTTTTAAAGACAGCGCAATCTTTTTTCCATGTCCACGGCTACACACATAGCAATGTAAAGCCTCACACACACCAGAAATTCCCTAATTAGATATATTTAAAAGTGGTCAGAAACACAGGAGGTCTACAAATTATGAGGGTAAAGCAAATTTAAAGTGTAAAGAATTGTTTACGCATTACTGTTATAAATTTTAATCCATGAATTTTCATATGTATATGTTTTTTCACTCTCCATGTCTATGATTGTGTCACATGTCAGTTTTGTTGTTTTCCTAAGAACCAATGGGTTACATTGTATCACTTTAAATGTATGTTATGCACTTGGTGAAACCAGATGTAGTGAGCAAGGCGGACTTGTCCGCCGAAACGCGTCTGGTCGTCTTTCTTGTGAATAAAGACCCTTGATTACGAATCCCACGGAGTCGGTGCCAGCTTTTGAAAGACTTTGAACCTTTGAACACAGGATTGGGTTCATATATATATATATATATATATATATATATATATATATATATATATATATATATATATATATATATATATATATATATATATATATACATACATATATATATATATATATATATATATATATATATATATATATATATATTTATATAGTTAGGATTGTTTTCCATAGGAAATCTGCAACATTCTATTGGGAATAACTGTGGCGCCGGTTGAGGAATCTGCCTGTAATTTTCCTTAAATTTGCCTCGCTGCGCTGCGCTCCTTCCCTGAAAGTTTGGGGGGATTCGTCAAGCGGGGGCCGAGATAAAAGGGGGGTCCCAAAACATGTTTTCCCCATGTTAATTTCCATAGGGCGGTTGGACTCACTTTTAGCCCGAATGGCTGAATGAATTTCCACAAAACTTGGCAAAATTGTAGGGACTGGTAGCCCGATGTGCCTTTGCTATGTCTCAAGATATGTGCTCCAGTGGATTTTGAGTAATTTAGGTTCAAAAAAATATATATATCTATAAGCGCGCCCCGGTACGCGCACCGGGGCGTGCTCCAGCGCGCTACGCGAGTTCGCGAGCGGAAAGCTGATTGGCTCTCGGGTGTCTGTCAACATTCCAAACAGTCCTCAGCAGCTGCCATCTTGTGTCTTGGTAGGATCGAGACACAAGAGGTGGCAAAAACAAAGGGGGAAATGACCTAAAGGGGGCAGGGTAGGCCCCCCCCTGACCCCCTAGGTTTGATGTGGGGGACATAAAAGGGCCCCGCAGGGCAAAAAAAAAAAAAAAATCGATTTGCGCGGGGGGAGCGCCCGGTACGCGCACCGCGTACCGGGTAGCATTTTTTTTATAAATTGGAGGTAGTTCTAAAAAGAACTGTTTTTTTAAATCTTTTTGTTGTTTAATATTTTTTTTATTGTTTTTTGGAACATTTTTTATTTTTTTTGGCTTTTATGAACAATTTTATATTTTTTTTGTAATTTTTATGGGGACAAACAAAAAACAGGGAATTGTAAACGGCTCAACTGGAGCAAAAAAAAAGGAAAAAATTAAGGTTTGTTTTTGCACTTGTAGTTGTCTCCAACACGGTTAATCAGTTTAATACTTTTCTCTCCATAGCAAATTGTAGTCCCGAAAAATTTACAAACTATTTTAAAATCTCTAAACTGGGGTTGGATATTTGGGACCATCTCCCTTGTCTCTGGACCCGATGGAGTGGGTTGTTTACTTTGGGAGGTGCTGGGAGAAGATTGGGGAGGGTTTCTGGTCAGTTCTCTGGCCTCTGCCGCAGCATAGTTGTTTGGGTGCCGGCGTTGCATGTGGCAAATCATAGTATTGTTGCCAAAAGAATACTTTTTGGCAGGGTTCCAGCTGGAAAGTACAGTGCCACAGATCAGACATGTAACTTTTGCAGCATTAACTTTCTTTAGGCCCCTTGGGATTTTAAAAAACTCCCAGACAATGTGCTCCTTTGGCTTATAGGGGGTTTTATCTTCAGGCAGGAACCGCCTCTCCTCCTCCTCCTCCTCCTCTTCTTCTTCTCCACCACTGTGGTGTTGTGGTGGTCCTTGTGGTGGTGGTGGTGGTGGTTGAGATGCTCCTGCTGCATCTGCTACTGTAGCCATTTCTCAGTACAAATAGGTCTACAAACAGGTCTTCCTTAGTCAAAGTACAAAGTGAGAATGAGGAAAAAAGGTGGGGGCTTTCATCATTTGGAAAAAAAACTGTTCTAAACCAATGAAAAGTGTTATTTTCAGGTCACATGACCCGACGCGCTTACGCTACGCGCCCCGGGGCGCGATTGTATGCGCTGGGGTGCTTCCAGGTGTGCTTATGCCATGCGTATCACGCGGACGCGGCCACGCGATACATCACAATGAAGTTTTCGTTCGCGGCAATAGCGCAAACGGGACGCTCACCGGTACGTGCACTGGGGCGCGCCGCAAGACTGCGCTTCCCGGTGCGCACACCGGTACGCGCACCGGGAGTGCTCCAGGGCAAAAAAAAAAAAATTAAGAATATACATAAAAAAATAGTATTACATAAATATACAATATAGGATTAATTATAAAAAAATATTATATTTGATAGCAATAGAAATTTGCTATTAAAAAACCTTTGAAATTCATTGAAAAAAACAGGTTTGAGGCCCTATATATAGTTAGGAATTAGCATTTACAAAACCTATGAAATTCACAGAAAAAACCATAGGTTTCACACCAGTTATAGTTAGGAATTAGCATTTAAAAAACCTATTAAATTCACTGAATAAACCATAGGTTTGACACCAGTTATAGTTAGCTGGAAATTTTACTGACATAAAACCATTGAAATTCCCACGTTATAGTTAGTTGGACTCACTATAACTTGCGCGCCTGCAATGCACTGCTGATGACGTCACATATTACATCACTCATGGCATGGTCAGTGACATCACTCATGACATCGGTTCAGTCCCAGTCAGGCATGGACAGGCACAGATGGGCCCTCTCTTGGCCCGGCATTCGCCTGAGCGTGTCCCATGCGAATCCCATGTTGGGGGATTGCTGCAAATGCTCTATAGAATGTTCACTGAGGCCTGCGTGTCCTGAGGCCTGGACTGCTGGAGAAGTGAGTTGCGGCCATCCGGCGCTAATGTGAGCTCCTGCGCTGCACTGATGCTGCAAGCGTTATATAGTGCATTCACTGAGGCCACCTCATCCTGATTCAGGGGCTGCTGGAGAAGTGAGTCCAGGTACTCCGGTGGTAATGTGAGACTTTGCAGTGATTACCTCTCCCTGTTTCCAAACTGTGCTGTCCACAGTTCATTGACTATGAGAAATTCTGAGTTAGATGTATTTGCTTTAGACCATGCACTGGCTTAAAAATATGAGCACGCAGGTTCCTGACAGCCCTTGCACCTGTTGATGATATTTGCCCAGCTGTGGTGGCTGGCAGGGAATGGCGGTGGCAGGGCGGGAGGGAGATTTAAAAAAACTAAATATAAAAAAAACACTCACCTCTTCATGGCAACTGTCTCTCCTCCATCATTGATTCTCTTTCCGATGAGTCCCAGAAGCAGGAAGTACACAGCCTCCCATAAGCCAATCACAACACTGCTGTCAGCAGCATTGTAATTGGTCTGAGCGCCCTGGTTCGCGCTCAGATGGGGACTGGGAGCCTGCGCATGTTCTCCACCCAGTCTGTGTAATACAACTCGGTGGAGAACATGCTAAGTGTGCAGGATTGTTTGGCCGACCCAAGACGGCTGGCCAAACTGTCATGCGCACTTATTGTGCACAAACCACTCCTCCTACCAGTAACACCAGCCCCGCCCTAACTCAGCCCCCAAAAATAAAATGATAATAA
This sequence comes from Lissotriton vulgaris, assembly GCF_964263255.1. NCBI lineage: Eukaryota > Metazoa > Chordata > Amphibia > Caudata > Salamandridae > Lissotriton > Lissotriton vulgaris. The sequence goes on from NC_141693.1 coordinate 975,935,991, forward strand.
CAATATTATTATCATTTTATTTTTCCTTTTTCGACTTCTCTGAGAGTAGTGGGGTGTTGCTCCCCCGCCTTAGTGGAGGAGCTGCCCCCTGTGCTGTCCCAGACACTTTTATGTTTATATTTATTGAGAAACACCTTCATGAGGTGTGTTGCTTTACTGAAATAACAAACTCTTTTAAAAAAAGTTCGTTTCTAAAAGCATGGACAGCAACTGGTTCTTGCATACTGGCACTCAGCACGTTACTGAGTTCTGTTATGTGAGACAAAACAGTCCACGTGAACTATGAGAAGAATATTGAGTATCTATGCAACCACTGACAATGAAGTAATGAAGCATGAACACAGAAGAGATACCAAGTACCAAAGAAAGGTCGCGGCAATCTAAAGAAAGCCACAAACATGAGCTATACTTTCATGAAATGAAACCAAGCTGGACTCAGAAACAATAGTTGAACTGGAAAATGACCGGCTTGCATCTGAAACTTCATTCTGAGAGCTAAGCATGGAGCTGCAGCTTAATATCAACAAAAACGGTATTACTTGAATGTGCTCAAGTGCCTGGGTTTCGGTCCCAGGCATCTACGAAAGACACTATCACAATAATTATTCGGATTAACAGCCACACCGAGACATTCAGCACTGGAACCCGGGTGAAGCCAGTTTCGGCCCAAATATTCAACTGGAAGTATGACGCATTCAGTAATTCAGAAAGTTCATGTAAAATCCTTGCATGTTGCCTTCGAGCAAAGACATGCAATAATTGAGGATTTGGTGACCGGTAGCTCGTGCCCCGAACACAGGCAAGCTGTCATCTGTTTCATTCCTTTCCCTGAAGAAATCGAGAAACATTGCACAAAACAGAGCAAACAAAAGGTAAGTGAGCTGTGAAAAAGAAATATGAGAATAGAACCCGATGTATTGTTTACTTTGAGACATGGCAGTGGGCAGTGATGCTTTTTGAGACAAATGTACTAGACTCGACTGTAAGCAGCGTATTTCGGACAGATTCGCAATTTGTGCTGCAAGCTTTAAATAGTTTTGCAAAAAGGGGCAGCTTAGTACTATATCGTCAATCAGAAAAGTCTTACACCGACCTATTGTATTATTTGGGGTAGATATTCAATCGAAAAAGAAGTAATGTTTTAGGCTACAATTTGTTCATTGATATAGTTTGCATTTCGAACCACAGTATTCATTAGTCTGACATACAAGCCATCAAGAAGCTGCATTTCATACACGTTGGAGAGCCATTTTGCACAACAATATGTATACTTTTGGTGGAAACTACTCCATATGCAATGCTTTAATATGTGAAATGTTAGTATGATTAGAACATCTCATGTATAATTAACAATTAGTTTCTAGTTGAAAAGGACTGTGCAGATGTCCAAGAGGGAAAAACAGTTAATACTAGAGTGAATGAGCAGGGGGCTGTTCTGAGTGGCAAATGGACACGTTCGCAGTCACTTGAAAACAACTGTAGACTAGACATATTGAGTTACTCATCTGATATGTACTCTTATCTCAGTTATAATTTATTTGATTGTTTGAACATAACTATTTCCAGCATTTTAAAGAAAAAATAGTTTGGTTTCACCATCATGGATAGTGTGAACAGATTGACTCAATTCTATACTGCTGATCTGAATATAGTGCATAGTCTTTTAACTCGAATTGACAGATAGTCCCGGCAGTGGCTAATCACAGTTTTTTTGCTGGAATATGGCAGTAGTTCCGTTTCCATACTTACCCATGGCACTTGTTTTAAAGCATTATTATTCATGGTGCTTAGCTTTTTAAAAGTGATTGGTGTGTCTCTCTGAGGGCCAATCTTGCCGTATGATTTGACACGCTGTGCTCTGTAGGGTAGAGCCTCTAGAGTAGACCCAAGTAGATCTCATTGCTATGGCCTGGTCCTGTATTTACTAGGGATTAGCACAATTCACTTACAGATCCAATTGAAGACGTGGTAGGAAATTGTAGTGCAAAGATAGTCACAATCATGTTTATTTTCTACTGCTAAAATTAAGAACAATCATTTTTTATCTTAATCATTTCTTGGTTCGTGACATCTCTGCTTTTTTTAGATTTGCTATTAAGAACTTCAATACGGAGCATGCTTTGGATCATACCCATTCATCCATTGATGCTTTTTTCTGTGGTTTATATTTGTTTGGATAGGCTGTCCATTATGATAAAGGAATTTTGTGGATGGTGTCTTTGTCCCTTCTCTGTTACCGTTAGATTTTGGTAAGGATACATGAAGCATTCCTTTTAGTAAACGGAATATGTGACATTACGTTTAGCTCACAAGCAGTGTTTCTTCTTTTACATATATTCTTTGCTGACACAATAACATTTTATTTGATGATTTATGACGTGTTAATTTAGGAAGATTATGCTGTCTGGATGCCCTAACCTCTCAAAAAGACTTAGGGGCCCATTAGGATGGCTGGCGGATTGCCCCAGCCATATTAGTATGGCTGGGGGGTCTACGTGGATGGAAAGACCGTCTGCTGCTTTTTCACCGGTCGACTCGTGGACCGGGCAGAAAAGGGGCATGATATGGTGGCGATGTCTGCAAGACACTGCCAGCCATATTCCGATGCAGGCGGAGAGCAGCCTTTCAAGGTGGCATTGCCGCCATGGAAAGGAATGCAAATGTTGCTGTTGGGGGCCCGTTGCGGGCCCCCAGGGTGTTGGGGGGTGGGGTGTGCACATGGGGGTACCTATGGTACCCCCCATTACAATGCACTACATGACAGGAACCACGTGGTGCCTGCCATGTAGTGCATTGCACTGCTGTGCACAGTACTTTTACATTGCGAGTGGTTCTGCAGCCAGCAGATCCACTGCAATGTAAAAGACCCAGGATGCGCCCGCCAATGTGGCGGGGCATCCTAATGCCAATGGCGGGATCGCAGCAACTTTGTCGGTCGGTCCCTTTGTCTGCCCGCCATCGTAATAAAAGTGTTATTCACTAATTGCCCTTGTGTGTTCATTTATTATAATTTGTGAGTGTGTAACATGTTGGACTCATGGCATAAAAAAAGGCTTTCTTAAAAAAAAACAATGTAAATATTGTTCCTTTGTCAAAAAGTATCTATAGTGCAATATTTTGCTATGTATGTCTTTAAATTCATCCTGGCACATTAATGCCTACTAATTCAATATCAGTGAATCTGAATATCATGTAGAAAATATTGTGACAGCAAAAATATTGTGGGATATAATAGCAAAGGCAAGCATATATTCTTCTTGTCAATAATATTGCTGTTAAAGATGTTAATGTATGATATTATGCAATTTGTTATAGTTCACAATATTATAATAATTTGTATGCTTAGTAATTTCTTTTCTAAATTAAATAAATATACCTTAGTTTTTTTGTAAGTACTCATGTTCTATTGTTGGGGGAGTATATTATTTGAATAATTATTTTTTTAATGTTATGGGGAGTTTCTAGGTTCATGAAGGTATGTTTTTGAAATTAGCAAAATATTAAAATTTATAATTTGGATGTTTATTGTCTTTCTTATAGTTTTAAATAATGTCTGGTAATGCATAAAGGTTATTTTTAAATTGTTATTTTATTATTAAATAGGAAAATGTATCTTATATAATTATAGCAATACATTTGTATATTGATGAAAATGTTGGGTGTGATAATAAAAATTCACATTTTAAGTTAATATTCACCCCAATATTTAATAAACATATAAAATATGGATTTATTTTTTAAGCAACAAGCACTATTTTGTACACTAGAATGTCTAAAATGTGACATTTGTTAGTAGTGTAGAGTCAAGTTAAAATAGTTCCAACCGCATATTTTCTCTGTCAGCAATGCCTGTTAAACCACAATATCAGAAATGTCATATGGTTATTAATGGAGCACCCATGTTCATACTCAATATTAATTTGATAATATTATTTTTGAAAATAATGTACTGTTACACTTGTTGCCTTTTAAGTTCATGATTATCTATTTCCTTGTGTTCATCAAAGGGTGGGAGGTGCACTCGTTGAAATCAAACGTGAGCTCAATAAGTCCAAAGACAATCTTTTTCTTTATTCTGCTAATCTTTACCGTGAACACACACAGCCAATGCATTTCGTTCCCTGTAGGAACTTCGTTTGAAATATTAAATAATCTATTGCGTTGATACAAAGCAATGACCACAAAGTAGTGTTTGTATCCACACGAAACCACGTTACTCCACGAGCCAAAACAAAAGCAAACTATCTTCCTAGTTTATAATAAACCTCGCACTATCACGAAAAAATAAGTGATATGATGTAGATTTAGTGCGACTAAAATAGCTGGTACAGGGTGTACTATAATATCTTATAGAAATATGTAGACAAAAGGAAGAAGCACTTGTAAACTCCTGGTGGTACTACACACAAAGACGGCCAAGCGGACAGCAGCCAGTAGATATTAACCTGCGTAGTGAGCAGGCAAACTTTCTACTTTTATTTTTGGCTCGTGGAGTAACGTGGTTTCCTGTAGTCATCGCTTTGTATCAACACAATAGATTATTTAATATTTCAAACCAGCATATGCTGCCTTTCTACACTTTAACGTCTGAATTGACTTCTGATCAAGTTTCAAACGCCAATTTTGCTTATTCATATTCGGAGCCCGACAAAGTTCCTACGGGGAGCGAAACGTGTTGGCTGTGTGTCGTTCACAGTAAAGATTACCAGAATAAAGAAAAAGATTGTTTTTGGACTTATTGAGCTCGCGTTTGATTTCAGTGAGTGCACCTTCCATCCTTTGATGAACATTTTGACCTGATTTGCACCTTGGGACGACGGGTGCGGGAAATGTTTTGCACCAAATTCAGGATTATTTATGGTACATGTGCTCTGGTTGTGCTGGACCTTGGTCGGTCAATCTGTCCTTCACTTTTTCAATCTATTTCATTGTGTTTCATGTGTAACAGGATTTACCATGATTGATGTAATGTATAATTTCACCTCTCTTTGCCCACTTGGGAGTAATTACCGTTTGAATACCAGTACTGCCAAAATGCAATGTTCTCCACTATAAGATGGCTCTAATATTTTTAGACTGCATAAAGTCCTAAATTTATGTTTGGTCAACATTTGAGGTGTTTAAAAATTACATATATTGACTAAGTCAGAGTCGTGACAAAGGCCAAAGGAGCCTAATCGTTTCTGACAGGTTCAGGTACGTTATAGTTAGGCCCAGATTTTACACACACAAAACATAGAAAATCCGCAGTTATCTGTAATATGTGAGGTCATAAGTAGAGCATTGCAGGAGAGTAAGTTATAGTTAGCTCAGGTTTTGTGTGTATAAAATCTGAGCCTAACCATAACATCCCCATAACCTTTGTTTTTTCCTGTGAATTTCTATGTTTTTTACTGATATTTCCTAACTATAATGCCCATGTACCCATTTTTTTGTGTGCATTTTGTATAGTTGTTTAATGCTATTTCCTAATTATAACTTCCTGTAACCTCTGTTTTTTCAGTGAATTTATGTTTTTTATTGTATTTCCTAATTATAACGTCCCTGTAACCTTTATTTTTTTCCTGTGAATTTTTAGGGTTCTTTATTATTATTTCTTAACTGTAATGTCCCTGTAACCTTTGGTTATTTTCAGTCAATTTCTAATATTTTCAAAATTCTATTTCCTAGCTATAACTTCCCTGTAACCTTTGGTTTTTCCAGTGATTTTCTAAGTTTTTTAATGCTATTTCCTAACTATTATGTCCCTATGACCTTTGGTTTTGTCAGTGGATTTCAATGATTATTTAATGCTATTTCCTAACTATAATGTCCCTGTAACCTGGTTAACCTGGGTGTGTGAGTGGGTGTGTGAGCAGATGTGTGAGCAGTTGTGTGGGTATGTTTGTGGTTGTATGAATGTGTGGTGGGTATATCAGTATCTTTGTGACTGGCTATGTGGGTATGACATTGGTTTTGTGGCTCTCTGAGTAGGTGTGTGAGTGGCTGCACAGTTGTGTGAGTGGTTGTATAGGCGTATTTGAGTGCCTATGTTGGTCTGTGAGTGAGCATGTGAGTGGTTCTCTGGGCCTCTGAGTGGGTGTGTGAGTGGTTGTATGGATGTGTGAGTGGTTTTGTGGGTCTGTCAGTGGGTGTGTGAGTGGCTGCATGGATGTGTGAGTGGTTGTATGGGTGTGTAAGTGGATGTGCAAGTGGGTGTGTGAGTCAGTTGGTATGTGGGGAGTGGCTGTGTGGGTCTGTAAGTAGGTGTGAAAGTGGCTGTATGAGTATGTGAATGGTTGTGTGGGTGTGTAAGTGGGTTTGTGAGTGTTTCAGTGGATGGGTGTGTGAGTGGTTTTGTACGTCTGTGAGTAAGTGCGCAATTGACTGTATGGGTGTGTTAGTGGGTATGTAAGTTGGTGTATGGATGTGTGAGTAGGTGTGTGAGTAGTTGTGTGAGTGGCTGTGTAAGTCTGTGAGTGGGTGTATGAATGGTTTTGTGGGTCTGTGAGAAGGAGTGTGGGTGACTGTATGGCTGTGAGTGTGTGTGTGTGTTTGTATGAGTATGTTTGTGGGTGTGTGAGTGAGTGTGTGAGTGACTGAATGGGTGTGTGAGTGTGTTTATGGATGTGTGAGTGGGTATGTGAGTGGCTCTGTGGGTGAGTATGTGAGTAGGAGTGTGAGATAGTGTGTAAATGGCATTGTAAGCGTGTGTAGTTTTTTTAATTGAGTGCTGGATCAGCAATCTTTCACAGATTTACATGGAGTCGCACTGAGCACTGTAGTGGATCTGCAGATCCTTGCACACCCAAAACATTTTTTTGGGGTGCCTTCTTGCCTATGTGGAGGCCCTCACAGACCCCCTTCATCACTCCTATAGGGTTATGGTACCTCTACAATGACCCCTTTGATCAATTTTCTAGGGTATTTTCCCCCTTCAGGACCTTGTCCCGATATACAAAATGGCAGCCAAAACATTCCTCGCAGGTTACATCCATCCAGTCATGGCATTGCTGGTGGCGCATGGATCTGCGATTCCACAGCCATGGATCTGCATCTCTAGATATAGATACATCTTTGTCCTTTAACATCTCCAAAACTACTGAACAAATGTATTCCAAATTATGAAAAGAGATCTTTCTGGACCAAGGTCTAGCCTTCTGCCAGATTTTATTTCAATTCCGTTTAGCGGTTCGGGCTGTAGTCATGTCTAAAATCCCCATGGGAATTTGCATGAGGAAAACATGTTTTTTGGATCCCCCTTTTTCCCTGCCTCGCTTGACAAATTACCCTGAAACTTTCCAGACAGCAGATGAGGCGACTGGTGTACTAAAATTAAAAAGATTGTGAAGATGCACCAAACTTATAGGCAAAACAAAAACTGCTTCGGCGATGAAAACGAGGTCCTAACTAAACCTACCTACTGGCAACCATTAGTAGGTAATATATGTATCTCTTGTTTTTTTCTTGTTACTATATGTACTTGCTTTACCCTCTTATTGTAGAGACAGTATTGATTTTATCACCAAGGTGGAAGGTATCCCAAGGCAATCTAAATACACACTTGTAGCCATGGATGTGGTGTTGCTTTATACATGAATAAATCACAACCTGGGGATCCAGGTTTGCAGGAATAGTTTTCAGGGCAAAGCTATACACATTTACGATCACTCCACGATGTTGCTTGACAGAGTGAGATTCTGCTTAGAAAACAATTTCTTTCTGTTCAATAATGTGTGGTATTGCAAATGTATTGGGTCTGCGATATGCACTTGTTTTGCTTCAACCTATGCCAGCATTTTCATGGGGTGGTGGGAAGAGTTTCATGTGTGGGCAGAGGAAAATGAGAGTTGGACCAAATTTATGGCATTTTGGACTTGGCATATTGACAATCTCTTTATTATCTGGGATGGTCCAAAGCATGATTTGCATGAGTTTCTAACACATATTTCACACAATAATCTCAATTTATCCTTTACACACAGGACACATGACAGTGAAATTGACTTTCTTGACGTTTCTGTCAAGATCGTGGATGGGTTGGTAAAACCTAGTCTTTTTCAAAATAGCACAGTAGATAATAGCATGCTTCTTACACATAGCCATCATCCTAAGAAACTCAAGTGAAGTTTTGGAGAACTTTTCAGAAC